>NC_143400.1:49029170-49354170 GCF_052110815.1 Crocodylus siamensis
GTCATTTAGGTAAAGGGCCAGTGGATGGAAAGCTAAAGGTGAAAAAAAGTAGCTAAACTGAATATTATTAATTAGGGGCAACAGACATGGAGGGGCAGGGATAGGCATGAATGGTTGATAAAGGGCACTTGTGTGTGTATATGTCATCTACTTATCCAGGAGGTGCACAGCCCCACTAGGGGTAATGCCGTGCTGGACCTGATCCTGGCCACTAGGGATGACCTGGTGAGGGGACTGCAGGTCCTTGATCACTGGGACAATAGCGATCATCACCTGCTGGAATTCACTATCCAGTGCAGGGTGTGAAGGATTTATAGCAAGACTAAAGCCCTTGACTTCAGAAGGGCCAGCTTCAATGAGCTTTGGAGATCAGTGGGGGAGGCACTGAGGGCCCTGAAGGTAGAGGAGATGGGAGTCCATGAGGGTTTGTCATACCTTAAGGGGGCAATCCTCCAGGCCCAAAGGGTAACAGTCCCTGAGAGAAGCAAGCGGGGTAAGAGTGCTCAGAAACCCCTATGGCTCAGCAAGGGCTATGAAAGTAGACAGATGAGAATAGGATGGGGTTAAGCGTAGATAAATTCAGGGTGCTGCACCTTGGGGGAGAGAATCCACAGCATACATACAGGCTGGGGTGTTCCCCTTTTGAAAGCACAGAGGCAGAAAGGGAACTTGGAGTCATTATTAACTCCAAGATGAACATGAGCCGCCAATGCCAGACCACAGCCAGCAAAGTCAGCCATTCCTTGTCATGCATCCAAAGATGTATCTCAAGTCGGTCCAGAGAGGTGATACTCCCTCTCTATGCGACATTGGTCAGGCCGCAATTGGAGCACTGTATCCAGTACTGGGCGTCGCACTTTTAAAAGGACGTGGCCAGCCTGGAGAGAGTTCAGAGGAGGACCACCCCTTTGGTGAGAGGGCAGCAGGACAGGCCTTGTGAGGAGAGACTGAGGGACCTGAACCTGTTCAGCCTCAGCAAGCAGAGGCTGAGGGGGGATTTGGTGGCTGCCTACAACCTTTTTAGGGGAGATCAGCAGCAAATAGGAAGAGCCCTATTCTCCCCAGCACCACCTGGGGTGATGAGGAACAATGGTAATAAGCTGATGGAGAACAGGTTTAGGTTAGAGATCAGGAGGCAATATTTTACAGTTAGGCTGGCCAGAATCTGGAACCAACTTCCCAGGGAAGTGGCACTTGCCCCTTCCTTGGGCAAATTCAGAAAAGAGGTTAGATTATCACCTGTTTGGGGTCTTGTGAACCCAGCATTCATTTCTGCCTGTGGCAGGAGGTAAGGCTAGATCATCTGTTCAGGTCCCTCCTGACCCTAGCTACTATGAAACTACTATGGAGAAAAGTTAACATATTACTTTTCTCCAGAAAAGATTACTGAGTCATTTCAATAGTACTCTGATTGGCAGCTCCTGGTGAAGCTTATTTAAGAACTGAAGAGACTTAAAAACTTTATTTTCAGTGCCAGAATTGCTGGGGAAGGTAAAATAAAAAAAAATATACAGATACAATCTAGTTAGCACATGTACTTTTTCAACTGACACAGATGTTAATAAGTAGGTGAAGATGGTATAATCTCAGCATTAAAACTATATGTTTTATGCATTCTTATAGATGGTATTAACTCTGCCGAACTGATGGAGGATAAAACCATCTCTTTGATTGATGCTGGAGTAGCCATAAACTGTGCTTACCCTCTCATTCTTCGTCCAGAGAGGAAAGTGAAGTTAATCCTCTCCTTTGACTATAGCTTTGGAGATCCTTTTCAGGTAGCTTTTGCCATCACTGCAATGTTGCCGTAGTTTTATTATGAAGGTCTATTATACCAGATGAACACAGAACAAAACTTTTTTCTTTACCTTAAGGAATGATAATACAACAAAACAATGAGATGCTTAAGACATTGCTTTTTCTTTCAGTGCTAAAAACAGTTTGAGAGCTGAATACTTTACAAGAACTAACCCAATGTGGATAGGTTAGTCCCTAGAATTATACAACCAATAGAAGTATGCAACCAGGGCACATCTACATGTGCCCCTATGGTGCTGTTGTTACTGTGCCATCATTTAGTACTTCTTTTTGCAAGTACTAAATGATGGCACAGTAACAGCCATTACTGCCTGTGCTGGTGGTGCATGCTTATTTTTATTCCCTGTGTCGCCGTAGTGATGCGCTATACCAAGGGAGCATGTCAGTACAGCTACAAAGCTGTAGTGTCATGGTTTGTGCCCCCTGATACTACATTGTCGTTGTGCATTGCTGCAGCAACATAGCGTCAAGTGTAGATGCACCCACTACATAGTAATGTGACCACCATTATAATGTTCACTAGTGATCACCAATGGTACCAAGCTTATTTTCTGTATTTGATAACAGCTGTAGGTCCATATTTTCAAATGCACAAAAGAAAATGTGTGTCTTTTGGTATAAATAGGAGCTAAGTACTTCACTTCAAAGGGTGTTTTGACAGTTTTCTGTCATCATCATATCAACAGTCGCAAAGACCTCTTTTACACCTTGTCTGAACAGCGGAACATTTGGTGGCACTAAGCTCAGTCATGATGCACACTAGAGAAAACCACTTCTACTGAACCACTGCCAAAGACTTCTTTTAACGTCCGAGCAGATCAAACATTAGCAATGAATCCTTCTGCTCTGTGCTGGGAGTTGGGGGTCAATGCTTTACCATGTTTTAGCAGTCCTTAACCCCAGGGACTGAGATTTGCAAAGAAGCTCGTGGTACTTAGGGTCACAAATGTTACTGAAATTCCCAGAGGGGTAAAAGTCATTGTTCTTTAGCTTTCTGTTAGATTTCCTTAGGTAGACAATTGTTGATTTTTACAAAAAGAGGGCTATTTTTTTTTTTTTTAAATCCAGGAGGAGGGTGCATAATTTCTGCTTGAGCAATTGATCAGAAACCTCGAAAAGGGAGTTAGACTTACATTTTTAAATATCTAAAGCCCTGATTATTTAACTTGATGGGAACTGTGGTCCTGCTAAACATCTTAGTCATATTTCTCTCATTCAGACACTCAAGCAAGCTGTGGAATACTGCAGACAAAACAGCATCCCATTTCCTGAGGTAGATGAGAATCTGCTTCGGGACGAGGATAACCCCTCTGATGTCTACATCTTCAGAGGGGAGAATGCCCCCACTGTCATGCACTTCCCCCTCTTCAACAAAGTGAACTTTCCAGGTAAACCTCCTTTTCTGTTATTGACCTGCTCATCATTTACCTTGACTTCAACACAGTGATGTATGGTTTTCACTGGGAAAGCCAGGAATTAAATATAGAAGCTCTCAATGAACGATCCAGTCTCTGATGCACTTGGGCTAGGTACTGACATTCAAAAGGCCCAAGGCAGAATCAAACCTATGTGGTTTTCTGTAAACAGCATAGTTTACATTGGTAGCAAACAAAAAACCAATTTAAGCCATTTTGCAACTTGTTTATATGCAATGAACTTCTGTTCTGTTACAGGTTTAAACCAGTTTCTGATCACTTAAACTGGTTTGTGTGTCCCTAGGCCAAGTGTGCCAAACTTCTGTTCTGTCATGGGTATAGACTGGTTTCCAATCACTTGTAAAAGTGGGATAAATATAAAAAGATAGAAGTGGAATGTCTGTACGTGGCTTGGAGCACTGCAAGTGAGTGTGGAGGATATGATGCAAGAAACTTACGGAAAAAAGTTAGAAGTGATCACAGAGCTGACAGTTATGGATGTTAAGCTGTGACAGACTGGAAACCTGACAAGGTTATAATAATAAATTGTAATCGTAACAGCTGTTACTGACATCAGTCATAGCAATAGTAAAAACCTCTTTTTAATAATTTAAATGTTTTTATTTTCTTTTGTTTATAGGCCATGTCACAGACTCAAGATCTGAATTCAAGTCTATTCGCTATGACTACAATGAGGAAGACTTCAGGAAATTGCTACGGGCTGCCAAATTAAATGTGTCAAACAACAAAGACAAGATCTTAGAGGAGATAAGACATATCATGGCTTCCTCTAACAGGAGGAACTGATATTCTCTATAATTCTCTACAGGAAATCGTTGTACAACTGCAAATTTCACTTGTGCTACTAGATATTATATGTGACATCTGGATTTAAATACTAGCTTTTGTGGTTCCACTGGACTACAAAGTATTAAAGGAGATTATATTGCAGCTAAATATGTCATCAGGAAAATAAGGGGGAAAGAAGATGTATGTGTGTGCAGTCATTTATCTCACTTACAAGCAAGCATTCACAATCAATAACCTAGAAGATGTGGTTGCACCTAGATAGTCAAAGAGGTTCTGCTCATTAGCACTGTAGATACTTTTGAAAATTTAGCAATATATTAATTACGCTAGTGATAAACCAGAGATTAGTCCCTCAAAAGTAATGCCTTTCTTTTCTAAAAGTATCTGAAACCATGTTCTAGACAGCTGTTCATAACAACCTTTATTTTTATTAATGTTCTTGTTCATTCTTACCTCAGTGTTCTTTGACTGTCTCTGACAACATACTGCAAATATTTTTGCATATTTAATCCATAAAGCCCATGCCATTGTTTCCATTGTACACTGTGGGTGCCTCTACAGGAGGGGTTATGTCACCATAGCAACAAGCTACAGCAACATAGCTTGTCACTACAGCAATATAGTGTTGGCGGGCACAAACCCTGCTGCCAATACTACATCACTGTAGCTCATTGCTCTGTGACATAGTGTCTAAAACTACCAGTGTGCCACTGGGACTGCGTAGTAGCAGCAGGTACTGTGCAGTGATTTACAATACTGCAGTCAGGAGCATGTGGAGATGTAACCTGTATTACTGAATCACAGAATAACCTGCTGTAGTACAAGTACCTAATGTAAGAGGCAAGGTGATCTCCCCCAGTTCAGTACAGGGACTATGACAAATGGAGGTTAGAGAATTAAGAAAAAAATAGTTTTTGCAGAATAATCAGGAGATTATTATATAGAATGACTTTGATAAACAGGAGAAGTAGTCTGAAATGAATCAAATGAAATTCATTAGGTACAAGTGCAAAGTCCTGGAAAAGCTGCATCCACAAATACAATAATTTGCCAGGTTGTATTTGATGCATTACAGAAAGGGAACTGAGTATTGTAGCAGACCATAAGCTCAATATGAGCCTGGCACATTGGTCTGTACTAATAGGGGTGTCACTTTCAAGTTGGGGAAAAAGTATTTCTTCAGCCCTGGCAGGGCTTCACCCAGCGTGCCGTGTCTAATTTTTGGGCATCACATTTTTAGAAATATGTGGACAAATTGAAAATAATCCAGTAGGGTGCAACATGATTATGAGACGTCTAAGAAACATGACTTATGAGTAAAGACTAAAAGAATTAGAATGAATAAGTCTGGAGAAGAGAAGACCAAAGGGTGATTTTGACCAGTCAATGTCCTGCCCCTGCAAGGACAAGAAATAATTTGTTAAAATACACTCAAACTATCCACGGAAGTGGGCCACTCACCTGACTACAGAGGAAGGCAAAACCCCCCATAAACCATCCAAATTAGACCTTGGGATAAAATTACCTCTATATCTTAAATTTAGCAGAGGAGCAAGACCCTTAGGCAGGAACTGCTGAGTTTTCTAAGTTCCAACAGGAGCATCAGCACACCACAGTGAAAATCCCCAAATTTGCCTCTATAAATCTGTGTGTTAAATTTGAATCTTTTTAGCTTGCATTATAGTAGCTTTAGTAATGCTTGCCTGCATTAATTTAAGTTAGGCCAAGTTAGCATATATGAGCCTAAAGGAAGTCGTATGAAAGGAAGTGAGTTATAGGTGACAGAACTTTCTAGGAAAGGCTAGCTGTATTACATCTTGATTTGTGAAGGTCAGTGTGTTTCACCCCAGTATAATATGCAACAAAAACATCACTTTTTTGAACGTGTGTCTCATTCTGAACAAGTAATATTGTAGGGCTCTTTAGAAAATGGGGATAAGAGGTAGCTCAGGATTCTGAGATGTGTTCCTCTGGCATCCTTTGCTAAGGTTCCCATCCACAGGCCTAATGAAGATACAGTGCCTTTTAGAATTTAGTCTGTGAATTTAGGCCAGATAACTCTAACAAGCCAAGTACCATTTAGAAATTCTTCGAATGTTAAGATGCAGTGATTCTAAGTTGAAAGGCTGATTATTTCCACTTGAATAGTAAATATATAGATAAATATTGTGTTAATCTTTATTAGCTCTCAATGTTCTAATTTTAGAAGTTCAATAAAATCTGCTTTTTCATTTGCTCAATCAGAGATCTCATTTTACTGAGAAGATGAACTGTGAAAAGTAACCCTCAGACCCCTAAAATCTCCTCCATGGATAAACGGTGCTTCTGAGGAATGTGAAAATACCCTCATACCTGTAGTAAGAGGAAGGGAATTAATTCTTTCCTGCCCCATGTGATGACCAGACACCATCCACTCTACTTTGCAATCTAGGGGATGGAAACAGAATCCTATATCATCCTATCATCCTGCCCTCTTCATATTTATCTCAAATCCTTCCATCGTCTTTCACAGCCCAGCCAGTTGCAGATTTTTGGTTTCATCCTCCTGCTGCTGGGCATGGTCCTCTCCAATTTCCACCTTTTCTTCTCATGGTCCCCTACGTTTCCAAATGCTGCTCTTCACAGTAGCCTCCAGTTCTAAGGAATACATGACCAATATATGACCAGTACTTATCAAACCTCTTTTTCCAAACCTCCAGTGAAAAAAATTTCTACAACTTCCTTAGGTAGTTGTTTGCACAGTCTCACTGCTCTAAGAGTGACTAGGTTTGTTCTGATATCCAGTTTATCCCTATACTTTGTTGCAAATACAAGCCATTGCTATGTGTCTTTTCCTTTGGAGCAAGAGTAAAATGTTGTTCGCCTCATTTTTATGACAGCACTTCAGATATTTCAAGATATTCAGATATTTCAAGACACGTGTCAATATTTCAATAACGTGTTCTTGTCCTGCACTTTGAATCCAAGTATGCACTCCTTAGCCAGTTTCTCTGACCTTATTACCAGGCCCTCCTGGAATTTTTCCTGCCAGCCTGCTTTACTCAGCCTGCAACCTCTCCTGTAGGGAGACTAAAGACAAAACCATGCTCCCAAGGCAGGTTTAACTCTGGCTAGCCATAGATGTCAGGTCTGGGTTGGAAGGGGAGGAGACCATATGTGTCACTATACATATAATTTTCTGCCTAAATAAGATCAGGAGAATATATGCATCTTTTCAGATATGGAGATTTTATAATCCAATATATTGTCTCTCTGCTTCCAGTAGTTTGACTAGTCAGGTGTTGTTTTTATGGCCCCTTCTTTTTAAAATGTAAATTAAGCACCGTGTCAAGGAAATAGATTGTTTATCACTTAAAAGTTAATATCATGTGCAATCCTGGCTCTATTATAAACACAGTAAGAGAAAGAAAATATTACACAAGAAATAGATTTTATAGCAAATACTGAAAGGCATATAAAGACATGGGCAATAAGACTGAAAAAAGCAACTTGATGTTACACAGACTACATAAATTATATGAAAAAAAATTCAAAATCATGCAAGATACCCCACAATCCTCTAGATTCATCAGGAGCTACATCAAAACTGTCATAAAGTTCATATCAATATCATATCCACTTCATTCCTTCAGAAGGGAAACTTTGGACTGACTATTTCAGGCAACTCAAGTGAGATAACGTTATTACAAAATACCCTTTTTTGCCCAGTCAGCAGAATTTCATGCTTACATATATGCAAGTGCTTCAACTTGTTGATGACTCGCAGCTTGAATGCAAAAGTAATGCAGTATCTGACACCAGAAACATTCTGCCTCAACATGAGATTGATTGATTTGTAAGTGCCAGAATCCTATGCCTGTTCCCCCTGTAAGGCTAGAGACTCTCCATCTCTGCTTTCCCTTGGAGGTTAGAGTTTACTTCTAATGTTGCCAGAAAAAAAAAAGAAAAAAAGTATATTTAGCTTTATGCTTTCCATAAATAAAGTTGACAGCCAACAAAAATGTCAAGGGAGAATTTCCCTTCTCATGTAGTGCATATGCAAAGATACATCAGAGTGATTTTCAAGGGGAGTGGTTATGACATAAACTGAGCTAAAGAAAGACTAAAAAATCAGAGGAACCTGTCATGCCTACATAGTTTCATAGTTAGTAGAGTCAGAAGGGACCTGAGCAGATCATCGAGTCCAGCCCCCTGCCGTGCCGAGGGGATAACAAGTACCAATGGTCATAAACTCCTCCATGACCATTTTAGGCTGGATGCAAGGAAAAACTTCTTTACTGTCTAAGCCCCCAAGACCTGGAATAGACTCCCTCCAGAAGTTGTGCAAGCACCTACTCTGGACTCTTTCAAGAAACATTTGGACGCTTATTTTGCTGGGATCCTTTGACCCTAGCTGACTTCCTGCCCCTGGGGCAGGCAGCTGGACTTGATCTTCAAGGTCACTTCCAGCCCTAATATCTATGAAATCTAATTCAGAAAAGGGGTTTCATGATAGAGTATGCTGTTGATGCAAAGCTGGAACCACGTTGGGGGTAAGATTAGAATTCTAAAAATAAATCGATAGAAGTATATCGAGTCATTCGGGACTTCATATTAAAGGTTCTGTTGCATAGGATATTTAACATAGAGTTCATTTAGATCATAGTAAGTATTACCAATTGTTTCACAACAATACCATTCAAGCCATTCCTCAACACACCATTAGGGACTAACTTACAGATCCACCAACTTATCAAGAGGCCTTGAAAGCCATTAAAGCAGATGAAAAACAAAGCATATGGCCATGATACATTTCAGCTACAATTCTATAATCAAGGTGGGGAGAGGACAAAAAACTACACTGGTCTTGAACTGGCTCCTTGTAAAGCCCCAGAACTAATTGGAAATAAAAGATGAAGCATCAAAAGACAAGTTTTTCAGCATGACATGTTGCTTTCTCAGAGATTAACTGAAAGATGCTCAGGAAAGAATACTACAAATTCACATAGATAAGGTCTCTTTATTGGTTTATTGTTTTATGGAGGGGGGAAGGAGGGAAGTAGGTGTCAGAATTTCTCCTTCTCCCCAAACAAGTACTCTAACCTTAGATGCAGCAAAACAACCAACCAACCAAAAATGTCCAACACAGACACACACCACATTGGAGAAGGCTCTTTTCCTCCTCCATTTTGTTTCTGACAGCTAGGACCTTCTGGTAAATCTTTTGTGCCAAAATGTGAAATAGAATTTAAATGTTAGCATAAACCACATATATATGCATACACACACACATAAATACATACATACATATACATTTTTTCTTTTTAGTAGAAATGACTTTCAAATCCTTTTGTGAGCTTCCTGATAAGGCTGTGGAACTTAGGAAAAGAGAAGATACAGAGAAACCCCAGGGAATCACTCTCAGAGATCTTGCCATTATTGTCACTTCTTTCCCCCAATTTTCCTTTTGAGCCAAGTACTTGGTATTTTCTTTTCTGATATGTCATAGCTAAGTTAGTGAAAGCTGTGATGAAAACCAAAGTCCAAGAATCCTCATGGCTCCTTCAGGATCGCTTGCAGAACTGATCTGCCAGAGCCGAGGCCAGTCCAAGGCCTAAGCTATAGAGAAGTTCTTTTCCATTCCATGAGTGCCCGTGTCTCTAGTATATACAGGAAATCATTCTTTTCTTCTAATTGATTTAGTGCATGGAGTGGGATTGTCTGTGAGGATTTTGTGACCTGGAAGGAGTGGTAAGAAAGCCTTGCTGCACTAGTCAGAAAGTTCTGCACTCCTGGGGTGTGGAGAGACATAGCTTTAGAAACATTTAAAAAAAAAAAAAAAGAAGCCGCTATACAGACACACAGGTGAGATAAAATGCTCCTGGGTGGGGGGAAGGGGAAATAGCACCCCCCCCCCCAAAAAATAAGGAAAAAAAAACCTCCCACAGTTGCCCTGTACTCCCTGAAAGCTAGTGCTCTCAGCCAGGGGACCATGACTGGAGGTGCTTGTATTCCATGATTGAAGTGCTAGATTTTTTTAATGTTTCTAAGCCCAAAATGTTGCAAGAAAAGCAGATGTATCATCTGAAGAGTCCTAGCGGGATCCTGTCAACCCTAAAACATTTTCTCAGTGGTGACACTGGATAGATCAGGTCCCTCAATCAAAATTCCTTCACAGTAACTTGAGCTTCTCCTAACATCCCAGACAACTGGGGCCCTGGCAGAGGAGTGAAAGTAGCTTAAGAGCTCCTTGCTTCAAGATGAAAGCCTTTAGCTTCTTCTCCTAGGAAGTTTTTCTATCTTATGTGACAGTATCACATAGGAGGTGTATTTAGAGAGAATTGGTCAATAGTTATCCCCATTGAAAAACTGATGGATGATTAGCTCTTATGGCTAGCTTCAAGAGGATAGCTGAAAAGAGCTCTGGGAAAAGTCTGCCCTTTTTGGTGTAAAGAGCAGATTACAGGGAAGCAGGAGATGTACATTAAAGGTCACACTCTTTGGGCTGGAGACAACACCAGGATCATCAGCTCCTAGGGAATGTGCCCTAATCATTAGGCTGAATAGAGGAACTGCTGCCTTCTTCCTCCCACTGCAGATGTATGACCAGGGATGATTTTTGGCCACCAGCAAAAATATAAACTTGGGTGTCACACTTCAAGTAGTAAATAGATATTATTGGAAAGAGTTATGTGCAGGGGAACATAAATGATAGGGGGCCAGGGCAGCAAGGCTCATGTGGAAAGGTAGAAAGAACTATGGTATTTAGTTTGGAAGAAAGAAGACTTGGGGCGGGGAGGGGGCAAGAATATAATAAGACTTCAAGTACCTGAAGGACAATTAAAGGGTGGAAACGGTCTTTTCTCTGCGGCCATGGGGATACAGAACTAGGAACAATAGCCTCAAACTGCAGCAGAGGAAGTTTAGATGGTTATCAGGAAGAACTTTCTGACCATGAGGATAGTCAAGAACGGAACAGGCAACCCAGAGAAACCATGGAGTTACCATCTCTGGAAGTGCTCAAAATCAAGTTGGACAGACATTTGGCTGGACTGGCTTGGTCAGGCATAATCCTACCTTCAGAAGTGTTCTGGATCTTTTGAAGTCCCTTCTAGCCTGTGATGGACTAGGTTATAAGTGCTCTGGCTAAGTGGTTAGACTACCAGAAGAGGACCAGAGACAGAGGCAGAATCCAAAACACAGGCCCAATCCAGAGTCAGGAAACAGATACCAAGGGCCTTGTTACATGGTCATTTTGGGCAGCTCCTCAAAATCTTAATCCCTGGATTGTCCACACATTAACAGTTTAAACTAGTTTTAAGCACTCATCAGGCAGCTCAAAGTTACACCGGTCTATAGTAGGCTAGAATTACACCACTCTAGGCTGCACCTTAACAACCCACCTATTCCACCTCCCCACTGGCCTGGATCCTGCCCACTGCCACCCCCCTCCACCCATTCTTACTTACCACCACTTCTGCTGCTCTCTGGCCAGAAGAGCTCCAACAGCTGCCAGGGAGGCATGTTAATCCGTCCCTGGCTGCTCCCCTGGGACAGACATGGAAGCCACAAGTAAGTAATCCCCTAGGGGAAAGCAGGAGGTATGGGGGAACTGCAGGACCAGAAGGGTGAGAGGGAGGAAGCCCCAGGGGTGGGAAACCCAGAAGGGCGGGGCGGGCGGGCCTTCTTATCTTTCAGTCCTCCAAGCTTCTGCTGGCCTCAACACACAACTGCTCCAAACTCAAGTTAGTACTAACACTCATCAACATTTCTGTGGCTCACAGTGTAACATGTAACAATGTCCCAAGTTACCAGGTCCAAATCATTAGCCAAGTCAAAGTTCAAGAGTTAGAAGCAATATTACCAAATCTAAAGGAAAGTCTAAAAATCAGAGTCCAGAAACAAAAAGTGAGCATAGTCAGGGTATCAGACTGAAGAGGCTTACTAAGGCAGATCTTTATCAGAACCATTGGCTGCTCCGGAAGCTTTTACCACAGCTAAAGATAAATGGGAAGCTACTTTCCTGGTATCCAGGCTGGAGTCATGAACTAAATTAGGGCTACCAGTCAAAGCCTCGGGAAGATATGGCCCACTAGGCAATTAGACCAGGCTGGACTTCTTGCTAGGGTGCCTGATAGCCTTGCTTTCCTATGCTTCTGTGAACTGCAAACAATGTCACTTCTGTACCCCCTGTCTACATAACATAATTCAGGATATTTTGTTTTGTTTTGTTTTGTTTTTGCTGATCTTGCAAGTAAAATAAATAAGTCAGGCAATCTTGATTGTTAATAACAAAGGGGTGTCAAACACATGGCCCAAAGACAGGATTCTGCCTGTGAAGCCTTATCATCCAGCTCAAATTAATCTCTTACAATGGACTACCCCTTCACCATCAGCCAGTGTGTGCTGTTGTGTAGCTGCTTGAAATACCATATTGTTTTACTCACATGCTATGTTGCAAACCAATGGAAACGAATTAGTACAACTGCTTCTATTTAATTTTCTCTTTTTCAGCCACTGCATAATAAAGCTGGTGTGGCTGCTACTGTTGGTGTTACTATAACGATAAATATTATCACCATCATCATCACAGTGGCATTTTGGTTCTTAGCATTTCATATTATATGGATAAAACAGATGAACAGCAATTGGAGTGATTCTGCACATTGGGAGAAGGGATAAAACCAGAATATCCTTCCCAGAAAAGTGTCTGTCTCAGTGAGAAGTATCCAGCGTGTAGCCATATTGGTCTAGAAGCAAAAGTAATCAGGACTCATGGTAGAGGTGATTTTTTTTTTTTGCAAAAAAAGAACTTTAGGTGCAAGCTTTGGGACACAAACACCCTTCTTCAGGCACAGGAGAAAATAATGTGAAAGTTCTCCTGGGTAGAAATGAAAGTTCATATTTCATAGGAGAGTTGAAGGTGTGGCAGAATCTCCTGTTTGGAACAGTTCATTTTTTATGCACATTAGGCTCAGAGAAAAATTGGAATAGTCTGTTTACCTCACAGTTGTTCAGTGGTAAGCAGGATGTAGTCATATTTCCTTCTGGTTATGGTATTTCATATTTCACACAGGAGTAAAAGATGACATTCTCTTCTCAGCATGCATTTCTTATGTGGTAAGGTGTCTCTGAGCTCTGTGATGAGGCTCTGTGACAGTGCAAATTACCTCAGACAAAGGCAAGAGCAGGATCTCAAGTTTCAGGTGTTCAACCTTGCTTTTTCCTTGTAAATTATGATGATTTCATTTTTAAAAATGGCTAAAATGCAGTATCTTCCATTAGTAAGGTATCCAGGGTATAGTTGTATTGGTCTAGAACAGGGGCAGGCAATTATTTTGGGTGGAGGGTCACTTAACAAGTTTTTTTAAATTGATGGGGGCTGCATATGTAGCCCAGCCCCTTGACAGTTGCACTGCCCCCTGGTCATCACATTGGGACCAGAAGTCCTGCCCCCTAAACCCTAACCTTTGCCACTGGAAGTCTCTCCTGTTGCTGCCCCCACCCCGCCCCAATACTCATTTTGGGAAGGGCAGTAGCCATGTTAGAAGCAGGAAAAAAACAAATTATGCACTAGAAGTCAAACACCTACTATAATATTTTTTTCATTTTATTATAAAAAATATTTGTCATGACTTCTGATTGCGTACTGTATATAGAAGGGATTGCAGAATAACTCAGAAATAAAGTGTCACTGTTTTATATTGTTTGTGTGGGGGGGTGGGAGTGTGTAGAAGGGTTGTGAGAGAGTGTGGCTGTGTATGGGGGAATAGGGTTTGTTGGGGTGTATGTATATGTTGATGGAGTTTGTGGGGGCAGGCTGTAGGTGTGCAGAGTGTAAACAAGGGTAGAGGGGTGTAGAGACCCCCCACCACACTTCCTTCATGGTGTGCAGCCCCTGCTGTCAGCAGCTGCAGCAGATAGGGAAGTCAGGGCACTTCTACCCAGTGCAGGCATGGCTCCAGCCAGCATTGCACAGGAGGAGAGGGCAGAGCCTACCCTATTGTCGGGTCTCTGTGCCGGTCGCCTGCAGCTCCAGCACTTGCAGCAGGGGAGCCTGCTGGCTTCCCCACTCCCTGCTGTGAAAGTCCCTGGACTCTGTCCAACCCTTGCATCCATGTGGAGGCCAGTGTGGGGCTTCCCCTCTATGGAGCTGCAGGTGTGTGGCACAGGGCCCCTGTGATAGAGATGGTCACCAATGCACTGAGGGCAACGAGTGCACCCCCGTGCAGCCGACCTGACAGCTTCTATTGCAGGGGCTCCACACCACACCTGCAGCCCTGTACTTACAGAGGGGAAGCCCCTTGCCAGACTCTGTAGGGAAGCATGGGGCAGGACTCCCTCCACTCCTGGGAGAGTGCGGGGACTTGTGCGGCAGGGTATGGGGAAGGCAGCTTTTTGAAGATGCTCCACCCCCTCCTCCCATGCAGTCCAGGAAGACTATGTCCGCTGCTACCCCTGCATCTAATGACTTGGTGACCTGGTCATAGAAGGCCACCAGGTTGGTCTGACAGGACCTGGCACTAATGAACCTGTGCTGGTTGCCCCTAAGCATGACCTCACCTGCTGGCCCCTCATGGATATGTGCCAGAATAATTTTCTCAAAAAGCTTGCCCAGGATCGAGATAAGATTAACTGGCTTATAGTTCCCCGGGTCGTCCTTCTTCCCCTTTTTGAAGATGGGAACCACATTGGCCCTCTTCCAGTCCTCTGGCACCACACCAGAGCACCACGAGTACTCATAAAGCCATGCCAGGGGTCCTACAATGACCTTGGCCAATTCCCTTAGTACTCTAGGGTGGAGATCATCTGGACCGGCGGACTTAAATACATCCAGTCCCTCCAGAAGTTCCCTGACTAGTTCTTCACTAACCCTTGGCCTAGGTGTGCTTCCCCTGAGGCCTGAGGGGGGCCCAGCGGGGGGGGTGACTGTTCTGGTCCCTGTTTAGGAAAATGGAGGCAAAGAAATCGTTAAATATGTTGGCTTTGTCATCTGGTGTGATGACCAAATTTCCTAACGTGTCCTGCAGGGGCCCCACATTACCTGGAACCTTCTTTTTACCCCCTATGTATTTAAAGAAGGACTTCTTATTGTCCTCAATCCGGGAAGCTAGTCCCAGTTCCACCTCTGCCTTGGCCTTTCTGACTACCTCCCTACATCCCTGATATGGGCAACACTGTACAGAAGTGGATTGGACAAGTTCGCCGATGATACCAATCTCTGGGGTAAAGCATCCACACCTGAGGACAGGAGGGTGATCCAGGTTGACCTTGACAGGCTCAGGAAATGGGCAGATGAGAACCTGATGCTGTTTAATACCAAAAAATGCAAGGTTCTCCACCTTGGGAAGAAAAACCTGCAGCATCCTTATAGGCTCGGCAGTGCTACACTGGCTAGCACTACAGATGAAAGGGACTTGGGGGTTATGATTGACCACAAGATGAACATGAGCCTTCAATGTGATGCTGTGGCTAGTAAAGTGAGCAAAACGCTGGCTTGCATCCATAGATGATTCTCAAGCAAATCCCAGGACATCGTTCTCCCCTTGTACGTGACCTTGGTGAGGCCACAGCTGGAGTACTGCATCCAGTTTTAGGCTTCACAATTCAAAAAGGATGTGGAGAAGCTTGAGAGAGTCCAGAGAAGAGCCACGCGCATGATCAGAGGTCAGGAAAACAGACCTTATGACGACAGGCTGAGAGCTACGAGACTCTTCAGCCTAGAAAAGCACAGGCTCAGGGGCAATCTGATAGCCACCTGTAATTTTATCAGGGGTGTACACCAGGATCTGGGGGAACAATTGTTCACCAGAGCCCCTCAAGGGATGACGGTTGAATGGTTATAAGGTCTTGAAAGACCATTTTAGGCTGGACATAAGGAAGAATTTCTTTACTGTCTGAGCCCCCAAGGTCTAGAATAGCCTGCCATCGGAGGTGATTCAAGCACCTACTCTGAACATCTTCAAGAAAAAATTGGATGTTTATCTTGCTGGGATCCTATGACCCCAGCTGACTTCCTGCCCCTGGGGCAGGGGGCTGGACTCGATGATCTTCTGAGTTCCCTTCCAGCCCTAACATGTGAAATCTGTGAATCAGGAACAGTGATCCAAATCAACAAATCAAATCATTGTTCCTGATTTGGGCTGAATCCAAATCTGAAGCAAATAGGGTCCACTTCATACACCCCTATTCATTATCTAGGTTTTATAATAATAAAAAAATAATAATAACAACAATTTTAAAGAAACTATTATTATGTTCTTTGTTTTTTTAAATATTATATTTGATTCAAATTACAGAAACATTATTTGGAAATTAAAGTAACTTGCACAGGATTTATAATTTAAATTAAATTAATTTTAGCTTAGAAATGAGTCATTCAAATACACATTTTTTTAAGTTTAAATATTGAGTATTCAATGGCTGAAATTCAACCACCAACACAAAAACCATCTAATATCTATCCTAAAACTGAAAAGCTCATTCATCTAGACCACAATATCATTTTTTTTCTTCAAGATACATTATGTCACCAGAGATTCAATTCATAAAGTTTCTGTCTCACCTTATATGTTTTTAATTTCTCTTTAAAATAAACCTGAAAGGAAAACTGATCCAATATCCTTGTACAGTCATAAATTTATGGATGATCTTCTTTAGGGCCTCCTTGACCTCTTTGTTTCTCAAGCTATAGATGATGGGATTAACCAAAGGAGTCAGGACAGAGTAAAAGACAGAGAACATTTTGCTCAGGTCTCTAAGCATGACAGTTTTGGGCAACAAATACACTAACATGATGGTCCCATAAAAAAGTGTCACCACAATAAGGTGAGAAGAGCAGGTGGAAAATGCCTTCTGCCTGCCCATAGTGGAGGGGATTCTCAGGATGGTAGCAATGATATGGGCATAGGAAAGAAGTGTTAATAGAAAGGGCGGCAAGGTAAATATGGAAGCAAATATGTAAACCATAAGTTCTAGGAGATGGGTATCACAACAAGACAGGTGGATTATTGAGGGAAAATCACAAAAGAAATGATCTATTTCCTTGGGACCACAGAATGTTAATTTTGACATCAAAATATTTGTGATTGTACTAGCCAGAAACCCACTTACCCAAGACCCAACTGCCAGCTGAATGCAGAGCACACCATTCATATGAGTTGTATAATGCAGTGGTTTACATATTGCTAAATACCGATCATAGGACATCATGGCCAGAAGGTAGCATTCTGTAGCTGCTAGAAAAGCAAAGAAATACAACTGTGTGATGCAGCATCGATCAGAGATGGTTCTGTCCCCAGTCAGTAGACTGGCCAGCACCCTGGGCAAGATGGTTGAAGTGTAGCATGTCTCCAAACAGGACAAGTTCCCCAGGAAGAAGTACATGGGAGTATGCAGGTGCCGATCAGTTGCAACCAATGCAATGATGAGGATGTTGCCAGACATAGTCATAATGTAGATCAAAAGTAACACCAGAAAAAGAGGGACCTGAAGTATAGGAAGATACTGAAATCCCAGAAGGATGAATTCTGTGTTAATTGTTTGATTTTCCCAGCCTCTGTCTGCCATGACATCTAACTAAGAAAACTGAACAAAGAAAAAATGCTTTTTAGGAAGATAAATATATATTTCCTACAGTAGCATTTACTTCATCCCATCAATGCACCATAGCTATTCCAAATACCCCACATGATGCAAGAAATTGCCTACAGTCTCAATTTTGTAGTCACATATACCTTTTTATCCCACTTCATGAAGTGGGAAATCAAAATTAACATACATCTTTCCAGTTCCAGCAACTGGATAATCTTAAATTGCCTTTTTTCTTAATGATAACCCTGCTACAATTAAATGTCTCTTATTTCTAATATTTTTTAGAAATGCATTTAGCACCATATTCCCAATGTAGAAGACAAATAAATTACACTGAAGCAAACACTCTAAAACTGAAATGTTCTTCCTTGCTATGTTTTAGTACTGCTTTCAAAAATATCAGCAGAAGAACAGATATTTGTAAGTCACAAGAGCTTCTAGATGCACATAAAATTCCTTTTTTTCATTAAGTCTCTTTCACAATGGTTCAGAGAAACCTTTGAATGCCTTAAAATGCCTTAAAAAAGAACACCAACCCGCTGCATAAAATAACCCAGAAGACTATCAATAGGTAGTAAAAGAGTGATGAAAAAAGTTTCAGGAAAAAGATATTTAAACGCAATTTAAAGGCCATATAATAGTGGCTGCTGGTATTACCTGACCATTAAAACAAGCTTGTTGATAAGACAAGGGAAAATGCAGGATGCACAAATACAGGAGAGAGAACAAGGGTGCAGGCAAAGAGTCAGGTGGGTCTTCCACTTGAAAATCATAAAGGATGAGTGTGGAAGGCTGTGAGAAATGAAGGGGTCACCTGGGTGTTCATATCTGAAAAGATGTCTGCTGGAGAAAGGTGAGTGGAGGGTAGATAACAATAACATGAAGGGGGAAAAAAGACAGCATTCATGTGCAGCACTGATCAAAAGGAGAGAAGGAAGAAACAAGAGGAACTGAGAAGCCCAAATCTCCAGCACAGTTTAATGAGAGATAAAGTGTGTCAATGTCATAATCTCTGAGCCTCTCTCATTATATTTACTCTGACCTTTATCCACAGCACAATGCAGGGTGAGAAGGAACCGTAAGCCACCTTCATTCTGTTGGCTGTCACAGACTCCTATTGTACTTGGGTAAATGTACTGGGACCAGATTTTCAGAAGAGTTTGCATTTTTGGAGGTACAGATAGATGCCTGTTGGGTTCATTTTCCTTTCAAAATATGACTGTTATGCTTTCTCTGTGAAAGATCCATCTCATCCATTTCTGGGTATTTATGGAAATGTTATAAAAATAAATCAATTAAGAACTGAAAGACACCATGAAGATACACCAAGTAGACAGATATAAAGTATTTACTGACATCATTTCAGGTACCTGATCTTGCACCAAGATTCTTCGTATTCTCACGATACAGTTGGCATGTCAGCAGTCCAAGTAGGCAGTTCACTATACAATGGATGGAAAATCAGGTACAACACTAATTCATTGACCTCTCTGTCCCTGTGAGAATCTCCTACAATGTACAAGTCTAGTATTGGGAAGGGAGGATAGACTAGATGAGGTGACTAATGTGTCCCCACTGTCTGTTTGTGGTTGTCTCAGACTAGAAGGGAGATCTCAGAGTTTACCTGTTCACTGGGGAACAGATTCCACAATCCATCTTCTCTCCACACTTCTGCAAAGACAAATGTGTGTTCCAGATGATGTTCTGGCAATGTTCTCTCATTCTCTGTCATGCATTTTTATGAGAGAGCATGTGTCCCTTCTGATTCAGTATTTATGCTGCAGAGCGTTTTACTAACTGGTATGTCAAAGGAATGCTAACATATTTAATCGCTGATGTGTATAGTATGGCAATCAAACATCAATTCTCAGAGGGGAAGGGAAAGAAAATGGAAATACTCTACCCTCATAGATAATTAGTAAAAACGATTGTGGAATGGATACTTCTGACAATTGTGAAATAAAACAGAACAAACCTTACATACCCTAATGTTCCATAAAGAAACGGTGATGTGAAAGGAGTGACAGCAGTGTTAAAGTGCAGTAGAAATGCAGGTGAAATATTGAAGTGGCTGAGATAACACAAAGAAGGCAGATTCCTAGCAGGGTTAGCTCAGGTGAATTTTGAATCACAGTGGGCAAGGGATAGACTAGAAATGTCATACGTAATTAGTCAGAATTGTAACATGGAACGGATAGTTCTGATGATTGTGAAATAGTCACAACCAACAGCAGCCTAGCTGTGGGGTGGCAGCCCACATCTCTTGTACCTGTTATCTTGCCACTAACAATGGATTGCATGCAGTTATTGAGAGTGGGGAAGTGGTAAACCAGAAATGTAACAGTGAAAATGAAAGACAGTGAAAACTGTGAGTATCAAGGTAAGGATGCGGTAACCAGAGAAAGTGTGCCATCCCAGGAATATGTGTGATATTCTCATCCCCAGAATTAAGGTATGGATTGTCCTGTGTGAGAAAGCGAGCAATATTTGGTTTGAGGGAACCCTGAATTTGCTAGGACATAGGATAACATATAGGATTCAATAGTCTCCTGATGACTGTCTCCTTGCTTATTAAGGAGGAAAGCACTGTGTTAAAGTCCACAAGTCCTGTCCTGCCTAATCAGTATGTACAAGAGTCAGCTTGCTGGCTTCTTTTTCAGAAAGGACCACTAAAACACATCAAACACCAGGAAGGAGTTCCCTGGTCTTTGTCTTATGAAAGGACAGAACATGTTCACCTGTAATGCTGGTCACATATTCCCTAAGTTCTTCTTTTAGGGAGTATGTGACCAATGTTATTGCAATGACAGGTGTCAATCAAAGGACTTTATTTAACATTTCAAATAAAGCTGAGAAAGAAAGTGGAATTGAGAATAATTACACTGTATTTTTATATATGTTCAAAGATAAGTCTTTATTACCTCAGGGCATTATGCTTTGCCCACCTCTGCTCACATGGTGTGCACATGCCAACCCTGGATTTGGGGTAATGAAGATGTACTGAAACCTTCCTCTCTGAAAGCATGGTGGAGAAAAAGACTTCTAGTATCATGGATTGAGGTACTCCATGTCAAGGTCACTGACTCATTTCTAAATTTGGCACATGCAGGGAATAGATATGTGGAATGGGCATCTTGGAACTGATCTCAAGAGTGCCATGGAAGTGATGTAGAGAGGTCCTTAAAGTACTACCTGCATGTAATATTGACCTAGGTAGATTCAGCTTCTTCAGACATGCCCTTTGCTCTGTCTCTTTTTCTCTCTCTCAAATCATCCCTGTGACTTCTGTGGTAGCCTAAGAGAGGGCATTTTTAAAATTCTGACAGATTTTTCTGTTATCCAAAAAGAAGGTAGGGAAGGATGGTCCACAGTCATCTCAAGTAACACTTATAGTATTTCTGCTTTAAGCCTCCTTACAAAGAATTTCCTAAAACACTATTAGGTGTTGACTATGATGTGCTATCTAGACCAATACAGAGAGACTTTTTGGAATGCCATTAATCATGAAGATTCCTAAGGACATTTCCGAAGTGATAATACTCCCTGATGTAGTCTTAACAATTACATTATGACACATTATGCCACGCTTTGGGGGAGGATGTGTTTTTATGTACTTATTTTCCTGGTATTGTAGCACTTGATAGTGGTCATCAGAGGTTAGCTGCACGGCAAACAGAGAATAAGACGGTCTCTGTTATAATGAACTCTCAGAAACTGACATTCAGACAGACAAAATCTCTCAAGATCTAAGTTTCAGGCAGATTGCCATTGGAAGGAATGCCACAGAATCATGAGGAATTTATACATGTGCTCCAGGAGACAGAGAGAGGGGCCAATTTACTTAGTTAAAGTGCCCAGAGTGTCACATGTATCAGCATTTGGGCTGTGCAGAGCTTCAGTCCCTGATTCGATTCAGTGGAGATTCAGCCCAATTTGGTGGCTGAATCTCTGAATCTCTGACATATGCCCCTGCTCACATACGTGATGCTGGAGTCTTCTGGAATCTGCTGGAGCACACTAATTACCACACTGCAGCAGACTTGATTAATCAAGTCTGTTCTTGTAACAGCCTTGATGCATGTGTGTAGGCTCCCATGGGCTTGGAATAGACCTCAGTGTCATCTGGTTCAAACCCTTACTGGGATCCTATTCCTAAATATCTGTCAAATGTGTATCCACCCTCCTGTTGAAAACCTCCAGTGAAGGAGATTTTACAACTTCCCAGGGTAATTTCTCCTACTAATTTACTATTCTTACTATTCTTACTATGCCTGCCTGCCCCCTGCTCTGAGATCTAGTCTAGATCTAGTTTGCTACACTTTAAAGCTATTGCTGTGTTCTGCCTTCCTCAGTGAGGAGGAACACTTGTTTTCCTTCTCCTTTGTGGTAGTCTTTTAAATACTTGAAAACTTTTCATGTTTCCCTTTGATCTAATTTTATCCAAAATAAACATGTCTAGTTTCTTACTCTTTATTCAAACAGCTTTCCAACCCCTATATTATTTTCTTGCCTGTGTAAGGACTATCTCCAACTTCTCCACATCTGTCATATTTTTTAAAGATAATGTCCATGACCTTGTGAACCTTGTTTTTACATTATCATGAATGACTTTAAAACTAACAGGCCCCTTTAGAAATGACTTTACTACATAAATGTCAAAATAGCAAGGAAATGTTGCAATAAAAGGTAAAGTGGAAGTCGGAAGGAGCTGACTCCCATTGCCTAAAGGATACCTGTGTCTTTCTTTCCCAGGCAGCATATACTCGTATATGCATTTTTAAAATACTACTTCAGTTGAATGTGCTTTGCTTTCCAATAAAAGAACTGTTCTGTTCATATGTACAAGTGTGTTGTAAACTTTATTTTAGAAAACAAAAAGGGTGAGATCCTTGCCTTAGTCATAGTTAGAGGTCTACCCAAAACTGGGGATTACCATGAATTGCCACAGTAATATCACTAACACAAAGGTGTCCAAACTAGGTCAGCAGCCCTGTCTTTTCCCCAGCTGAGGGAGGCTGCCAGTGCCTGGGACCACCACATCATGCAGAAACTGCCAGTTGGCTCCTGGACATCTTTTTATAAACTAAGCTATTGGAATCATCCCAAGCTCCACTGCTTCTGGAACAGACACTGGCCACGTTGTCATATCCAGTCTTGTTTCCCTTTAGAAACAAGGGGAAAAATAAGCATGATTTTACTGCACCTAGACCTTTACCAATGGGGAAGAGGAGCCAGGGAGAGAGGTGATAATCATGGTCACCTGCCCAGAGACAGAATAAAAGAGGTGACCATCTTTAGCGAACAGTCCGCTGTGGTTCAGCCTGACCAATACCTCTGTGAGCAAAAGTGCACAATTATGGTTTGTGAGCAGCTAAAACAGTGGGCCAAGAGGGAAAGAAAACCTCACTCAACAGCTAGGCAGTCCAGTAGTATCTGTGGTAGAATAGCTGGAGGTCAGGAGGGTGAAACTACACAGAAGGCATGTCTACATGAGACGTTTCCTGCAGAGTACAAAGCAACTCCGCAGTAAATGTCTTGCGTCTACATGTGAGGCCCTGTTAGGCCATAGGAAACTAATTAATAGGAGTGTGTGAAGCAGGCCCTATTTGATTCGGATTCAGATTCGGCCCAAATCAGGGGCAGTGATTTGATTCTTTAATTCGGATCACTGTCCCTGATTCAGTTCAGCCAAATCTGGATCTGAAAATTCAGTGCTGATTCAGAGAAGCAGCAATTTGGACATAGACACAGATTTGAATGCTTTTTCTACATACCTCAAGGTACCAGCATGGCTTGTGAATGCTGCAATGCTGGGGTGCATGGAGCATCCCACAGAAGTGTGGGGGGACCCCTCCGCATGCTCAGCAGTAAACCTGGAAGTGGACCAGAAATACTTCTGGTCCGCTTCCAGGTCCACCAGGAAGCGTGCTGGGGGAATACCCTACACCCCCCAGCTCAGCAATTGGCCCTACTAATTAACTTGACAGCAGGGTATTACTTGTGAATACAAGTACAAGTACAAATACAAATACTATCCTGCTGCTCAGTTTTTTATTCTTCATCACTGTATGCGTAGATGCTACACTGGATCAACCTCATGCCCAGTCGGCCCCTCGGCAGCATGTTGAGCCAGGTCAGAGCAGCCCCAGGCTGTCAGGCTGACCCCGTAGGTCCCTTTCAACACTTGCATCCCATCCCTTCTTAGGGGCAAACTAAGAGGAACTAGACACATGAGCTGCTGCCCTAGGACTTTGTTGCTGTGGTTGTTGATTTACTGATTTGCTCTTGATTTACCGGTGATTTATTGGTAATTCACAATTGTCAGCACAATTATTACAGTTGTGACTCATTATTTATGATGACAGAATTTTTTCAGCCTTCATCACTTTCCCTAGGGGACTGCAAATTTGATTGTACTAATCATGTTGTTTTACCATTCCCAAATAAACATTTACACTTGTAGTTTGGTAATTCAAACATCATTTAGCCTCTCTGTCAAGGGAGCAATTGCTATAACATATGTGAAATAAATATTGAATCAGGGTGATATTCTTTCTCTCTCAAAGGAAAGACAAATCTATGGATAAGAGACCAGTGCCAAGGTACGCTTCTGGAACACAAATTTTTTTTTACCGACAAGCAGAGAGAGGAAAAGGATAGTGGAACTGGTCCTGATGAAGAGGTAAACAGATTTCTAACTGTTTTAACCCAACTGCAGGCACCCAAAGGAAATGTTTCAGTATTTCTCCTCTACTTTCCCTTCCCAGTGTTATGCTCTCACTGGGTAGGTTTGTGAACACCTTGCAGACAGTGCAGTCAGGAATGAATCAGTGTGTACTCTTTTGTATCCATTTTCCAATGAGCTGTGCTCTCTGACTGCTCATGTCAACTGAGTTGTAGGAATCATGAGAATCTTGGTGTAGGATCAGGCTTTTAGCAAGAGACCTCAGGAAGTGTTTAATATATTCTTCCTCCTGAGGTATCTCCATGGCATCTCACAAGCAGTACTGAACTAATTTTCATTATACCTAGCTCCCCTCCCCAGTCCTCTTCCTTCTTCACCCCCCTCCCACCCCCACACTTCCACCCCACTGACAACACATAGACTTAAATGGGTGGGGGGAGGTGGGGAGACTGAAGGTCATATTTTGGAAGATATTTAGGAGTGAAAAAGGTGTAGAGGATTCTAGTGGAGTTTCTAGAATTGCCAAAAGTTGTGGTTTCAGTTGGGTTCTGGTTTCATTTGGTTCGGTTTTGAAATCACAATGGGGACCTATATGCATGTCCAGGAACCAGGAATCCCTCTATAACTTTTCTGATTTCTCAGGGCTCCATTTCAAAACTACATTCCGATGTTTGACTCCTCACACCAGGTCTGGGTGTGAACAAGCTAGCACTTATCTCCTCATATAGAGGCCAGGCAGGGAGCATAATTGAATGTCATCCCTCCAGTCCTAATTACCTTTTTTATTCACTCTTCAGATTTTCTCTTCCTTTTGGCTTCTTTCTCCCCAGGGGCTTAGAAGATTGATCTCTTCTAAAAGAAAACTGGTATGACACAAAATGATTTTCATGTATAGGAAAAAATAAAAAAATATCTTCCTCAGCTTATAAACCAACTAGTTTCAACAGGGTTGGTAACAGCTAGAAACTATTTTTGTTTAGTATTCCCTTAAATGCCACTTCCCAAAAAAAGTATGATTTACATGCATTACTCATTTTTGCTTTGTGAGATCAGTTTGACACTCATTTTTCAGAACTACTCTAAAATTACATTATCTCACTGGAGCAGTCATGGCAGTGTTTGTCTCCAGATGTTGAGACATGCATGTTAACACAGCGTACTTCTTATTTTACTATTGTACAAAGCTTAAAGCAGAAAATTTAAGATCTGGGCACAATACCCAACCTGAAATTCTGGTACCTTTTTTCCTACAGTTTTCACAATGAATACCAGTATCTTTCCTTTATTTTGACAAATATTAGACATTTGAGTAGGAAGTGACAGCTCTGAAAGAAAAGTCAGAATAAAATGATTCTAGAACTGGAAACATGTATCCTCTAAAAAGGCTAATGTGGTATTTCTTTGGTTTCCTTAGGAAGCTACCATGGAAGACACAGGCTGGAGAAATCAATCAATTAATACAGAGTTCATCCTCCTAGGATTTGGGGATCTCCCAGAACTTCAGACACTACTCTTTTTGGCATTCCTCATGATCTATTGTGTGACTTTGTCTGGGAACATTCTCATCATTACACTGGTTGTAGCTGATCAGCATCTTCACACCCCCATGTACTTCTTCTTGGGGAACTTGTCCTGTTTGGAGACTTGCTACACTTCAACCATCTTGCCCAGGGTTCTGGCCAGTCTGATGACAACAGACAGAACCATCTCTGCTCAAGGTTGCATCGTTCAATTTTTTTTCTTTGCTTTTCTAGCAGCTACAGAATGCTACCTTCTGGCCATGATGTCCTATGATCGGTATTTAGCAATATGTAAACCACTGCATTATGCCACCCACATGAATGGTGGGTTCTGCATTCAGCTGGCAACTGGATCTTGGATAAGTGGGCTTATAGCTAGCACTATTACAAGCATTCTCATGTCACAATTAAAGTTCTGTGGCCCCAGGGAAACAGACCATTTCTTTTGTGATTATCCTTCTATAATCCAGCTATCCTGCAGTGATACTCACCTCCTAGAACTTACAGTTTTCACACTTGTCTCAATATTCACCTTGCCCCCATTTTTGTTAACAATGCTCTCCTATTCTTTTATCATTGCCACCATCCTGAGAATCCCTTCCACTACAGGCAGGCAGAAAGCATTTTCCACTTGTTCCTCTCACCTCATTGTGGTAACAATATTTTATGGGACCATCATGATTGTGTATTTGTTTCCAAAAGCTATCATGCCAGAAGACTTGAGCAAGGCATTTTCTATTTTCTACTCTGTTCTGACTCCCTTGGTTAATCCCATCATCTACAGCCTGAGAAACAAAGAAGTCAAAGAGGCCCTGAAGAAGTTTATATGTAAATATATGACTTCAATAGGAACACAGACATCTCTTTCTTCTTCATTTACATTTAAATAAAAAGACACCATCTAAAATGTGGCAGATTGGCAGAAACTGTGTTTATCCAAGCTCTGCTCACATGATACATCTGAAAAAAAGCAACAATGTTCTGGATCTCAATGAAAACTATCTTTCTTCTCAGTTTTAGGTTGGATAGTTGCTGATTGATTAATTCCCTCATTTGTAGAATGTCCATAAATAAGGCACTATCTCTCCATGTGAACAGGAGTAGTTTAAGTTAAAATAACACTGAGTCATTTCATTGCTAAAAGGCATATACGTCAATATTTTTAAACACACTGTAATTCAAGTCGAGCTTTTACTGTTCCAATGAAATATTCCTACATTTTAGATGAAATATGACACTTTTGTCAAGAAATGAAATATTTATTTAAAGTATTGTTTTTGTTATTTCTTTTTATTTGTTTATTATACAGTACAGTGAAAAGACAATAAAACCTCATTCTGTTGTAAAACTATGCCTAGGCACTTTCATGGCACTTATGTTGGTATACAAGAGTAACACAAATGGTGAAGAACGTCACTGAGTCCAGGGAGACTTACTTCTGAGTGCGTGAGGGGTTAAATATACCAAGGGATAAGTTTGGTTGCTATTTGTCAGCATCCATCCTTGAGTAGGTGTCAGCTAAAGAAAAAAAAAGACATTAGCTGTTCTCCCTCTGTGAAAGAGTGAGGTGCCATTACAGTCTGCAACCACGTAATCTTCACCTGGAGAGCAGTTTATCTATCTGTGTCTAATGTATAATTGTCTATTGTTGCTTTTAAGAAATAACATCTGCTTCAAACAATTGAGAGCCTGGGAATTCAATCCTCAATTCAGCTAATATTCACATTGACTTCAGTAGTGCCAGATCAATACCTGTGCAGCAAACTCAGGGAAAAGTTCTGCAAAAGAAAGGGCTAATCTTCTGACTTTACAGGAGGACTGTGATGGATGAAGAAACCACAGCTGGAAATTGTCAAGAGAATTGTTTAACACATGTAATCAAACACATATAAGACAATGTAGGTTTTTTTGTGTGTGAAAAAAAAATCATGCACATAAGCCCTAAACAGAGGTTATCAAAGGCACTGTTGAAAAGGCACCATATATAGACAATGATGCCTAAAAGAAATTTTATTAATTAGAGTACAGTCTCACTTTACATGGGCCAAAATTAATTTCAAAACATTAACATGAATAGTTTTTCATTTGAAACAAATATTTTGTTTTACAATATAGCTTCATGAATGTTAATGTTAAGCTAAGTATTCCATTTAATTTGACTCACAATATAAAGCTTAGTCATGCCAACATTTCTGAATTTTAATATATGAATATATATGATTTTTATTTTTTAAATAAACTTTCTCCTCCTATCAGAATGAAGATGAAAATTAATGAAATACTGGAATCAGGATTAAATTTCTACTCTTCCAGTTGCAGTTATATTCCCTTTGTCTTTTTATTCCTTATAAGTATATCCTTCATTTTTATTTTTTAGTAATATATATTGTAGAGGTGCATTAATACATTGATCTGATATCAGAGTTGGCACTGATATAAAGAAAATTGTCTGTATCAGAAATTGGCCTGATATATCTGATAATTTGGCCAATAAATGGCCTGTGCTTTCGCAGAGCCACTGCACATTCTCCTACCCCACCCCTTCCCTCCCCAAACAGTCCAAATTTAATACCACCTTAAACTGGATGGACATGCAAACTGGGGCCCAATATTTCAATAATATTCCTGCCCAGATTTTATATTGTTCCTGTCTTTGCACTACTAGAAGACATAGGAGGCTTACCTCAGTTGACTGAATCTAATGAAGGTTTTTGTATTTGTATTTGTTTTTTTTCCCCCATGGCTGGAAGGGAGACCAGCTGAGGCCTTTTAGGGAAGAGTACACATATTCAGTATATGAAATAATACATTCTTCATGTAGACACAACAGTTTACCTGAATATTTTCCAGCCTATCTTTTTTTGACAGCAGATTTCACCTCCTTGTTCCTCAGACTGTAAATTGTTGGGTTAACTGTGGGAGTCAGGGAAACAAATCTTTCTTTGCTCTGAGAATAGACCGAACTGGGTTCCCTATAAACAAATGTTCCTGACCTGTAAAACAGTGAAACCACGATTAAGTGTGAGTAGCAAGTGGCCTTACTTCTGCCGTCCGCTGAAGGCACTTTGAGGATAGAGGAATTAATGAAGACATAAGACAAGAGGATCAGCAAAAAGGGAACCATTATTAGGAGAACAGTAATAGCAACTTCATTTTTGTGGGTGTCAGTAGAAGCCGGTGTCAACACAGCAACAGTTTCACAGAAGAAGTGGTGAATTATACTATCCCCATAGAACGGATTTGTAAATATTGAAACAGTTTGGCTGAAGGCTACCAAAGTCCCAATGGTCCATGCAACAGAAGACAACTCAGTACTGATTCTCTGGTTCATGCTGAGGGTGTACTGCAGGGGGTTAAGGGTGTCTTAAGGGTTACTAGTGATCAGAACAGGGCTCATCAATCTGGTATAAACAGCTCAAAATGATTCTATCCCTAATGGACCTTTACTGGGGGCAATTATACCCGAGGTAATGTTAGGCCACTAAGTCACTTGACATTATTAGCACTATTTTTAATGCTTGCGTGTTATTTATTGTAATTAATACTCACTGGACTACCACATAATTAGCAACTCACTTGTTCAGAAAACAGAAGATGACATTTTAAGGGTGTGAAACTACATCTCTTGATTTGCTGCAGTTTTCTAACTATCAGGCCACAAGTTTGGGGTAACCAAGAGGCTGCTCCAAGGCACCTCTGCAAGCTGTGTCCCTGAAACATACATTTGCTACTCTTTGAGCAATAGACAGATATAAAATTTGTATTGCTTTCATTACTCTGGTGTGAGATGCACAGGTGTAAGCCTGCTGCACACTCAGGGGCCTAGGGACCCCAGCAGAAACCCCAGGACCCACAACGAGCCCTGGCCTGCCCACAGGTAAGCAGGGGCCCGTGGAGGAAGGGACCTAGTCAGCTGGGAGTGGGCTAAGAGGGCCGAGGAGGGTCATGCCCTCACCGGCTCCTACTTGGCCCAGCCCCCCAGGGAGCCACGCGACCTGGCTGCAGGCACATGAGCCAGGTTAGGGGGGAGTTACCCACCTGTTCGTCCTCTCAGTGAAGGGGAGGGACCCCCCCCCAGCTCCTCCAAAACAGCACGGCACCATCCGGCTATTCTGCACATGCACGCAATTTAAAAAGCGCCCAGCAACAGCAGAAGCCTCATTAGTGTCCCAGCTCTGGTGCTAGACGCACAGGTGTAAGCCCACTGCACTCCCGTGAGCCTTAGGGACCCTAGCAGTGACCCCAGAACCCCTGATGAGCCCCGGCCTGCCGCAGGTAAGCAGGGGTCCATGGAGGGAGGGACCTAGTCAGCTAGAAGTGGGCTAAGAGGGCCGAGGATGGTCATGCTCCCCCTTCGGCTCCTACTTTGCCCAGCCCCCCAAGAAGCCATGTGATCAGAGCCTCGTGAACAGGCCACACAAAAAGGTGTGCTTCTGGGCCCAGCACAAGTTAGCATGGAAGTTTGTGCAGGAGGGTGCGCAGGAGGGCCCAAGGCACTGCCTATGAGCCCCCCAGAGTAGACAGTCCCAGCTCTAGCCAGCCCACCAGCAGCATGACATGGACGGGCATGCGCTGCACCCTGAGGGTCCCCTTGTGGCCTGCAGCTCCCGCCTCTGGCACCTCGGAGGTCTCCACCCAGATGGAGCTCCATGCAGATGGAGCCTCTGGCTCTCAGTTGCAGGGGCTGCCTGTTGCTTTTTCAGGCCTTGGGGCCCGGGAGCATGGCCACCTCTGCTTGTGGGGTCTGCTTCCTACCGGGGTCTCTGGTGCACCAGCTGGAGGAACTCCAGGCCACAGTCCAGAGACTGAGTGCCATTAGGGTCTGTAAGCAGGAGATAGACTCCTACTGCCAGGCCCTTCTCCCCCGGGAGACAGAAGGTAGACCACGGTCTCCTTCCAGGACAAGGGAGGACTCGGGGACCTCCCATTCTGTCCAACCCATGGGATGGGCCAAGGTGGTCAAGGGCCCCAAGGCCCGCCACACCAAGGCCCCCGCCCCACTGGAGCCTTGCAACAGATGTGAACCTGTTGCAGCCCCAGCAGAGCCTGCTGAGTTATTAGCTCCTACAGACATGGGCTCTACTGTAGCGACCGTGCCTACTCTCCCCAAGACAAAACGTAAAGGGGGACTGAGAGAGTAATTTGCCACCCCGACCCCTTAGCCCAGGAAGTTTGCTACTTCCTGGGAGCCCACATCTGGGACATTGCAGAAAAGTCCCTAAACTTCTCCAGCCCACTGACCACTATCCCATGCTTCTCATCCATGTGGGCATCAATGACACAGCTTGAAGCACTTCCAGCAGGTCATGAGGCGCTACAGGGATTTGCGAACAGGGCTAAAGGGTCTGAGGGCACAGGTGGTGTTTTCTTTGATCCTCCCAGTCTTGGGCTATGGGCTGATGAGAGAAAGGGGGATCCAGGTAGTTAACCAAAGACTGTGGCACTGGTGTCATCGGGAAGGCTTTGGCTTACATGATCACAGCCTGGTCTTTGGTGACAGAGGCAGTGAGCTGCTGGGAAGGGACACCCTCCACCTCTCTCCACTGGGAAGGATGCTCAGCTTCAGCCAATTCCTTGGCAAACTCCTGGTCAACATCTTGATCCTGGGTAGGGGGTCTGCAGTAGATTCCCACTATCATATTCCCTGTGCTGTGTTCTCCACTGATTTTAAGCCAAAAGGTCTCAAGTCCACCATGGGTGCCAATGTTGGTTTCCAGGGATGTGTAGCTTTCCTTGACATAGAGAGCTATATTCCCGCCCCTTTTGTGCACCTCCTGGATAAGGTGGAGGTCCTGTATTTCAGCTAGGAACCTCCATGAATGGTCAGATCTGTACACCAGTTATTGACAAAGGGCTTGTTGGTCCTTTGGCACCCATAACATGGCTCCAAGTGGCCACCCTGTGTGACTTGGGCCCAACTTCTGTACCTCAGGGTCACAGGTAATATGCAACTTCACCAATTTCCTTATTTCCAAGCATGAAAGTGTGCTAGCCTTTTTGTGCCATGCTCCTCAGTGACACAGCTGAAGCCAGCAACATAGTTTCATAGCTTCATAGTTTCATAGTTAGTAGAGTCGGAAGGGACCTGAGCAGATCATCAAGTCCGACCCTCTGCCATGGCAGAAAAAGAGTACTGGGGTCAAACAACCCCAGCAAGGTGATTGTCTAGCCTTGTCTTAAAGATCCCCAGGGTAGGAGCCAGCAGGGTAGGAGCCAGCACCACTTCTCTTGGAAGTTGGTTCCAGATCCTAGAAGTCCTGACAGTGAAGCAGTGGCTCCTGATGTCTAATCTGAATTTACCCTCTGCCAGCTTGTGACCGTTATTTCTAGTCACTCCTGGTGGTGCTCAGGGAAAAACAAACTCCCCCAGTGCCTGCTGGTCCCCTCTGACTAGTTTGTAACAGGCCACTAGATCCCCCCTCAGCCTTCTCTTGTGGAGGCTGAATAGATTCAGGTCCCTGAGCCTGTCCTCGTAGGGCCTGCCCCCGATCATGCGAGTGGCCCTCCTCTGGACCCTCTCCATGATGTCCACATCCCTCTTGAAGTGCGGTGCCCAGAACTGGATGCAGTACTCCAGCTGTGGCCTGACCAGTGTCGCATAGAGGGGGAAGATCACCTCCCTGGACCTGCTTGAGATGCATCTGTGGATGCATGACAAGGTGCGGATGGCCTTCCTGACTGCATCCCCACACTGCCAGCCCACATTCATCTTGGCATCAGTGATGACTCCAAGATCCTTTTCTGCCTCTGCACTGTCAAGAAGGGAGTTCCCCACCCTGTAGATATGGTGCTGTTTCTTCCTCCCCAGGTACATCACCTCATACTTGTCAGTCTTGAATCCCATCCTATTCTCATCTGTAAACTGTCTAGGTCTGATTGTAGCCTATTCCTTCCTTCTAGCGTGCCCACATCCCCTCACATCTTAGTGTCATCACAGCAGAGGTTCATATATCTATTTGGATTGCATTCAGTATATGAGACCAGCCAACAACAATAGTGAGCATATTGCGTCCAAAATAGCAACTCAGGGACATGGCCAGCACTAGAAGCACAGCCATTCAAAGATGAAGATCCTGAGGCTGTAGTATAAGAGGCCTCAAGATTGCAACCATATCTCTAGAACCTACAGGGTGATAAGCACTTACTCAGAGGAGGTCTCACACCTTCTTGCTGGCAATGACTCTGCCTTGCCCCACTTTGTGGACAATAACAACATCCAGGCTCAAGCTCTGAGGCAGGACTCTGATGCCACCCAGGACAAGGAGGAAGAGACCTGTCTTCAGCCTGCCTCCATGACAGCCCAGAAACCAGCATAGTTGGGCACAGTCCTTTTCAGAGTACTTCCCACTTCTTTTGGCAGGGAGAAAATGGAGCCTTACCATCTTCTGCTGCAAGATGGATATTGAAAATGGGGTAAGACAAGGCTGTTCACACTGGAGCCCATGAGAAATTAAATGATGACCCAAAAAGTTTTTTGGCATGGCTGCTGAAGCTGCCACTTTGGCATGGATCTGGAAACCAAGGGCTGAATATTGCTGCTGGTTGTCTCCTGCCTAACCCCTTGCCCATAATCAAATTCAAGGTCTTCAAACACCATTTCTGACTAAAATTGAAGACAGGGGGAAAAAGGGGGACAGGAGTGGCAGCATTCATCCCCGACTTTACAAGCCATGTTTATGCAGAGGCCCCAGGAACAGTGAATGCAAGCATCATGTTACAACTGAAGGGGTGTCTTCAGATGACAATAAGCCTTGCAGTCCAGATCTGTCTTTCAAGAAGCCTTGTGGACCGGATTCAACCTAAGAAGTAAAATGAGTTGCACACCCCCGACAGAGCAACGCAACTCCAGCTGAGAATCTGGCCATGAGGTTAGGAGTCAACTAAAATATTTCTCATTTTCTCTAGATGGTAGCTGAACTGGACCGCACAATGCTGTCTTCCCCTCCAAGTGCTTAGAAATTGATTCCTTGACAATGTGCTCCATGATTTTTCTGGAACCTGAGGTGAGGCTGACTGGTCTGTATTTCCCTGGCTCCTCCTTTTTCCCTTCCTTGCATATGGGCACTACGTTTGCCCTTTTCAAATCATTAAGGACCTCTCCTGATTGCCATGAGTTTTCAAAGATGATTGTCAGTGGCTTTGCAGTCACATCAGCCAGGTCCCTCAGCATCCTCAGGTGTATCTCAACCAGCCCCATGTATTTGTATATGTCCAGCTTTTTAAAATTGTCCCTAACATGGTCTTTCACCACTGTTGACTGCTAACCTCCTCCCCAAACTGTGCTTCCAGGTGCAGTAGTCTGGGAGCTGACCTTGCCATAAAACTCAAAATGAACAAAAATGTAGTAGCACAGATATTACCAGGTTTAGAATAGGACATGGCAACATACCTCAAAAAATTTTTAAATCCAGAAGTAAATTTGTTTGCGCGCGCGTGTGTGTGTACGTGTGTGTGATCTTAGCTCTGAAACTTGAATCCATATATGAGGTGATGAGGTACTGCAGAAAGTTCACACACAAGGTACTTCAGGGTTGAGGATACACTTTAAAATAAGATCACGTTAAGCACATTTAAAACTTGAATGACCACAAAACAAGGCTCATTAGTGAATGCTATGTGCCCTCTAGGTTGATTAAAGTTATGACACATCAGATGAGGATTATCTTTGAGCTGTGCTATCTAGCTTGAATTCAGTTAGCTTCCTGCTGTACAGCTGAAATAAAATGACCAATTTGTGGTCCTCCAGTATCCAAAGAGGCACTGCTGCCAGGTAGACTAGTTGTCATCCAGAACTCTATAGTCCTGGACTGAAAGCTGGGGACAGCCAGGCAGCAGGTCAGCAGGAGGGGAAGGGACAGGAGTGCAGGAGGGGGAAGAGCAGGAAGAGGATGAACCGGGAGCTTTCAGGTTGCCACCTGCTCTGTTCCCTGAATCATCCCCATCCACCTCCATATCACCCACCTACCCAAACCCTGCTATACAGATCACCATCCTGCTGCCCTGATCAGCCAGAGAATGGCAGTGGGGCAGGGGGACAATTCCCTCTCCCTGTCTGCTTTCAGGCTTCCTACAGCCTGCACCACCTCTGCATGCTTGGATCTAGACCCCACTGGGACTGGCAAGTGAAGGGGAGGCTAGTGTGAGGGGAGCTGCTGAGCAGCAGAGGCTGGAACTCAGCATGGGCTGCAGAGAGTAAGGGAGCAGGCAGAGAAGAGAATGACAGAAACCTCCCCTTCCCCACCCCCCAGACCCCAGTGCCCCCAGACTCCAACTCTCTCTCTTTCTCTGTCACACACACACACACACACACACACACACACACTGCTCCCATATTCTCTCCACCCAAGTTGTACAGGTGTCCCTTCTTCACCTCTCTCCTAGCCTATGCTGTGGCTTGAGATCTGGCAAGCATGGAGCAGGCTTGCAGCTTCTAGCTACACCCATGATCACTAGCCTTCCTGCAGCAGGTCTGAGCAGTGAACATTAAAGAGGGCATTAACCCTTGACATGTGACTGACCAAAAGCATTTATTCACCTTAAAACCACCCCCAGATGCTAATGGGAGCTTTGGGGTATTTAACTTGGTCTTGCTCACCACCAGGTTCAGGTCACAGATTCACAGAAGTTTAGCACTGGAAGGGACTTCATGAGATCATTGGGTCCAGCCCCCCTGCTCTGGGCAGGAAAGACTGCTGGGGTCAAATAACCCTAGCAAGGTGTGCATCCAGTCCCCTTTTGAAGATCTTTAGGGTAGGTGCCTACAATACCCCACTGGGAGTCTATTCCAATTCAGATGGTTGTATAAAGTGCTTGTGTATATCATTGTCAAATCACAAGGAGACAATATTTCTGTTTTCTTTTGCTTTGCAGGGCATGTGGTTAAGGAGGGCTTGTATAATTTTTTTTTTGAATAAAGAGCTGAGAGCAGGCAAGAAGCTGCAGCAATGTGCTAGCTGTTACAAGGCCTAATTCTCAGGATGGATGAGAGGAATGGCTCCTCTGACTTAGAGACCAAAGTAACCCTATGGGTGATAAGCATTTAACAATTTCAGTTTCTTAGGACACTTAATTATGACAATTCCACCTGAAAATTCCTTCCCCATTCCCAAAACCCTGGTCTGGCCAGTTCTTAATAAGGTACTATGTGAGAGATGACAATGTGTAATGACAACATGGTAGCCATTAACATCCTCCCTGGCAGAATGTTTCCAGAACAATAGTTAGTGCAACAGTTTGATGACATAGAATAAAGTTTGAAATCAGCTGGTTAGGCACTGGTGCCTTCTCCTGAAGTTTGACCAAAATATCACTTTCTACAATAGCCCCTTAAGATCGGTAGTCTTACATATAGGCACAGCATTAACAGAAATTTAAATAAATACTGTTAGCAGACTGTCTATTCCATTCTAGGAGACAGACTTTTGGTTCCTGCACATTAACTCAAAGGTTCAATAACCAGCCCATTTTCTTATTTGCTTTAAGAGAGATTTTGGAAACTCCTGATTTTTTTTTATTTATTTTTTTTACCATTGAGAGCAGGAAAAAACAATAATGTGAAGGGGCCCCGCAATCATGTCTTTTCAGTGTATGTAATTTATTGTTTTCTAGAACACAAAAGTTATCTGTACTCTTCATGAAAAAGATGTATTTATTCCCCCAAGAAAATCTCATCCAAACACATGGCACCTTAAATAGATGAATACTTCAGTAACTGTGTAATACAGGTAGATGATCAAGAACTAGATTCTTCTTACACTCATCAGGTTTGTTTTCCCTTGAATGCACTGCTCTTCGGTTTAGTTGCTTGTAATTTATACTGGCTTTATGGAGAGGGGAATCCAGCCCATTGACAGTGATGAAGTTCTCAGTGATTCAAATGTATGAACTGTAGAAGAAAGGATTGCACTTATCCAGCTTCACTTGCGAAAAGGCCAGGAGACTCCAAAAGATGAAAAATCTAAGACATACATTGGAAAGTGGTATTTTTTAAAAAATAATTCACTTCTCTTACTATTGAGCATTATAGTCTAATTTCTTTATAGAACATTGCTTGTTTCATCCTACAGCTCAAGAAAATGATTGATCTCAGTTGGATTATGATTAAGATGAACATTACAGGTTGCTTACCTACCTTCACTACATATATCTCAACTATGATTTAGGCTTTGTAATATCCATCTACTTTACAAACTGTTTCTTACTATCATCATCAGGCATATTCTCTAGAATACAGTATAGTTTAATTTTTTTTTTTCCCTCACTGAAAATAGTCTAAATTTCATATCACCTTAAACTGGATGGATATGCAAACTGGGCCCAGTATTCCAATAATATTTCCACCAAGATTTTGTACAGTTCCTCTCTTTACACTAGTGCTTTTCCTCCATTGACCGACTCTAATGAAGGCTTCTGTCTTTGCTTTAGTTTGTTTCCCCATGGGTGGAAGGGAGAGAAGCTGAGGCCTTTAAGGGAAGAATACCCATGCTCACATTTGAAAATAATATATTCATTATGTAGAAACTTCTTAACTGAACACTTTCCAGCCTATCGTTTTCTTGACAGCAGATTTCATCTCCTTGTTTCTCAGGCTGTAAATAATTGGGTTAACCGTTGGAGTCAGTACTGTATATACCAGGGAAAAGAATCTTTCTTTGCTCTGAGAATGGACTGAACTGGGTTCCATATAAACAAATGTTCCTGACCCATAGAACAGTGAAACCACGATTAGGTGTGAGGAGCAAGTGGAGAAGGCCTTACTTCTGCCCTCCGCTGAAGGCATTTTGAGGATAGTGGAGATAATGAAGACATAGGACAAGAGGATAAGCAAAAAGGGGACCATTATGAGGAGCACAGTGAGAACAGTAATAGCAACTTCATCTGTATGGGTGTCAGTAGAAGTCAGTGTCAACACAGCAACAATTTCACAGAAGAAGTGGTGGATTGTATTAGGCCCACAAAAGGGCTTTGTAAATATTGAAACAGTTTGACTGAAGGCTACCAAAGTACCAATGGTCCATGCAACAGCAGACAACTCAGTACAGACTCTCTGGTTCATGCTGAGGGTGTACTGCAGGGGGTTGCATATGGCGACATAACGATCATATGCCATGACAGACAGCAGGGAGCACTCTGTGATTGCAAATAAAATGAAGAAATACATCTGAACACCGCAACCCACAAAGGAGATTGTCTGAGTCTCTGAGAGCAGGTCCACCAGCATCTTTGGGATTGTTACTGAGGTGTAGCAAACTTCAAGGAAAGATAAATTCCTAAGGAAGAAATACATGGGAGTGTGAAGGGCAGAATCCACTAAGGTGACAATAACTATTAGTGTATTCCCTAAGAGGGCAAATACATAGAAGAGCAGCACTAAGACAAAGAGCAGCACTTGGAGTTCCTGGAAGTCTGAGAATCCCAAGAAAACTACCTCAGTCAAACATGTCTGGTTCGTTTTCCCCATTGCTTCAACAGGCTTGAATTCTTCAGTGGCCATGGTTCCTGTGAAAACAGTGAGACACATAGTTGCTCTGATATAGCCTCGATTAATCTTAATTAATGGAGACTGGTTTTTAATGGAACTACAGATGTGAAAAACAGGTTTTGGTATGTTAAACTAATGTTCCATTTGACCCAGTATCCTGTCTCAGACAATGGCAAAAGTGCACACTGTACATTGAATCAGGTATACTAGGGCTGTGAGACGCTTCAGGTGCTGATTGATTCAGAGGAGATTCGGCCCAATTCGGCAGCCAAATCTCCAAATCCAAATGGAATCAGGAGACCAATAAAAAGGTCTGAATTGATTCAAAGCTCTCTGAATCAATTCATAAAGGATTCAGAGAGCTTCAGAGATTTGGGCAGTCCCCGCTTGCTGCCACAGGGAGCTGGACCTGGACTCTGTGCTGGTAAGTAGGAGGCAGAGCTGGAAGAGTGGGGAAGGGACCTTGGGGGAACTCCCACCAGGCCCCATTTCCTGCCAGCTCCCTCATCCCCCTTGATTACCCCTTGAACCCTGCCCACTCTCCCAGCCCCACCCTTCTCCCATGGCTGCCCTGCTCAGCCCCAGCTCCTAGCTCTTTAAAAAAATTAAAAGCCCCCACTCACCAACTGCTGCCAGCAGGGGGTGATCCCTGCTGAACCCCACTGCCCCATGCTGTGTGGGAAGTGCTGCCATGATCCCTCCAATCCTCACTCTCCCAGCGCCCCCAACACCCCCGAAAATGGCTGCCCCACCATTTTCGGCACAGCTCCGAGTTCTTCAAAAAAAAAAAAAATCCCCACACTCACTGGCTGCTGGGGCTTCTAGTGGCTCATGACAGCCCCTCCTGGAGTGAGGGGCAGTGGGGGGTAGCAGAGATTGCCTCCCCACTTGGCAGGAGACAATGAGACTGGGGCTTTAAAAAAAAACAACTGGGAGCTGGGGCTAGCAGGGCAGTAATGGGGGGTGCTGGCAGAGTGGGCAGGGGTCAGGGAGCTTATGGCAGAACCCCCCAAGCAATGCGGGTCAGTGGGGGGCAGGGAGAGCACCGCCCCTGCCTGGCAGGAGCTGGTGAATTTGGGGCTTTTTTGTTTTTTTTAAGAGCCAAGAGTTGGGGCTGGGCAGGGCAGCATTGATGGGAATGGGAGATTGGGCAGGGAATGGAGTCGCTCCAATTCAGAGATTCAGCCGATTTGGCTAAATCAATTTGGGACAGTGATATGAATCACTGAATCGAATCACTGTCCCCCAAATCCAAATCCAAAGTGAATATTAGCCTCTTCTCACAGGCCTATCGGGTACCTCTAGAGTGATCTATCCCATATCCAATACCCTCCTTGGCATCCACCATTTATTGGGTTAGAGATGTCAGCGGAAACATCTCTAGACACTCTAATAGCCATTAATATATCTATCATCCAGAAATTTATCCAGTCCCTTTATGACCACCCCCTTGTCAATGAATTCCACAGGTTAACTACACATTGCAGAAGAAAATAATTTCTCTTTTTCAATTTAAACCTGTCAACTACTAATTTTGGCAAGTACCCTTTGCTTCTAGTATTCTGGGCCTTGGTGACCATCAGTTCCCTGTGGGTCAATGTTCTTCATGGTTTTGTAGACCTTTATCATATCCTCCCTTCATCTTCTCCTTTCCAAACTGAAGAGTCCTAAGCATTTTTGTCCTTCCTGGTATGGCAACTGCTCCAGGCCCCTGATCATTTTGGCTGCCCTTCTCTGTACCTTTTCTGCATCTTTTCTGGGATGTGAGGACCAGAACTGTGCACACGGTATTCAAGATGTGGGTGATGTTATAGTAATGATGACCCAGGAATTATGTGAGAGGCAATATTTTTTAGGGCAAGATCTTTTATTGGACCAACTGCATGGTTGGACTACAGTTAGATAAGCTTTTGAATGCAGTGCATTCTTTATCAGATCATCAGGGTATATATGGTATTGGAGATACCGTGTTTCCCCGAAAATAAGACATACCCATAAAATAAGCCGTAGCAGGATTTCTACGTATTTGCGCAATATAAGCCATACCCCGAAAATAAGACATAGTGATAGGTGTGGCTAAGCGTACAAGCGCGAAGCAGTAAATAAGACGGGCAGCCCTTCTCATTTGCCCCATCGTGACAGCCGGCCCGGTGCGAGGTCCGCGTCCCGACTTTGACCGCGGCCGCCCCCGCCCCCGCCCCCGCGCAGCCATGTTGTGGGAGCACGTGCGGCACCTGTCCGTGGAGCTGGACCGCCCAGCCGAGGCCCCGCCCCCGGCCCCGCCCCGCCTCCGGCCCCGCCCGCGCTCCCTTGCCACAGGCGGCACCTACCTACCTACGTTCCAGAAGAAGACGACTTAATTGTATTTGAATAAATGTAGATTGTTGTATTATATTTAATAAAAATAAGACATCCCCTGAAAATAAGCCATAGTGTGTCTTCTTGAGGAAAAATAAATATAAGACAGTGTCTTATTTTCGGGGAAACACGGTAGTAAGACTCCTATATCTACATTTCCAACTTTTTTTTTAAAGGGTAACAAAATCTGACACACTTCAAATGTATTAATTATTAATCTGTTACTTCCTTCTAATACTTTTCTTTTTATTAATTGCTACTTAGGTATGACCATGAGTACTGATAGAGGCAATATTCACAATGTAGCAAGTGACTTTACTAGCCAGCTAGACAGATAGTTTGATTATAAATATATTTAAGGTGGTGGCAAAGAAGATAAATCCAAATTTAGTTCCTCTCATTCCTTTTTTTAAATCTATTACATGAGTAATGGAGTTTTACTTTAGGAATTCATGCACTCCAACAGTGTTCTGGCAGGTACCTATTAATATATGGGAATCTCATATGTGCTCACAGAAAACCCTGAACATCTGACAAAGTTGGCCATTGCCTACAGAACCCGCTACATCTCTGAATTAGTTAGCTTCTAAAGTGACCCTTTCCTACCTCATACATGGAAAACCCAAAAATCCTGTATTTGCTCATCCCTTACATCAGCCAAGTGAATGGAACATTACCCTAAAAAAGAAATGGGTAAAATCTCAGTGTACCCTTCTGGCTCAGCTGATTTTGATGCAGTTAGCCAACTTGAGATATTCCCCAGTTAAAGTGAACTGATGATGGATCTAAAATTATTAGAGATCACCAGTTCATTTTTATTAACTTAATATATCCCTACAGGAACTAGCACAAACGTACAAACATGGGATTTCATTCTGCATTAAAAATCCATTATTTGACACAAACCAATTTTTATACATAGAACCTTGGTCTTTTATATATAGATCCCTTAAGTCTTGGAGTCCCTGATTAAGAATTTAAGAACAGGATTCTTTTTTGTGCTAGCTCCTTTAATAAGTCATACACATTAGTCCATCAGATACGGGTTAAAGCAGATAAGTTGAGAATAAGAATGATGCGCCAAAATCTCTTAGGAAGTTTAGGCACTTACCTCCGGTGGCAGATCAAAGGGAATATGGTGCATAAATTGCTAAAAAAAAAAGCCCAACCCAAACAGTGAATCCCATTAATATAGACCCAATTTTTTTCTCCATGAATACCTTTGTAAATCCAGAACCAGGCAGTTAAGCTAGTGAGAAAACGTTGGAAAATGTGTCCATATATTCAGTTAATAAATTAGCATAAATTCCCAACATTACTAATGATAACTTCATAATTCTGCTTATACCATGGCATGGCACAAGCGGCTAGAAGATGTTTTCTCTCTTACCTCTGGAAGGACAACCTGTTCTTCAGTCTCTGAGACTGATTGTGTTCTAAGTAATTGTCTACAAAGACAAAGCTTTAATTTCTTTGGAAAACCTCAAGAGAAATAATAACCAAAATAGAACGTGTAGCTCTGTCCCATGGGAGGTAATGCCCTTATACTCCAAACTTTCAGTTTTGGGTGGACGATTTTCAAAAACAAGGGCTATAGAATCTCAAGGCTCAACTAGTGTGCTCCCATGGTGCGTGCAGTGATGGTTTGACACAACCCTGAAAATCTGAGTCTTCCCTCCACATAACATTGACTTAACGGTTCCTAGTGATCACAACATGGTCCATCAATCTAATATAAACATCTCAGAAAGGATCTATCCCTGATGGACTTCAATTAGGTGCAATTATACCAGAGGTAATTTTGGGCCCCTAATTCACTGGAAAATATTAGCACTATTTTTAATGTTTGGGTGTCATTTATTGTAATTAATGCTCAGTGGACTAGGACATAATTAGAAATTATTTTGCTCAGAAAGCAGAAGACCTCATTTTAAGGATTTCTCACCTAGGGAGAAAGGTGAGAAAGGGATTTTTGACCTCTTGATTTTCTGAAGTTTTCTAACTAGCAGGCCACAAGTTTAGGATAACTAAGAGGCTTCTCCAGGACACCTCTGCACACTGAATCACTGAACTTTGTATTTGCTGCTTGTATGCAACAGACAACTATAACATTTGTTCAAAGAAGTATAAACATCTTTTTAGAAGCATGAACTACATGCAAACAGACATTAATGCTTCTGAAACCATTAAAAATCCAGCCAAAATGTACCAGGAAGAACCAGGTATTAAGTTGTAGCAGTACTTCCCAAATTACCTGTGTACACTTATTATGTTACCACACCCCTTGACAAGGTCCTGCACTTCCCTACCACGGTTTCAAGTGACCATCTTATGTGACTCAGTCCCAGCTCTGCTCTCTCAGGGTCACAGGTAATATGTACCCTCACCAATCTCCTTATTTCCAAGCATGAAAGTTTGCTAGCCTTTTTGTGCCATGCTCCTCAGTGACAGTTGAAGCCAGTAGCAGCAGAGGTTCACATATCCATTTGGTGTATGAGATCAGTCAACAATCATTGAGTCTACCACATCTGAATCCAGGGAATCCTCTGGGCATGCCAACAACTGGAGTAGGGAGATAGTAACGGACCTGCTCACCATTTGGGTTGCAGATCAAGCAATTAGGTACTCAGAATGAGTGACCAGACCCAGGTTATTTCTTCACACACTGCTGCCAAGAGATTAGCTCAAAGACATGACCAGCACTGGCAGCATAGCCACTCAAAGATGAAGATCCTGAAGTTCTAGTACAAGAGGGCCCAAGATTCCAGTCATATCTCCAGCACCTCCAGGGTGGTGAGCACCTACATAGAAGAGCTCTCGCACCTCCTTGCTGGGATTCATGGTCAATACCACCATCCAGGCTCAAACCCTGAGGGAGGACTCTGATGCCACCCAGAATGAAAAGAAGGAGGGATGTCACAGAGATGATCCCAGGCCTCATCCGACCCTCTCATCAATACCCCATGGTCCTCATCCATGTGGGAATGAATGATGCAGCTAGGGGCAGCTCGGACTGCATCATGAAAAATTACAAGTCTCTAGCAGCCAAGCTGAAGGAGACAGGGACACAGGTGGTTTTCTCTTCTATTGTTCCAGTGAGCAAACATGGGTGATATCACAAGGCATGCATCGGTGAAGTCAACCGGCAGCTTCAGAGCTCATGTTACCAGGCTTGCCTTGGGTTCTTGGACCATGACCCACATTTCCACACAGAGGACATGCTCAGGCAGGACGGGCTTCATCTATCCCTGAAAGGTAAGCGTGCTTTTTGTTCCAGGCTGGCTGAGCTTTAAACTAGGTTTTCCAGGGGACAGGGATGCAGAGGACTCAGGAGAGACTCCGCCAGGCCTAGGGTCAGGGAGGACTGAGTTAGAGAACTTCTGGAGGGGCTGAACATGTTCAGCTCAGCAGGTCCAGATGCTCTCCACCCCAGGGTTTTGAGGGAATTGGCAGGGGTTATCGCGGGTTCCCTGGCACGGCTTTATGAGTACTTGTGGTGCTCTGGCCAGGTGCCAGATGACTGGAAGAGGACCAATGTGGTCCCCATCTTCAAATAAGGAAGGAGGGAGGACCCGGGCAACTATAGGCCCATTAGTCTTACTTCGATCCTGGGGGAGCTCTTTGAAAAAATTATAAAGGAGCACATCAGTGAAGGGCCAGCAGCGGGGATGATGCTCAGGGGCAACCAGCATGGTTTCATTTGGGGTGGGTCCTGTCAGACCAACCTGATTGCCTTCTATGATCAGTTCATAAAATCATTGGATGGAGGTGTTGCAGTGGATGTAGTCTTTCTGGACTTCAGGAAGGCCTTTGACACTGTCTCCCACCCCATTCTCATTAAAAAGCTAGGTGACTGTGGCATTGATGCCTACACAGTCAGATGGATAGCAAATTGGCTGAGGGGCTGCACTCAGAGTGGTGGTGGATGGGTCGACCCGGAGGGATGTGGGCAGTGGAGTCCCCCAAGGCTTGGTCTTTGACCCGCACTGTTCAATTTCTTTATTAGCAACTTGGATGAGAGGGTGAAAACCACCCTGTTTAAATGCATGGATGACACCAAGATTTGGGGTGAGGTGAGCACAGTAGAAGGTAGGGACAGGATACAGCTGGACTTGGACAGGTTACAGGGGTGGGCAAACAAGAATAGGATGGGATTCAATACTGACAGGTTCAAGGTGCTGCACTTGGGCAGTAGAAACCAGCAGCATACCTATAGGCTGGGGAACTCTCTTCTCAAAAGCACAGTGGCAGAAAGAGATGTTGGAGTCATTATTGATTCCAAGATGAACACGGGCCACCAATACAAGGGCAAAGTTAGTAGGGCTAGCCGCACCTTGTCGTGCATCCGCAGATGCATGACAAGCAGAGGCAAGGAGGTGATCCTCCCCCTCTATGTGACACTGGTCAGGCCGCAGTTGGAGTACTGCGTCCAGTTCTGGGCACCACACTTCAGGAGGGATGTGGACAGCATTGAGAGGGTCCCAAGGAGGGCCACTCACATGATCCGGGGACAGCAGGGAAGACCCTATGAGGAGAGGCTACGGGACTGTAATAGGGGGTCTTCTCAGGGCCAATCTCACTGGGGTCCACCCACCTGTTTCTGGACTAACCGTCTGCCTTCTCACCCACCATGCCTTCTTATTAATTAGTTCATTGATGTAATTAAGTGGGAGGCTGCCCAGTTCTGCCCCGATGCCAGGGGGTGCATGTGCAGCTCCATTCTTCCCCTACACCGCAACCCAAGCCTTGCAGGTGGCATCTAGATGTTATCATCATCATGGGCCCCCACACTGGGCCTCAGAATCCTCCTAATTGAACCCCACCTGAATTCCTCTCCTCAAGCAATCTCATCCACCTTTATACTAGGCAGTATACCTCCCTGAACCACTTCCCCTTCAGGTGTGGTGCCCCCTGGACCTTTGGCTACTAACCCTGGCCCACCTCCAGGCCAGTCAGAACCCCAGGCATGCAGCTCTTGGGCATTCCTCACAGTGGGCCCCTGGCTCTTTGACCCTTCCAGTCCTGGCCCCAGCATTGACCAGTCAGGGGAAATCCAGACAGGCGTGAGTCTATGGCCTTTTCTCTCTCAAGGATCCACCCTTCAGGTTCCCCAAACAAAGGGTAACCCACCCACTTGTGGGGGCTAGGGGTTAAGGTGCCCCAACCCACCTTTCACTGGGGTGGTAACTGGCCTGGCATTTCCTGGGGGCTTCTGCACGACTGGGAGCCCCACCAGGCCATCCACTCCCAGCAGGGTGCAGTTTTAGATCATGTCCAGGACCAGGAGCCTCCTTACCATCCCCTACAGCTCCTCTCTTACCTCCAGATGATACCAGCAGCCCTCCAGCCAGGCAATGTTGTTGCCTGGCCTCCAGCAGCAGAACTGCCCTGTTTATATGGGCAGCCCCAGTTTCAAAATGGCTGCCCTCATCAGGCACCTGGCAGCTGCCATATCCAGGCCCTTAAAGTGACAGGCACAAACAGTGCCCTGCCACAGGGACCTTAACCTGTTCAGTTTTCACAAGAGAAGGCTGAGAGGGGACCTGATGGCCATCTATAAACTTACTAGAGGGGACCAGCAAGGAATGGGAGAGACCTTGTTCCCCCCGAGCGCCTCCCAGAGTAACAAGGAATAATGGCCATAAATTGTTACAGAGTAGGTTCAGACTAGACATTAGATGGAACTACTTCACAGTCAGGGCAGCTAGGAACTGGAACTAACTTCAAAGGGAAGGGGTTGCTGGCTCCTACCTTGATGGTCTTTAAAAGGAGGCTTGACAATTACCTAGAGGGGGTCATTTGAGCCCAGTTTTCTCTCCAGCCCAGGGAAGGGTGTTGGACTAGAAGATCTGCAAGGTCCCTTCTGACCCTACGTCTGACCTTCTGACCCTATATCTATGAATCTAATAACTTGTCCTCCTGCTAGCTAGCAAAAACCCAGACCTGGTGGGATTCTACCCATGAATGGGCAAAGGACATTAAGGGCTACAGGCTGTACAGGCAAGACAGATCAGAGAAAAAAAGCAGGGAGGGGTGTAGTGCTCTACATCAAAGAGCTATACATGTCCTCGATGATTAGGGTGGGGTCAGAGGAGGAGCAAACTGAGGCACTCTGGGTAAGAATGCAAGGGGGCCTTTTTATTGAAAACAAAAATCTGTTTTGTTTAGCTCCAACTGCTATGCTATGTCATGCTCAGAAGATGGCAGGAGAGCACACAGGATGGGATTCAAGCATTCTTCTGAACAGAGGCAAGAATATGAAAGTAGAACAGCAAAGAAAAAAGGAACAGGTGCAATGAGTAATTCCCACTAGATGGTAGCATAGCCAAAGGAATGAGTACATCCCACTACTCCCTGAAACAGTGTTATGTGGCATTTATTAGATTAGAATAAATGATACAGGGCATAAAAAACAAACAAACAAGCAAACAAAATGTGGGGACACAAATATCATTAAGTTTAGAGTAGGACATGTTCTAATTTTTTTTTTAAGTTTTAAAATCCAGAAGTAAAAAAGTGAAAACTGTGCATGTGTGTGGCTCATACACATACTAATGTTACATGTACTTATATTACTTGTGAGATTATATATACATATTATATATCTATATCTATCAATATATTGATAGATATAGATATAATGATTACAGCACCGGTGGGCTTCCAAATCACTTTAAAATTGTAAATAGATTAGTAAGACTTTTTTTTCAACTGATACTTAAATATATATAGTATTGTTTCTTATTAATCATGGAAAAATGTGGATTGCAGGTTTTTTAACCAGAGAATTGTCAATTTTTTAATCAAAAAATATACATTTGTTAAACAGAGAAAACTAGAATCCCTGTTGATCACCAGCACATTTTTACATTAACACCAACTCTGCCGAATGCTGGCTAGAATTACAGCATCCACCAATTGAAATGGTATACAGAATCTCTTATGTATTCAAGCAACGTTTCTCATACTTTTCAGCTTCAGGATACTTCTTCATAACTTTTGGAATTTAGGGGAACCCTGACAGAGAACCACCGATATCAATTTCTAGCTCATGGCAGATGAGGACAGACGGATAGGCAGACTTTCACCCCACTATGCCCTGTTTTTTATGAACTATTTGCTCTCTCCCAGCCCCTTGCTGTACCTGAGGAGACAAGCACCAATCTTCCAGGGACCCAAATACTGGAGACCAGAGCCTGATGGACTGTGGCCCTTCTTGCAAGCCCTGGAAGCATGAGAGTAGAGAAAGAGAGGGACAGGAAATGAACTGGGTTCAAAAGCGATGCCCCAAAAGCCCATAGACTTCCATCCATTTGTGTGTGCAGCACAGCAGGGTTTGAGAGCATGGGGGCCAGCACAGGACTAGTTGTGGGGTCGGAAACAGCTGCAGGCACTATTTCCCTGATGCTACCAGTGACGCATCCTGGCAGCCCTACTCATTCTGCCTGTTCCTTTCTGGCCACTCTGGGTATCCCTCGCTTCCATGTCTATCATGCCTTGATGGAGAAATGATACAGCTGGGGGGGAGGGGGAGAGTGGGGCTGCCCTCAAATGCTAATGAGAGCTTTGGGGTATTTCACTTGGTCCTATGCATCATCAGGTTCAGATCCCTGCCCTGTGCAGGGCTCCTCCTCTAGTTCTCAGTCTGACCTAACAATGGCTTACTTGAGTCTGGGGCTCTGATACTTCCAGACACCAAACAGAGCTCTGTGGAGCTCCAATCCCCATGGAATAGAGTCTCGTGCATCATGCCATATGGACTCTAATAATGACCCTAAAGGTCCTATTAAGGGCAATAGTCATGGCCTTCACCTGCCCCCATCATCACACCCATGCCTCAATAGTCTTTATTCTTTTCTCCAGGGCCTCTGACTCTATACTGATCTCATTCCTCTGAGTCCCTGACTTTTACCAGACTGTTACTATCATCCTATGAACTACTTGGTTTTGGCACATACAACTCACCAGGTCTCAGACCCTTGAAGTTCTCTATCTTGGCTTCATCCCTTTCTTTACCCATGCACTTGGCCCCGGCTTTGTCTCAGCTTAAGTCCACAGAGCTCACCTGCCCCCAGGATTCTTGCAAGGTTGTACCTGGGCTTCAGCTCCTTATGACTTGGAGGTCTCTTCAGGCACCTAACCAGTGGCCTCCAGAACCATGTTTAAATGTACAGACAAATAAAGGAAGAAAATATTTAACCAAACAATTCCCCAGCCATTATACCTGTACCCTCCTGAGTCCTCAGGTCCCAGAAACCTCCTGTTCTCTGGTTCTCCATGACTTTCCCAGATACCCACATTGCCTAGACTCTCAAGAATTTCTTCCCTCCCACAACTCCAAGTCAGACTAATCATTCTTGGTCTGGTGCTAAGTGTTTAGTATACTGGGGCTGTACCCCTTGTGGTCACATGACCTCTGACTGACCCAGGCGTTTCCGCTTAGCTCGTTATTTCACCTGCTTTATTCTACTGCAGTCTGCCCAATTCCTTTTCTCCTTAGCTACCTGTTTACAGCACTGCCTCTGTAGCTCATGCAGAGTATCTTTCCCCAGATAGCTTTCTGCAACTTGTCTTTATAAATTCCCCTTGGCTACTTCATTCTCTTCACCTGGCCCTTTTTCAGCTGCCTGCAAAACTTTTCAGCCTTCTAATGCTGCCCTCTTTTTCTCTAAGTCCCAGGAGTCAGGGAACCCTGCTAGAGCCAGTACCAGGAGACAGAAGGATCCACAGCTTATCTTCTGGTATGGGACTCTGAGTGTCACAGAACCAATGGAAACATTTCTCTCCATCTTGCTTGAAAATCACTGAGTTAAGACACCAGAACAGTTTGGAAGATTTCTTCTGGGCTCAAATCTCATAGCTTCAATTCCTGAGGCTATAATTAGGCATCAGGGGAAGGTAGATATGTAAAATATGAGCACACCTACACATTCATTAATACACCTTAGATACTGCGCATTTGGTTTAGTACTTGCTTAATAAAGTACTAACTAAATATGCAGCATCTAGAGCTATGTGCGGTAATGCCAGTGCAGTTATTTAGTGATGCTTATTGTGCATTAGTTTAATAAGACTGCGCAGTAGGCTATTAGCACAGTTTTTGCCATGACACACTACTGTGCAATATTATTAGGCTAATGCGCAGTAAGCATTTTGTGTAGATACGCCCCATTTCTAAAAGGTAGATCTGTTTTCTAGGGAAACTTGAAGGATCAGGAAAAAAGGGAGAAACCAGAGGTGTTTGGTTCAGTAAGGTACTTGCTGGCCTGAGAGGAGGAGGAGGCCCTGTGTTCTATCTTGTGCCCTCGCTTCTACTGGGGCAGAAGTGTCATCCCTGAATTGCATGTCATCTGTGTTTTCAATGACATCATGAGTCATTGAATTGTATTGAGACAAAGAGTTTTCTGCAGTTCGTCCACAGTGTGCAGAGCCAATTTCATAGGCATTCTGCATCAGACCCGCCCCTTGGTGCAGACTGTCAGAGAGGCCCTGCCGCTCAGCGCTGATTGGTGGAAAGGCTCCAGCAGGGGGAAGGAGGGATGAGGAGGTGTTCTTCATCATAATTGCTGTGGCTTGTGCCACCTCACCAACCAGTGCCTTCCTCTTCCAGCAGCAAGGACTCCTCCACTGGGGAGGAAACATTTTATTTTTATTTTTGTTGATTTCATGGACAACCCCAGATTTTTTTTGTTTCCACAAAATCTGTGAAACTGTGAATTAATTAAATTTCTAATCATGAGTGGCTCAGCCTCAAAATGAGAACAAGAGAAAAAATAGATTCTAACTAATTTTTGGCTTGGTGTTTAGAATAAGGAAGGAGTTGAAGTCTTCCTAGTCCTCAAGCCTCCCTGATGAGTGCCCATGCCACTTGAGCTACTGGGAGGCCAACATACATAAATGCCCTATTACCAACATACACACCTAAAATTTCAGCCACATCCATAGAGTTATACTTCCAGGAATTCTCCTCTGCATAGGAGCTGATAAAGAACTGAAGTGGTGTTTCAGGAGGTAATGAAAAACATTTGGAGCCCTTTAACCTATGAATCTATGAACCATAGCCATAAAGTTTTGAGTAGTGCTTGTTGTCCATATAATTATAGCACATCAGAGAAGATTCAATTAATCAAGTCTCCTAGAGCATTGTTATGACTGCTCCAGCCAGCCTCCCCATCTTGTGTATCAATGTCCCAGTGTTTCAAAATGGTGGCAGTGGAGGTTTATATAACTCATCAAATGATCTTTAGATAAAGCACCCTTGCTGCCATTTTGAAGTGTGGGGACACTGAAACATGAGACACTCCATGTGCTTTAATTAGACCAGCTCTTGGAGCCACTCCAATAAAAGCACCACCCCACCAGCTCCAAAGAACGTGTATAGATGCCCCCAAAAAGGGAAAATCTAAGACATACATTGGAAAGTGTTGCTTCTTAACCATTAATTTCTCTCATTATTCAATATGTAATCTAATTTCTTTACATTGCTTGCTTTACCTTACATCCAATGGGAAACAACTGATATAAATTGGATTATGATTAAGATGATCATAACAAACTGCTTAACTTCCTTTCTAAGTACTTCTAAACTGTGATTGGGGTTTTTAATACCCATCTTTTATACAAACTAAAAAGTTATAGTTGTTTCTCATTATTGTTGTAAAGCAGACCCTCCAGGACAAAAAATAGTTATATATTGTTTTTTTCCCTATGGAAAACAGTCCAATTTTAGCATCGCCTCAAACTGGATGGACATGCAAACTGGGCCCAATATCCCAATCACATAGGACATTTTCACACATGTAAGCACCACAACACTGGGAACCTTGAAGAGCGCCCGGCGCTGAAACACTTGCTGTTGTGTAAGTCGCAAAATGCACATCAGCACTGAAAATGTGGTGGCAATGCACTTTTGAACTAAAACACCTTAGAGGTGGTTTAGTTCAAAAGCGCATTGCCACCAATTTCTGTGCGCTGACACCATTTTCTGTGCACATTTCACCACTTATACAACTGCACATGGTGCAGCGCACTTCACCTCAGCTCACATGACCAAAGTTGCAGAACTCCAGCGCGTCACAGGAAAAAAATATGTGTATAAATGGCCGTTATTATCAAGTTTTGTACAGTTCCTCTCCTCTGTGTACTACTAGAAGACATAGTATTGACTGACTCTAAGGAAGGTTTTTGTTTGTGCTTTTGTTTTGTTTTTCCCCATGGGTGGAAGGGAAACAGTCTGAGGAAGTCAACACAAGCTTACTATCTGAAACAATACATTCTTCGTATAGACACTGCTTAATTGAACTTTTTCAAGCCTAACATTTTTTTGACAGCAGATTTCACTTCCTTGTTTCTTAGGCTGTAAATAATTGGGTTAACTGTTGGAGTCAGTACTGTATATACCAGAGAAAAGAATATTTCTTTGCTCTGAGAATGAGCTGAACTGGGTTCCATATAAACAAATGTTCCTGACCCATAGAAGACTGAAACCACGATTAGGTGTGAGGAGCAAGTGGAGAAAGCCCTACTTCTGCCCTTCGCTGAAGGCACTTTCAGGATAGTGGAGATAATGAAGACATAAGACAAGAGAATAAACAAAAATGGGACCATTAGGAGGAGCACAGTGAGAACAGTAATAGCAACTTCTTCTTTGTGGGTTTCAGTAGAAGCCAGTGTCAACACAGCAACAATTTCACAGAAGAAGTGGTGAATTGTATTAGGCCCATAAAAGGGCTTTGTAAATACTGAAAGAGTTTGACTGAAGGCTACCAAAGTACCAATGGTCCATGCAACAGCAGACAACTCAGTACAGACTCTCTGGTTCATGCTGAGGGTGTACTGCAGGGGGTTGCATATGGCGACATAACGATCATATGCCATGACAGATAAGAGGAAGCACTCTGTGACTGCAAATAACAAGAAGAAAAACATCTGAACACCACAACCCACAAAGGAGATTGTCTGGGTTTTTGACAGCAGATCCACCAGCATCTTTGGGATTGTTACTGAGGTATAGCAAACCTCCAGGAAGGATAAATTCCTAAGGAAGAAATACATGGGAGTGTGAAGGGCAGGATCCACTAGGGTGACAATAACCGTCAGTAGATTCCCAAAGAACGCAAACACGTAGAAGAGCAGCACTAGGACAAAGAGCAGCACCTGGAGTTCTTGGAAGTCTGAGAATCCCAGCAAAACTACCTCCATCAAACACGACTCGTTGCTTTTCCCAATTTCTTCAACTCGTTTGAAATCTTCAGTTGCCATGGTTCCTGTGAAGAAAGTGAAACACATAACTATTGTAACATGTTCTCATTTAATCTTAATAAAGGGAGAGTGTTTTTCAATAGAACTACAGATATGAACACTTTGTGGTATGGGTAGGCTGATGTTCCATATAACCCAGTATCTTGTCTCTGATAGTGGGTGCAATATATTGAACAGGGCATCTCTACAGTGATCCATCTCTGATTCAGTAGCTTTCCTGGGCATATGCAGACAAAACAGGGGCCCTAAATTGAAGCGGTTGATTTTAAAAAATACTGCTTCAATTTAGGGCTGAATAAACCCCCATGTCATGAACACCTTTCCTGCCTCTTCGGTGGGGAGGGGAGGGCAAGGTGCCGGTAGGAGGAGCAGTCCCTGGGCTGTTGGGGCGGTGGCTGTTGCTTCCCTTTGCAGAAGCAGCACCCCCCGCCCCCCAAGTGGCATCTGGCCACAGGCACCTGGCTCGGGTGGTCCTGGAGGGCACTGCAGCCGCAGAGGGAAGCACCAGGCCCCCACGCAGCTCAGGCAGGCAGGCTCCAGGTGAGATGGGGGTGGCCAGAAAAGTTCAGGCTCACTGCTTTTCTTGGGTGAAGCCTGCTTTCCCATGCTGCTGCCAGGATGCCTGCAGGGCTTCCTGCAGAGCCGTAGAGCTTCACGGACCCCGGTGCTTCACTTCGTAGCTGTAGGGACAGCAAACTAAAACTCCTTGAAGAAGTTTTAGTTTGCTGTGCCCCAAGTCAATTAAGGCGCATTACACTGCTGGATTTCGTACAGCAGCTGAAATTAACATGTAATACACTGCCAGGGCATGCAAACACTGACACCATTAAAGTGGTGCAAAATCATTTAGCCCACTTTAAAGTGTCGTGCACACATGCCTCTCATTTCATCTACACACAGAGTCTCCTGGCATCAACCATGTACTGGGTTAGAGATGTCAGGTTCTATATCCTTTCTGGGATATAGGAGCCAGCACTACATGAAGTATTCAAGATGTGGGTGATGTTATAGTCATGATAACCCAGGAATTATGTGAGTCAAGCTTTTTTGGGGCAAGATCTTTTTATTGCACCAGCTTCATTTGCTGGACTAATCTTAGTTTCAAATGCTATGCAGTGTTCATCATGTCATAATGGGGGGGGGTGCATACGTGTGTGTGTGTGTGTGTGTATGTGAGATTCCAGATAATAAGACTCCTATACCAACATTGCTAAAGTTTTTTTTTAAAAAGGGTCACAAGATTTGACACACTTAAAATATATTAGTTCTTCATCCTTAACTTCCTTCTAGTATTTTTCATTTCATTAATTGCCATTCAGATATGATCCTGAGTACTGACAGATGCAGCACTCACAATGTTGTAAGTGGTCTTAAGTGCCAGGTAGACAGACAGATTGATTGTACATATATATGAGACAGTGGGGGAAAAGACAAATCCAAGTTTATTTTCTTCCCTTTCTTTACCCTCAGTTACATAACTAATGGAGTTTTACTTTCATGCACTCTAGCAGCATGTTCTGGCAGGAAGCAATTTATATATTGGAATCTCATATGTACCCATAGAAAACTCCGAGCATCTGATAAAGTTGGCCATTGCCTACAAAAGCCCATGCTTTTGTGAACTGATTTTAGCTACTAAAGTGTCATCCGCCCTACCTTTTACATGGAAAACCTAAAATCCCTACTTTTGCTCATCCCTTATATAGACCAAGTGAATGGGAGATTCCCCCTGAAAAGGATTGGGTAAAATCTGAGTGAACACTTGTGGCTTGGCTAACACTGATTTTGATGCATTTAGTCAGCTTGAGATATTCCTCACATAAAGCAAATTCATGATGGATCTAAAATAATTAGGGATCTTAAGATATACATTCAGCAGTTCATTTTCGTGAACACAGTAGGTTCCTATAGGCACCAGCACAGCCATACAAACAAAACAGGAGTTAATTTACATTAGCAGCCTTTTACCTGACCCAATTAATTTTTTTATCCAGAGATTCTTGTTCTTTATGACCCCTTAAGCCTTGGAATATCTGATCAGGAATTTAAAAACAAGTTTGTAGTTTTTTTAGTGCTAGCTATTTTAGCATGCTGCATATTAATCCATCAGTTTGAAGTGAAAGCAAAGAAGTTGAAAATAAAAAAAGTCATACCAAAATCACTTAAGATTAGGCACCTATTTCCCTTGAAAGATCAAGGGGAATGAGTTGCTTAGATGATGAATAAAATATATACAAATTTTAATGACTTAGCATATTATAATTAATATACTTCCCAACACCCCTAAACACAAGTATATAGATTCTATTTGTACCATGGCATGGCACAAGTGTCTAGAAGATATTTTCTCTTACCTCTGGAAAAAAATCTGTTCTCCAGTCTCTCTGACTGATGGTGTTTCAAGTAATTGTACAGAAAAAAAAAGCTTTAATTATTTATTTAGAAAATCACAGGAGAAAAAATAACCAAAAAGAGCTGGTAGCTTGGTCCCATGGGATGTCCTGCCCTTATACTCCAAACTTACAGTTTCAGAGGTAAAGTTTTCAACAACAAGTAGCACAAGGCTTATTTACTCTGCTTCCATGGTGCTAACAGTGATGGACTGACACAACCCTGAAGATCTGAGTGTTCCCTCCACATAGCATTGACTTAAAGGTTACTAGTGATGAGAATATGGCCCATCAATCTGGTGTAAACATCACAGAATGGGTCTATCCCTGATGAACCTTAATTGTGTGAAATTGCACCAGAGGTAATTTTGGGCCACTAATTCACTGGAAATTATTAGCACTATTTTTAATGCTTGTGTGTCATTTGTTGTAATTAATGCTCAGTGGACTACCATATAATTAGCAACTCACTTGCCCAGAAAGCAGAAGACCCACATTTTAAAGATTTCTCACCTAGGGTGTGAACCTACATCTTCTTGTTTTCTGCAGTTTTCTATCTACCAAGCCACAAGTTTGGGATAACCAAGAAGCCTCTCCAGAGTACCTCTGCAATCTGAGTCATTGAACTGTGTATTTGCTACTCATTGGGCAATGGACGGATATGACTTCTGTATTGCACTCAAGACAAGTTAAAGATTTTTATACCATTATGTACTACAAGCAGGCAGACACTAATGCTTCTGACGCCATTATAAATCCCACCAAATTGTGCCAGGAGGAACCAGGTATTTTGTTGTACCAGTACTTCCCAAATTACCCCTGTACACCTGTTATGCTACAGCAGCCATTGAAAAGGGCCTACTTGGTCATTCAGCACTCCCCTAACCTGGTTTCAAGTGGCCACTGTGTGCAACTCAGGCCCAGCTTTTCTGCCTCAGAGTCACAGGTAAGACACAACCTCGCCCATCTCTTTATTTCCGAACATGAAAGTGCGCTACCTATCTGTACCAAGCTCTTCAGCAACACAATTGAAGTCACCAAGAGCAGACGTTCACGTATCCATTTGGAATCAATTCACTATAAGAAACCAGTCAACAACCATAGGGTCCACCCCATCTGATTCCATGGCACTGTCTGGGCATGCCAACAACTGAAGTAAGGTGATGGTAATGGACCTGCTTGCAATTTGAGGTGTGGATCAAACCATCAGGTGCTCAGAGTAAGCCACCTGAACCAGGTCATCTCTGAGCATATTGCTGTCAAAATAACCACTCAGGAACATGGACAGCACTGGCAACAACTATTCAAAGATGAATATACTGAAGCTGTAATATAAGATGGCCCAAAATTCCAATCATATCCCCTGCACATGCAGGCTGATGAGTACCTGCTCAGAGGAGCTCTCACACCTCCTTGCTGGGAATGACTCTGCCTAGCCCCACTTCATGGCCAAAACCATCATCCAGGTTCAGCTCTGAGGGGACACTCGGATGCCACCCAGGACAAGGAGGAGAAGGCCTGCCCTCAGCCTACCTTCATGACAGCCCAGGAACTGGCACAATAGGGCACCATCCTTTTGGGGGATTCTGACTTCTCTTTGGTGGGGAGAAAATGGAGCTTTACTATCTTCCACCACAGGATGAATATTGAAAATGGGTTAGGACAGGGGCTGTCCTCCTTGGAGCCCATGAAAAGTTAAACTGGCCCAACATGCTTTTTGGCATGGCTGCTGGAGCTGTCTTATTGGTGTGGCTCTGGAAACCAAGGGTTGAATGCTGCTGGTGATTGTCTCTACCCGACTCCTTTCCCATCACCAAATTCAAGGTCTTCACTCACTGTTGATAGCTAAAATTGACAATAGGGGATAAAAGAGGGATAGAAGTGGCAGCATTCATCCCCTGCAATCTGTAACCAGGCTGATGCAGTGGCCCTGGCAATGGTGAATCCAGGCCATCACCCTGCAGTTGAAGGCAGATCATCTGATGACAAGAAGCTTGCAGTCCAGATCTGTTTTGCAAGAAGTCCTTTAGACTGGATCCAACCTGAGAGATGAAATGAATTGCATACCCCTGAAACAGAGCGACCCAATTCATCCATGTACCAAGTGCCCTTAGTGACATTCTAGGCCATGGCATCAAATGCTTGACCATGCTTCTTCCACCAATCCACACGCCTGGCCAGCTCCTAGGACCAAGCACTCAGGAAGCCTCTCACACAGGTACACCCACCCTACTACACACGTCAACTCCTCCCACACACACCTTTTCCCCCTACACACACTCCCCCATCACTTCCTATACAATACACAAAAGTTAAGACTTTAAGCTGTTATGCAAAATGCTACTCCAAAGAACATAAAGACAAAAATATTTTTGGAAATAAAATAGTATAATGGTATAGAAGATGTTTGATTTTGAGTATATGATTTGGTTTTTATTTACATTTTGTTAAAATGATATCTTTTGAAAGATTTTATGTGTGTGGCCCTCAATACCTCTCCAAAATGCAAATGGTCCACCAGACAAAATAATTACCCAGCCCTGCTCTAGATGGTGGCTGACACGAGCCCCATGCTGCTATAGAATGTATATGACTATTCACTGGGGGGCAGGGAGAGGGGGTAAGTGGTATCACTGTTCTTGTTTGGGGTTCTACTAACACTGCTTTTTAAGATCTAAAGCACCAGTTCTCAACTGGGGATCCACAGCCTCCAGGGGGGCTGCAAGCAGATTTCAGGGGTTCATCCTACCCATCCCAGTGTAGGTGGGAGCAAGCTTGGCTCCCAGGGCCTGAGGCAAATCCTGAGGAAAGGGCGGGGGCAGGCCTGCCCTACCCAGTCTCACAATCTCCATCTTGTGGGCAGTGCTGCATGAACCTGGGTGCGGCTCCATGCTGCTGATGCTGTTCAGGTAAGTGGGACCCCAGGGCTCCCCGCTGCTGAGCCCTTCCTGCTGCACCCAGGGCTGTGTGAGTAGGGCTTGGGAGCCAGACCAATCCTCTTCCATGCCAGGAGCAACAGCGGCTCTGCAGAGCACAGGTGGGCTGTGGAGTTTTTAGAGCATGCTGGGGGCCCTCAGGAGGAAAAAGGTTGAGAACCCCTGTCCTAAAGCATCCCCTAACCCCATTTATGCCTCCTCAGCTATCTTTAGACCTGGGTAAGAAGGGGTAGATTCAGCTGGAGAAGACAATTAAGATGGTCCACAACCTGTACAAGATGTGTCTATAATGAAGATTGTGCTGTTGTTGGACAGTGGCTCCTTGTTGATTCATTTTCAGTTGATTGGTGCTTATTGTTCTCACCTACTTCAGACTTCATTTATTCTGTCTGTGCAAAAAAGTTCTTAGACAGTGTAGGAATGGGTAGTCAAAATGTTTGCAGTTACACAGTCTAAGCCACAGTCTCTTCCTAAGCTCCTAAAGGACCCAATCATCACTCATACATACATCATGATCCTGCTTTTCTGATGTCCATAGCATTTATGAATGGGGGAGAGGAGAGGGCAAGCTGGAGTCTCAATGAATAGTGAATACAGTTCAGGTTTAGCAATGATCAAAGTCCCAGGAGTGCTCTTGCAGGTATGGATGGCCAGTCAGATAGGAATGAATAAGGGGCTGCATGCTTATTGTGGTCTCATGCCATATGCTTAAAGCTATGCATTCTGCCTGCCTGTTAACTGCTGAGTCCACTGCCAGGGCACAGAGGGATTTCCTGGCTATATATTAGGCTAAATGTTTGTTTGATCATGAGTCAGTCTGGCTGTGAGAGGAACTGGTTGTGAATCAGAATGTGAAGTCGTGACTTACAGGCTAAGCCAGGGATCTTTTCTCTCTATGGCTATCTCAGAGCTAACTCACCTCTTCCATGATTCAAAGTTGTCTGGGATGGCCATGTCCTGCAGTAGATGGAGTGTATATTGGCAGAAATGCCTGTCATGGATCTTCACAAGACATATTTCTGGCAAGTATGCACTCTGAACAGATCCGCTTCCAGTGCAGCTTAATCATTCTCAGGCAGACATGAGCAAAAATGGAGGAGTCTGGGAATGATACAAAATAAATTTTAAGATCCCCACCCCGCATAGGGTTTCTAAGTGCTGTGTGCTCTGGCCTGAGGGGACAATCCAAGTGAATGGTTTAAGGGAAGAGTTGGGGGGAAAGTCCTAAGACCATATGAATAGAGATCTTTAACTTACCATGCTGAGAGTCCACCAGTGGAATGAGAAAGCCAACAGGATGGCATTGCATTTTGCACTGGGGACTTCATCTTACCTCAAAAAGAATTAATTACAAAATGAATTGCTCTTCTTTTTTCAGACACAGTAGTTGGTACATACACTGCCTTGGGAGTGAAAACATCCCAAGACTACATTATGAGATTGCCTGGCACAAGAGGCACACAACAGAGAGGAAGAATAAGACACTAGCAACATTTGCTGAATCCTCTTGAGTGAAAGATGGCCAAGGTCAAAGAGTAGTGGGCATGGATGGAGCACTACAAAGAATGCTTCTGACCTGGTCAGGAGAGGCATCAACCAAAAGATGCACTCCATCATCTTCCAGACAAAGAACAACTCATAGGCCACCCACAAGAAAGTGGAAATGGTAAAGGAGACAACAGAGGCAATGATGTACAGCATGCAGCTGGAGGAGCATTCCTAGGACTTTGTCCTGTTTGGCTCATCTTACATACATAGACCATTCTGGTTGTCCTCCATATGGTGCCACATTTTTACGCCTCTCAGCACTGCCCTCAGCCTACCCGCCCCACCCCTCCCCCCACCTCCCCTGCTATGGCTAGCAGAATTTCTGACAAGTATTTTTTCAGATCACATGTGCACCCCTTTTTCAGTACCCGGGGGTATGTGGTAGGCTCTGTAGCCAAACTGAGGCTACCACACTTGTCTGTTCCTCTATATGTTATGTAAGGGTTACCAGCAAAACTCTTTTTCCAGACATCCCACTTCAGCAAGACACCCTTGAGGAAGCAACCAACAGCAACCATTTCCAGGTCAGCACTGGCATCCTCATTACCAATCTCAGCAGTCAGTGATATCCACTTAAAGTGACTGGAAATAGCAATCCCTGTGGTGAATCCCATTGGCTTACCCACCAGTCTCTTCCCTGGTAATTCTGGGAACCCATATGCCCTTCTTTGGGTGGTATGAATTCTCCGTGCCCTCTGGTGTCCCTTATGCCCAACTGGGCACAAGTGTCACAGCCCTATCATTTACAGAGAACTTGGGCAATTGGGGATTGCAACACAATTCCCCAACCCTACACGCCAAGATGCTAGTCACTAGGGCTATGAGAGGCTTCAGACTGCACTTCAAATCCAAAGAAGATTTGGACGCTTTGGATGCCAAAGTTGCATGTCTGGATTGAAGCTCTGGCTTCTTTAGGCTTTCCAAAGCTTTGGAGCCGCTTCAGGGATCCAGCCATGGGATATAATGGGGAATCAATGAAATATCTATAACTTTGTTGTTTTTTGTCTGATTTGGATGAAACTTGCAGGAGTGGTAGCCTCTGCTGAGAACATGAAGCCTGCCATATTTCAAGATGATCAGTACAGAGGTTTGGGGGGAACTGCACCCCAAATTCTTGAAAGTAAAACTCATGTCATGTGTATGTGTTAAACCACAGGAGGGTGAAACCTGCAGGGGTAGTGGCCCCTGATGAGGCCACAAAGCCTCCAGCTGTCAAGGAGATAGGTGCAGGGGTTTGTGGGGGGGACTGCACCTCAAGCTGCTGACAGGCAAAACTCATGACATGGGTGCTTGTGCAACTGACTGTCTCTGTCTTGGGGCTGTTGATTGTCTGTAATGATTATTTCCTCTTCTTAGTCTGTGGTTTTGTAGGTTGCTGTCTCTTGGGTGTTTGACCACCAGAGCATCAGACCAGCCTGCAAGTCACTTTGTCCTCTTCATCTGCATCCTGCATGGAACCTATGAGACCAAAGGAAATGGTTTTCAGGAGCCCTGGAAACAGAGTCAGACATGTAGCACGCTGACATCTGGATGGACCCCCAGTGCCCTCTAGTGCATCGTAAGGTACTAAAAGGTGTGTTCCAGATCCATGTAGATGCGGAGGTGGTAGTTGAACAGTTCCTTTCTGGAATCCAAGTTGCCTCAATACAGTTTATAAATCCCACATGGCTGAAATGAACAACAAACTGCTGCAGGTCAGTGAGGCAGAAGATCCACAATTCAAACACCCACTGGATTGCTAGGCACACTTCACACAGAACCAATCCTGCCATGGACATGCATGTGCCAGACTGATTGCTTGTGAACTGGAGCTTTGGTGGGTTGCAAGCTTCCTGATTGTGAAGGTCATGTGCTTCTCCAAAGTAAAGGGCTCCTTCATTCTGGTGGCTTGCTGCTTGAGACTGGAGATGAGCTCAGCGCAGATCTCCATGAAGTTGGCTTGAGACATGTGGAAGTTCAGCCACCACCGCTCATCCCCCCAGAACAATGTACCCCTGTTAGTTGCTGTATATCTCTCTTGATCAAAAGTGTTAGTACTCAGTTTAGAGTTGCTCCCATAGCAGCTTAGACTCCATTGTCTTTGCAGATGTTGGTGGAGAGGAAGAGGTGATGAAGGTCATGGAAGTGTCTTGTCATGGCCTGGACCATGAGGTCTTCTGCTTTCCTGGAGAATTACACTAGCTCTTAAAGGAGGTGGGTGGTCATATTAAGGAAGAACTGGTAGAGACTGACTTTCCTGACAGCAAAGCTAGTGCCCCCACAGCCTGTCTTACATTTACCAGAAAGGGCAGCCCAGAAAGGGTATGGTTAAAGCAGTGCCATTAAATTTATACAGGGCCTATAAGAGAGAAAAAAAGGCCTGAAAGTTAAAGAAATACCCATAAAGTAAATATTAAGGCCCAGAAAATATGAAGTGTGGGGACTTCAGAGAACTGCTGGAGATAAAGACTAAGGATGAGAGATCTATGGAAGGGCTTGAAAGGATGAACCCACAGGCATCCAGACAAGCATATTCAGGCACTCTCTGCACTGCTAGTTTGCAGTGGGGGAATGGAAATCCCAGGGTAAAAAAAAATAACTCAGAAAAAAAAGTGGGGTAGTGCACATGGTGACAGCATATGACACCAAAACTGGAGCCTGGCTGGCTGGGGCCACGCTCTGACTGCTAGCAGGGTCCCAGCTGCAGAAGTGCCATGGCTGCAGCTTCCCTGGCCTGCAAACCCTGAGGTAAGGCTGCTGGGGCCAGCACAGTTGCTGGCCCCTACCACTCCTACCCCATCCAGGGTAACCTGCTGCATGCCGCAGACATTCCCTGGGAACAAATGGCAATGGCACATGAAGGGGGGTTATTTTACAGTCCAGTCATCAGCAAGAAGGAGGCTAACACCACATAGGTGTGGTTGTCTGCTATTACCCAAACAACTGGATTAGAGAGCCACCAGAAGTGTTTTCAAGGGAACCACTGATATCCACACTACTGAGGAAGAAATCCTTTTCTTCTGCCTATTACAAATCTAAGAGTGATCCTATTTCACTATGTGCAAGTCCCTGAAAAAACATTGGTGCATCTTCTTAAGTAGCACATAATCCTTTTAGCATAAAAGTTAAGACATAAGTAAATGGCAAGTAGGAAAATAATCTTCCTATTTTTGCATTAATTGTTTTTTAGCAGATGAAGAAGCTTGGGATAGAATCATATTATGGTGCATATGTGCAATGAACAACCTATTATGTGGAATAGGAATAGGTCTTTTCTCTTTTTGTGGACTGTAATCTGATTCACAGTGATTCTCAAGAGATCGAAGTTGCATCATCAAAGAAGTTCCTGCTAAAGAGAGTCTATCTTTGCCATTGTCAGCTTTGTCAATGTAGGGTGGACAGAGTAGCTTGTCATTGTCAATGTATCCCTCCTTTCCTCAAATCTGGTGTGCCACTAGGGAGTTGAGTGATTTTCTCTGAAATCCACCTGTGCTTCAGCCAGACTTCCAGGATGGGATTGTCTGCTTGCAGTCAGTACAGCATACATGGCTTGCACTTGGGCTCTGTGTGTTTCTGTTAAGCCATGGTCTCAGCCTGACCAACACAGCTACTCATCCAGGCCTGCCTCACAGACCGAACAAGGCTGGCCAGGAGGACCTAACGCTCCACTCACTCCCTGTCATAGAAGTAGCCAGCCAGGGTCATCTGAATCTCCACTTCCCCCGTGTAAACCTATGCTAAGAAACAAAAACAGGAAGTGTCCAGGCAACAGGGTTCAACCTGCCCCAAGCCTGTTTCGCTGTTCCTTTCATCTTGCTATTTCTCTCTCTCTGCTCCATCTCCTGGCTTCTCAACTAAGCTTGCTCTCCAACTGTACTCCCTGCTTGATCCCCTGGCTTCCCACTTTGGCTTGTTCCCAGACCTCACTCTTGAATTGACCTCCTGGTTTCTTGACCCAGCTCGTCCCTGGATTATGCTCTCTTCTCCTGACCTTTGTCAACAATTCAATCCCTGTGAGGTCCCAGACTTGGCTGCTCATGTCTCAGTATGAATTTCTGTCTCAACCTTGCTCCCTGACCTCCCTGCCCCCAGAACTGGCCTTTTGGGGATCTTGGTGACTTACCTCCTTGGGGTGGGGATAAGGGTAGGGGCAAGTGGGGTGGTGGACACATCAGGCTGTTAAGTGGAATGAAGGGTCACAGGAAGGTGAGTGCTGGAGTTAGTACAGGACTCCCTGGGTGGAGCTCAGGGTTAAGTTAGAGGTTGGGAAGATGTCTCACTTCCATATATTCTCCAGCAGATGAAGGTCCTACAAGAGCTGGGCTAGGCCTGCAGGGATTAGAGCCTTAGCCTGACCCCTCCATTTTTGGACCAGATGAGACCCTATAAGCCTCTGAAATAATTCCTTTCATACTCTCAGGGATATCCATCTGGCATGATGAAGAGGGTATCCTTTATTTGGTCAGAAACAAATAGAAGGGTGGCCTCTTCCAGGAAGTCAAAGGGTGGCATTTGGATGATTTCACTTACTGTGGATAAGGGAAATGAAAAACAGGACTTTAGTGGCTGGTGGGGGGACCTGCCATAGGCCTTTCTCCTTCTCTCCTGCTAGCTCTCCTGCATTTCCTTCTGCTGGGTCTTGGCACTGGAGAAGAATCATTATTTGGGAGTTAGAGATGTGTTTTCCAAAATCACCATGGGCTGCGCTGAGAGCTCACAGAAGGACCTGTCTGCTTAAGTGCCTGGCAGTGAATGCCAGGCACTTCTGGACTGTCATAGAGGTCGACCCAGATATTTCTGTGCTGCATACAGGACAGTGTCCTTTGGAATCTCATCAGGTGAGGAAGGAGATGCCCAAGAGCCCATTGTTCAAAGACAGCAGCAACATATAGGAGCACCACACATTTCTTCAAGACAGGAATCTACCCTTTTACAGCTGCAGTGCTCAGGAGTGCTCTGAAACTTGGGTGCATGCCCTTTCTTGCTAGACTCTCTTTGCCTTCCTTTAGAGTTTTCAGTGCATGAAAGAAGAAAGATGCTGAAACTGTTACTGGAGCCCTGCAAAATTTTCAGAGACTGCTTTTTCATTTACTTTCAAGACCTTTTCTTGCCTTGTGTGTTAACATGCAAATGCTCTTCATGGCTGTGGAATTCATAGCACAGTCTGCCTCTGTGGGTCATACTTTCTAGGGGTGGAGCAGTGCTTTTATATCACTGATGTTGGTGCACACATACCCAACTTTGGACCGCTAAAAATCAACAGAATTATATTTTTAAAAATGCAATGGTACCAACATTTTGGTCATCCAGATAGGATATTTTTGGTTGCTTCAGGGACTTCTAGCCATCCAGGCGAAATACGGAAATCTCCCTTTCAGATCACATTTTGGCACCCTCATTTTGGCATCTACACAAGGACTAGAATTCCATCCTTAGACATTTTATTTCACTTAAATGACTTATAGGTGGTATAGAATATGTTTCCCTGTGTGTTTAGGCATCTTAAGGTTAGTCAGCTTCTGTGGGGTTTTTTTGAGGTGGAAGAATGGAGTTGGGGGGGACAGTAGCAAGCTGTCACTCAGCTTTTCATTTTTCTGGGCAAACTTGTACCCACAGGAAACAACATTAAATATAAAACAAACAAATATACAAACAACAAAGGGTTAACTCTAAACCTGTGATCCTTCCTTGAATCTGTAGAGAAAAACCCTGGCTCTGTGCCGCCTTCTCAGCACTACAGCCTTCCCCCTCCTCCAATCTCCCCTCCCCAGGATATTTTAACTTCCCATGAGCCAGGAAATCATCCCTGGAAGCTAGCTCTGTACCCTAGAGCAGGCAGGATATTACTCATGACCCCCACCAGCTGGGCTCCCACACCTGAGTCATGAACCCAGTTATAGGGATGTTACAGTTGAACTTAGGTGTATAATCTGTACTTAAATTGTGTTTTCATGTGTAAGAATTCTTTATCATGAGCCATGAGTTGAGACAATCAGAAGCAGAATAATTATGATTAACTGTTCACATGAGACGGTGCTGGGAAGTTTACATTTCAGAGTGTTCGGTTCCTCTATGTTTCTTTTAGAACCCTACATTAAGACCTGTTCCGATAAAGATATGTGGGTAGCTGGAGGAAAAGCAAGGGCAACATTGGGCCCCTGCTAAACCAGACGGGACAACTGACAACCAACACCCATTAAAAAGCCAACTTGCTAAATGGATACTTTGCGTCTGTCTTTCATAAGTCCCATGGGACGCCCCTGCCCACTATGGAAGAGGGAGGCCCAAGTGAGGGAGATTCCTTACCCTCCATCAATGCTGACCTCATGAAGGAACACCTTGAGAGGCTGGATACCTTCAAGTCAACCAGCCCTGACAGTTTACACCCCAGGGTACTCAAGGAGCTGGCTGGCATCATATTCCAGCCCTTGGCACAGATCTTCGAGAATCTGGTGAAGTGCCCAACGATTGGAAGAAGTCCAATGTGGTGCCCATCTTCAAGAAAGGAGGGAAAGTGGATCTGGTAAACTACAGACCTATCAGCCTGACCTCTATCCCAGGGAAGGTCTTAGAAGAGATCATCAAAGAGGTCATTCTTAATGGACTGGCCGATGACAACAACCTGAGGGATAGACAGTATGGGTTTGTTACATGTGGTCTTGCTTGACCAATCACATTTCTTTCTATGACCAGGTGACCTATCACCTGGACAAAGAAGAAGAGATTGATACCATATATCTTGACTTAAAAAAAGCCTTCAATATGGTATCCCATGATCACCTCTTAGTAAAACAGGCTAACTGTGGCCTTGGCCACACCACAATCTGCTGGCTGGGGAAGTGGCTCCGTGATAGGACCCAGAGGGTGGTGGCCAACAGAAGTCAATCATCGTGGTGCCTTGTGACCAGTGGGGTCCCCCAAGGCTCTGTCCTTGGGCCTATACTATTTAATATCTACATTAATGATATGGACATTGGTATCAGAAGCAGACTGGCCAAGTTTGCTGATGACACCAAACTCTGTGGTAAAGCGTCTACACCTGAAGACAGGAGGATGATCCAGGCTGACTTTGACAGGATCAGAAAATGGGCAGATGAGAACCTGATGATGTTTAAAATTGAAAAATGCAAGGTTCTCCACCTTGGGAAGAAAAACCTACAGCATCCTTATAGGCTCTACACTGGGCAGCACTATGGATGAAAGGGACTTGGGGGTCATGACTGACCACAAGATGAACATGAGCCTGCAATGTGATACTGCTGGTAGTAAAGCAAGAAAAATACTTGCTTGCATCCACAGATGTTTCTCAAGTAAATCCAAGGACATCATCCTCCCATTGTACTCGGCCTTGGTGAGACCACAGCTGGAGTACTCTGTCCAATTTTGGGCTCCACAATTCAAAAAGGATGTGGAGAAGCTTGAGAGGGTTCAGAGGAGAGCCACACACATGATCAGAGGTCAGGAAAGCAGACCTTATGAAGAGAGGCTGAGAGCCATGGGACTCTTCAGCCTGGAAAAGCACAGGCTCATGAGTGATCTGGTGGCCACATGTAAGTTCATCAGGGGTGCTTACCAGGATCTGGGGGAACATCCGTTCACCAGAGCACCCCAAGGGATGACAAGGTCAAAAGGTCACAAACTCCTCCATGACCGTTTCAGGCTGGACACAAGGAAGAACTTCTTTACTATCCGAGCCCCCAAGGTTTGGAATAGATTGCCTCCAGAGGTGGTTCAAAGCACCTACTCTGAACGCCTTCAAAAGACATATGGATGTTTATCTTGCTGGGATCCTATGATTCCTGATGACTTCCTGCTCCTGGGGCAGCGGGCTGGACTCAATGATCTTCCGAGGTCCCTTCCAGCCCTAATGTCTATGAAATCTATGAAAGAATAAATCAAGGAAATATTTTTCTATTCTGCACTACAATTTCAGGTGGAGGCAATAGGAATTTGAAGATCCATTTCACTGTTTTTATCAAATACATATGGTGAGCTGCAATCCTGTAAACTGTTAACTTCTCAGAATAGATCAGATTGTCTTGTCTCCTGAAGTTGTGTCAAGTGAATGGCTTGATACTTCCACCATTTAAACTGATATTGCATATCAGTGGAATTATTTTTCACAAGGAGCAGAATATCATCCATTGAGGTTAGTTAAATTACACTTGTTTGAGTCCAGCTTACACCATAAAGCTCCTTTATAACACTTTAGCAGTAGAATGGGGCTTTAAAAGAAATGTACCTGTAGGACGCATCTCTTAAAATTTCCAGATCTGTGTAAAATAATTTCACTACAGAAGATAATCAAAACCTTTATATTCAAAGCCCTTTAAGACCATCATTGGATTTAATATCCTTGGCACTGGTTTTGAACACACTTACAATATTGTATTTCAAGAGAAACTGAAAACCTGTTAATGAACATATGAATGACACACATGTATGTAAGGAGAGACTGAATATCTAGTTTGTTCCTTGTACAGTATTAGCTTATTGTTGGAAGATGGAACGTGACAAATGCCATAGAATGGGATAGATGCTGATCTCACTTACATTAAATCCATACCTACATACTGGCTTAAAATGGTTTTCTCCAGATTGGCAAGGGTATAACTGGAAGCAAAACAAATACACCCCTCCACACACCTTGGATCACTGTTTTCATCTTATATGAGAGTTATACTATTGTTAATTTAATTATTTGAAGTTAATTCTTATTTACACTGCACATATGCACACGTGCATGCATGCACATACAGGCACACATACACACACATACAAACACAAACACCATTCCTCATCCAAACTAGTGTAGCTCAGTTGAATTCAATAGACTAATTCTTGATTCATGTAGATACAATGCCATTGCATTGATAATAAAAAGACCCACCTGGTTTGCAGCTGTGGTCAACTGAATTAAATTTCATGGAGTTACTCCTAGTATACACTGGGGTGAGGAAGAGATACTAACACTATAGGAGTTACTGCCAATTTATACAAGGTTACCTAAAATTATTCAGGTGTTTTGAGAAGCTATCTTTCCACCTAACAGTTTTTTTAAAGCCCCTTTTACCTGGTGGTTCCTCAGGCTATAAATGATTGGGTTTAAAATGGCAGGGGTCACTGTGTAGAAGAGAGAGAGCAATTTGTTTGTATCTGGTGTGTTTCTAGAATTGGGTCTCAGGTATACAAATATGGCACTGCCGTAGAACAGGGAAACAGAAATGAGGTGTGAGGAACAAGTGTTGATGGCCTTGCTTCTCCCATCTACTGACTGGATCCGGAGTATAGTGGTGATTATGCGAATGTATGAGAAAAAGATGAGTGCAAAAGGGATAATGATGACCAAGATGCTTGTCAAAATTATTTCCACCTTATTCATAGAGATGCCTGAGCAAAGAAGCCTCAACAGAGGTGGCACATCACAAAAGAAGTGGTTGATGATCTTGGAGCCACAAAAGGGCATGCTGAATACCAGGGCTACTTGTCTAAGGGACACAGACATACCAATAACCCAACAGCCTGATACCAGCAGGATACAGACCTTCCTACTCATGAAGGCTGCATACTGAAGTGGGTTGCAGATGGCAACATAGCGATCATAAGCCATAACAGCCAGAATATAACACAATGCAGTACCCAGGAAGAGGAAAAAGTAGAACTGGACACCACAGCCAACAAAAGAGATGGTCTTCTTCTTCAGTATAAGGTTAATCAGCATTTTGGGGATAGTGACAGAGGTGTAGCAGATCTCCATGAAAGCCAAGTTCCTGAGGAAAAAGTACATAGGGGTGTTAAGGACAGGATCACACACTGTGGTGATGATAACCAGAATGTTCACCATCAGGATGAGGATGAAGACAATCAGGAAGATGAAGAAGAGTGGAGACTGTAGCTCAGGCTTTTCAGAGATCCCCAGGAGCATGAATTCCATTATAGCAGAATCATTCCCCTGTATCATATCTTCTCACTGTTTTACCTGCAGGGGCATAAAATATGCATCATCTCACCACGGGTGCCTTGGGTTTATTTCTGGTTTTCAGCACATCCCTAATTTCTCATGATCAAGGCTCCATCATGCCAGGTGCTATATAAACATCTAGAAAGAAACAGCAGTAATTGTCTTAAAATCTTAGTGGGAAAGACAGAGAAATGTTGAAATAAAAGAGGTGATAGCATTTTTGAAGATGCAAAAAATGAGACATCAAGATTTCAGCTGATGATATCAAAGAAGACTAAGTTAATTAAGTATCTCATCACTTGTTTCAAGTAAGTTTGCCCAATGTGATACAGGAAAACTGAAGACTTGAACCTAGATTTCATACTTAACTACTGCACAAACAAAACCATTCTGACTCTTTATATAGAGAGAAGTCATTTGAACTTCTGAAAATGGCTATGAAAATTAAATAAACATTTTCCATCCAGATTTTACAGGTTATTTTACAAGGGCTATGATGGCCATTACTTTATCAAGAAAGAGAGAAATAGACAGACATACATCAATCTATATATATCTACATCTGTAGATATATAGATAAATATATACTTTTTTGGACCATTAGTATACAAACACGAAAAACAAAAGAGGGAAAATATTATAACCCCACCTGGAGCTAAGCATGAAAACATTATTGAATCAAATTTACACTATAGGCAGAAATCAAAACCCTTGTAACCTGATGTCATTCATGCAGTCACACTTTTAGGACTAGACAGACAGACAGGCAGACAGAATTAAGGCACCTGATATAATGTGTCTGAGAAAGATTAAAAGACTTGCTTGAATACTCACAGTAATTGTAATCAGATTATAGTTTTACCTGTATGTTACTAATTAGGAATCATTCAATTAAAGTCAATAAAAGTCATTTGAATTCACATGGTGGAAATGAGAGTATAGTCTTGCTCCAGATCTTCTGAATTCAGCCTTTCACACTATCTACTCTATCACATTTACTAGTTCAAATCAAGTTGAAGCGCTACATCCCAAGAAGTATAAGACAAACATTGTTTCACTTGATGGCTGTAGATATTTGGGGTACATATTTCTTTGGTTACCAGCATCAAAGCAGTAAACATCACTCTCTGTAAGGCAGTTGGAGCTCTGTGATTGCTGTTTATAGTTTCATAGTTAGTAGGGTTGGAAGGGACATGAGCAGATCATCAAGTCCGACCCCCTGCCATGGCAGGAAATAGTACTGGGGTCAAACAACCCCAGCAAGGTGATTGTCAAGCCTTGTCTTAAAGACCTAGGGTAGGAGCCAGTTAGTTTAGTTAACAGCTTGCTTAGTTAACAACTTAGCAAAATAACTTGGCCAAAGATTCACAGATCTTAACCTAAACATCAAAGGCCAAAGCTAACATCCCACACAACACAGATGAGAGAATGTTATACAATTCTTCCTGTATTAAATCTGTGAAGTTACATAAGAACATAAGAGCATAAACCTTCCTTGGTGTCATCTAATAACACAGAACTAGAAAGGATTCCCCAGATCATTGTGTCTAGACAGATGATACAATCTCTTTTATAAAATGATTAGGCTCCATCATAAAACTAATTTGGTATTTTATCCCCTCTCTACTCCTCTTGGAAAATTATTCTAGCCCTCTGATGGCTAGAAAGCTTATACTATTCTGCAATGTATTGGATTTGTGTCCATGTACAGAGATAATGCATTCCACCAGAATTGCCATCAGATAAAGCTGGGAGATAGTGGAGACAATAAATATTCCTTGAGAATTATCTTCCTTCTTTCTAGTCTCTCATTTCTCATGGTAGGGTTGCATCAATTTTCTCTATCATACCTACTCCCACCACTTCTTCTGCCCCTGCATTAGGCACTTCAGTGTATAGCTAACTTTAAGGACTTGAACAGTTTTATTGGCTTTTGTAGGCATGCTCACATCCTTTGAGATTCTTATTTGCCATTGAATTGTATATAGGTTACATACACACATATGAATGTGCAGTCTAACTGTTTATATCCGTTGCACGTATGTGTATGTGTGCGTGCACGTGTATTTTGCATAGAAGAACTATGTTGTTTGTAGCAACATGTTACACTGACTGATCCTCTGTGGTTCAAACATGAACCCACCTCCAGCTGTTTGAATACCTTCACCTCTGCTAGCTTCGCTGAAGATAATGTTTTGCAGAATATATATTTCCTTTTTGTTAACAGGATATTGATGGAGAAATGGATGGTTGAGCTAGTTGAATAAAGACATAGGGATGGATACATCGTTGGTTTTGAAATGTTAGAACAATGCTTTCAGAAGCACTAAGGACATGTAGGTAGCTAGATATTAATGCTGGTTATGATAGATAGATAGAGAGATAAGAATATATTGTTTTTCTTCCATGTGATTTTTTCTGCTTGTCTGATCTTCAGTACTAGACAAATTGGTCCATTATTATAATTAGTAAGCTACAGTCTGTCAGTCTCTTCTTACAAAGGTTTAGTTATAATATGCATTTTCCCCACTGTGATTCTAAGTATTTTCCCTTGCTTTAAAAATAATTCCACTTACCTTGTTAAGTTGCTGTTTCTTGCCAACCTTTTAAAGAACCGAAGTAACTATGTGGCAATTTGAACATCTTTTATATAGAGAGAGAAGAGTCTCTGGGTGTCTAATCACACTCACTGTATTTCTAATCTTTCTCCAGAGTAAAGACTGAAACTGTTTTTTTCTTACCTTTTTCTTCCTGCATAGATGGCAAATTATCTTGATGATAAATGATGAAGTGTTTTGTTTTTCAAGTATCTCAAGTTGCTGTGACCATTGGGACTTCATCCCCAAGTCTATTCAGAAGACTGAAAAAACAAAATGGTGGGGGTTTTTTTCTTCCTTGGTGCGTGCAGTAATGTATTGAAGTAAATATACAGCACATTTATATTGTGAACGCTGTTAAACTCAGTAGGCCTGATCTTCACTGGGTGTAAATTGATAAAGCTTGATGGAATTAAAAGGGCAAAACTTCAGCTTCTGTAAACTGTTGTTGCTCCACTCGAGGCAATGGGGCGCGATCTACAGTTCTTGTCAAATAATTTCACTGGAGGCCCTGGGACAGATACGTAACTGCTGTCAATCAGTGCAATTCCATTGGAGTTAATGGAATTCCAATAAATCCATGGAAATGGAAATTCATGAAGCTCCATTTGATTCCATGGGTTCAGATTCATGGCCTGTATAAATCACAACTCCATTTTTAGGAGTATAAGGTCACTACAGGTGCCTATACATGTGCAGTGAGGCTGCTCCACATACTGCAATTACAGCATGTTTGAGCAGACTGGATTAATCAAGTCTGCTGGAGAGTGGTAATTACTGCTCTCCACCAGACTCCAGCATCACATGCACTAGAGTCCCCATGCTGTAAAATGGAATCTGGGATGCTTTAACTAAATTTTGTTCAACAAACTTTAATTAAAGTGCCCCACCATCATTTTTCAGTTCAGGGACACTGATACACAAGATGCTCCAGGCACTTTAATAAGAGCAGCTCTTGGAACCCCTCTAATTAAGGCCCTTCCTGCCCCCACCCCTCCTGGAGCATGTGTATAAAAGCCCCGTATGTCCATGACGGGTGCACATGTAAGCTCTAGCTACTAATGCACATGCCATGTCTGCCTGGATTTGTAACTGTCCATGAACACAGGGCTACACAGCCAGGAACAGAATCCCTCTGGAAATTTAAGTGCCAAAAATGCTATATGGACCACCAAAAATGGTCATCTAGGAATAGACCAGCATCCTAAAGGACCTTCTGTTGCTCACCTTGTAAAAATCAAGGGACTTACTGCTGAAGTACACAAAAGTGAGTAGGAAGACATTCAATCACACTGATTTTTAAAGTGGACATTGTGTCTTGATCAACCCCACATCATTCTATGGTTTTTCTTTGGTTTGATGTCCTTGGCTGAGATACCTTCCTGAGATGGTGTTGGGTCCAGGAGATAATGTGCAAGTAAGCACAGCAATCTGGCTAATTTAATGCAATAGCAAAGTGGTTTCACAGGAATCTCCCAACACCCTTTCCTAAGGTGAGGTCTCCTGAGACCACTTTGCAGTCTTCTATGTCCATTCACAAAGATAACTGAGGCTGAGAAAACACCCCACTTGCCAAGGCACTCTCAGTTTTGGTATTAGACTTTTCTTCTGTGGTTTAAAGTACATTGCACCTACAGTGCAGACCAGAAACTGAATAAAAATCTAAAGTGCCTCCAGACTGTACTAGAAATCACTACATTAAAGCTTGCCAAGCCCTTTTCACAGACTATCCCCTAGAACTAATATAAGGTCATGCGGCCATAATAACGCAGCTAATACTGTCACTCTTTCAGGAGTGGTCTTTGGTATTTGCTTAGCATTGTACCAAGGTGTCGGGGAAAACCGAAGGATCGGGCCCCAAGGTCACGGTGGGCCAGGGTGGCAATTAGATACGGACAGGTGGGATTAGTGGCGTAGAGTCTGGAGTTAGGGACTCGGAGCGGATTGAAAACAGGTGAGTTTATTTGACTTACGCTTTAGGCGTAGGCAGAAAGGTCTTCAGTTACAGTTGGAACACAAACAAACAATTAACAACAAAGGGGTCTGTTGGCCTACGAGGTTCAGTCCGAAGACCTAGTCCCAGGGCTGGTCAACAGGTCATAAATGGGGATTACAAACAACAAAAACGAACTGTAACACGGTGATGATGAACCGCGTGACGCCAGTCCACAGCAATGGACAAATCGGGTGGTCGTATGAAAAGCCGAGGTCAGTAGCCAGAAGATGCAGCAGCGGAGACGTCAGTTGGAGGGATGAGCAGAGTCGTAGTTGGTGAAGAAAGCCGAGGTCTATGATCCAGAACCGGGTTAAACAAAGTCCATAGGGTGATCAAAAATCGTAAGCCGAAAGTCAATACCGAGGTAAATCAGAAGCCGAGAATACAAAATCGCAATACGATCGCCGTAAGCAGCACGAAAGCCGAGTGAGGAAAGAGATCAATAGGCCTAAGAGCCTGACTGAGAGACATTCCCTGCAGCAGCAGCAGCCTCTGTCTCCAGTCCACCCGATCTCCCCCCGAGGGAGGGGCTCACAGAACTTTTATATCAATTTAGTAGCCAATCAACGTGCTCTCCGCAGAGAAATTTCTAGTCCGATTACCTCATGTCAGGTTCTGACTGAGCATGCTCTCAGTCAGGAGCTGACACAATCTGAGCATGCCTCTGTGGGGAAAGTAGGTCAACAATGATTGACAGCTCCGCAGGTCACCCAGGGGGCAGGGACTGGGTGAGCCTTGGAAATTTCCACTCACAGCTTCAAACTGCGCATGTCAGTTTAACCTCTTCTGTACTGGCAGCACACACTTAAAAATTTCCATGACACAAGGTAGCTAAATTACCTCTATTTTGGTATCTAGCGTGTGTAAAGAGGAGGTTTTTTTCACTGAAGCTGTTTCTAGAGCATTCTGGACACTGCTAACACAATCATATAATTTCTTTTAAAAACCTTTTTCCTGCTTCTCAGCCTCTTTAGAGCTTCCTTAACCTTCTTGATTCTCAGACTATAAATCATAGTGCTAAATGGGAGTGAAGGAAGTATAAACTAAGGCCATCACTCAGTCTACATCCCCTGTGTGATTGGATTTTGGCCTCACATACATAATCCAGGTAAGGGAAAAATTAAAACGATAACAGATCGACAAGAAAAAACAAATAGAAAAGGTTTTGTGGCTTCCCTCTGGGGATGTGGTCTTCAGGACTTCGGAGGGGATACAGGCATAGGATACTAGCACCAAGAAGAAGGGGAAGAATGTAATTAACACACTGATGAATGAAATAGAGACCTTGATTGTGGAGGTGTCCCTACAGGCCAGCTTAAGCACAAGATAAATGTCACAGAAGTAGTAGTTGGTCTTGTTTTTCCTGCAGTAGGACAAGGTGAATATCCAAACACTATTGCCTACTGGCATGATTATTCCACAGTCACCAGGCAGCTGTCATCCAGATGTCAGTTCTCTGGTCCATGATGAGGGCATAATGCAGTGGGGAGCAGATGGCTTAGTAGCAGTCATATGCCATGGTGGCCAGGAGGCAGAATTCTGTTGTCCCAAGAAAGATGGCAAAATACATCTTGTAAGCACACCTAGCAAATGAGATGGTTCCCTCTTCAGAGGTGAAGTTGACCAGCACTTGGGCAGGGTAATGGAGGTATAACAGATATCCAGGAAGGATAAGTTCTGAAGGAAGAAATACACTGGAGTGTAGAGTGTGGGATCCAGCACTATGATCAGGACAATAAGGCCATTTTCCACTAAGGTGAGTGCATAGACAACAGAGAACACTACTGGAGAGCCAGGATGCAACCAGCTGGCCCCAGGTCCCTGGAAGAACTGTTAGGTGAGCCTTTAAGAAAAATGACTGCTCACCCCAAATACAGAAAGCACATCAGGACTTTGATTGACAGGCCTGAAAGAGAAGTGGTGGGACAGGTGACCCAGGGAGCATGGCTACAGGCTTCATAAAGCCAGGTTCATCACTGAGGTCTCAGTCTGAGTTTGACCTGCCCTGGAGAAGGGGATCCAGACCAAAGGGGCTGAAGGAAGCTTAACAATACCAAGCATTGAAGTTAAATTATTTTTGTTATATATTTAATCTTTATCATGATGGTGTGACACAGACCCAGGCTGGGGGTGAATTTTAGTTTTAAATTACTTTGCTTGTACCTGTGTTTAGCTTTGAAACTGGAGAACAAGAAGTGGCTGTGAAGGGAGGTTTGGAGGCTGCAGAGAGCACCTGGAGAGGTACTGCCACTGTTTTTGGAGGACAAGACTGAAAACTGGGGATCAGAGCCTGCAGCTAAAAAGACTGTGCAAGTAGGCTCAGAGACTGAGGACATCTTTACATGTGCTCCAGGGGTGGGAGTGAGGGCACTTTAATTACAGTGGCTCTCAGAGAGTCACTCTGAGAACCACTCTAATTAAAGTTCCCACAGTATCTCATGTATTCAGTGGCCCACCCTTCAAAATGGTGATGGGGGTGCTTTAACTAATGTTCGTTCAACAAGCTTTAGTTAAAGTGCCCCCACTGCCATTTTGAAGTGTGGGAACACTGAATACACAAGATGCAGAAGCTACTGGTGCACAGTAATTAGCATGCTTCATCGGATTTGATTAATTGAGTCTGCTCCAATGCATTATAATTACAATGCATCTAAGCAGAATCCCCACATATCTGCAGACACCCTTGAGGGGGCAAAACCAGGACTGAGGCAGAGGCCAAAGCTCACCGGCCTCTGAGAACAGCCTCCCCATTTTACTTTAACTTCAAGATGTGGCAGGCAAGACACTAAGGTGGGACCCTGAAAGGCCACAGTGGGTAAGTAGAGTAGGGTTAAGGCAGCTATTAGGAGGCAACACAGTTTGTAGGTGGATCCCCACATGGAGGTGGGTCCCCACATTTCTGGCTCAGTGGCAAATGCAACAGGGTTGTCTATACAGAGCCCAGCGCTACTGCACAACCCATTACTGGTGTAATGTACTAATATTTTTAAGTGAACTACAGCTCCCAGACCCACCCCCTCCCAGTCACTGACTGGTTGCTGGGTGGGCACATGCCCCCCACCCCCGACTAAGGTAGCACCTGTCGCCCATGCTATAAGTCCCAGGAGGCTGCAGGAAAAAAAGAGGAAGTGGAAGAAGCAGTATGGGCACAGAATGGTGGGGCAGAGAGGCAGTGGCATGAGAGCAGGAAACAGCTAGAACTGTGGCCATCTTTGACAGAGCACACTGCTGCTGCTGAGTAGACATGACTGTAGGCACCTCTTAGTGTAGGTGACAGTTTAAGTATGTAAAGTTTGGGTTAGTGCCATTATTAGGTCAAAGTCTGGTCCAAATTTCATATAAAAGCAGTAGGGACTAGGAAGCAATAGACCCTAGTCTTATTTTCAGTGGTATAAGTCTTGGGTAACTTCAGCGATATCAATGAAGGTTTCTGGATTTTCAACACTGACCCAGACTGCACACTTCCCCAAGGAACAGGAAACTTGGATCCAACAAAGAAGGTTAAAAGATGCTACCTTTTACTTTCCAGCCAAATGCATAACCATGAACTGGGTTTTGCTACTGAACACAGGATCTTAATGCTGCCTGTCACATGGAACAGCCCTGCGACCATGAGGGGTCCTGTTTACCTCAGTGGAACATCAGGTGTAAAAATAGGATGCAGAACTGGGCCTCTAAGTTGATAGTCACTGAAGTGATAAATAATGCCCAGACTGTGCACCTCCTCCTCTTATTGGTAAATGATTATCTTTGTGATGAATTTTATTGACCTCAGTAGGGTTATTTGAGTCACTATTTACCAGTTTGTGTACAAGGTCCATGATGGAGTAAACAATTACTAGCAATTTAAGGAACAGATTTTAACCACTGTGACCAAGACTTGAAACAAACTCTGTACTTCTTATTCACTGAGCCACACACAGCGTAGGCATTATGATGGCTCTGCTAAAAATACAAAGGGCCAAATACAATCATGGAGTAATGTCATAGCCTGAAGTGGTGTTACTCTATAGATGAAATGGGTCCTTTCCCCCCACCCCCCCATAGAACTGACTGCATTTCACTTGGTGTCCTTTGGGATCAGGCAGTTCTTCAGCAGAGACAAAAAAGTAAGTAGCTATAGATAATTGCCACTCTAGTGTCTTTGACACCATTGCTACCTCAGGACTGATTGTATAAGTGTGTTGGCAGTATTTCAGTATGAAATCATCAGTTAGTTGTGCAAATCATAATAGGAACAGAACCTCAGCTAGTGAGAAATCAGCAGAGGTCCATTGTCTTCATTAGGAGAATGGCAATTTACACCAGTTGATATGTCACCTGTTCATAGGAGATAAGATTGGTCAGGCAAGACCTATCCAGAATAAACCCATGCTGGCTGTCCCTCAGGATATTGCCATCAGCTAGTTTTTCAAGAATTGTCTCTTTGATAATTTTTTCCAAGATCCACCCAGGGATAGAGTTCAAGCTGATAGGTCTGTAGTTCCCCAGATCTACTTTCCCCCCTTTCTTGAAGATAGGCACCACACTGGCCTTCTTCCAATCTTCAGGCACTTCACCTGAGCACCACGAGTTCTTGAAGATCCATGCCAGTGGTTGAACTATGATGCCTGCTAGCTCCTTAAGTACCCTGGAGTGCAAACTGACTTGAAGGTGTCCAGCCTCTCGAGGTATTCCTTTACATGGTCTACAGTGATTAAGGTATAAATTCACCCTCACCCTGGCTGTCCCATACTGTGTTAAGCAGGACGGTCCCTTTGGGCTGGTGAAAAACTGATGCAAAATACCCATTAAAGCAGGTTGGCTTTTTCCTGGGTGTCAGTTGTCCCATTTGGTTTAGCAGGGATCCAATGTTACCCTTGCTTTTCTTCCAACTCCCCACATAACTAAAAAGGGACTTTTTATTGTCCTTGATATGTGTAGCCAGTTGGAGTTTGGTTCCAGTCTTGGTTTTCCTGGTTCACTCCATACTGATCCAGATAAGTGCAGAGTACTCCTCCTTTGTGGTGATTCCAGACTTCCATTCCTTATAGGTCTCTCTTTTTAGATGCAGGAGGTCCAAAAGTTCACTGCAGAGCCGAGAGGGCTGCTGTATCCTTTTGCTACTTTTCCTCCGAGATGAGATGTCATCGCTTGTGTTTTCAGGATCACTCTCTTGAACTCCATTCCCCATCAAGTTATGGTCCCTTAGGGCCTCACCAACAATCGTCCTGAGTTTGTCAAAGTCATCTTTCCTAAAGTCGAGGGCTTCTGCATTGCTGACTGACTTGCCAGCTTTGCAGTGGATAGTGAAAGTGATCAGCTCATGGTCACTGTCTCCCAGCTTCCCTTTGATTATTAGGTCACTGACTAGATCATCCCCTTTTGCTTGTACCAGGTCAAGCAGCATTTTACCTGTTGTTGATGCATAGACTTCTTGAGTCAGATAGAGTTTGTCCACACATGTGAGGAAGCTTTGCAACCGTTCAGGCTGAGCGCTCTTCCCATGAGATGTCCAGGTAGTTGAAGTCTCCCATGACTACCATGCACCCAGAGCATGCAGCCTCCGCCAGTTCCTTGCTGAATTCTTGATCAAGCTCTTGCTCCTGATTAGGAGGTCTGTAGTAAACTCCTACCATTGTGTCCCCTGTGCCACATTCTCTATGTATTTTAACCCAGAGGGTCTCCAGTCATCCTCCCTGGGTAACAATGTCAGCTGGCATGGTTGTGTAGCTTTCCTTGACATAGAGTGCTACACCCCCACCCCTTTTTTCCACACAATCTGTCCTGTACACGGTATAGCCATCTATACCTGTGACCCAGTCATAGGTGGAGTCCCACCAGGTCTCCATTATGCTATGAGATCATAATCATTCTTGTTTAGCAGGAGGACCATTTTGGCTCCTGTATGTTCTCCAAGCTCCTAGCATTGGTGTACAGGCATGTAAGTGTCCCATTGGAAGCCCTAGCCTTCCCTGCACTCCCAGGAGGACATCGTTCCAGGGCCAGGGTAGAGGTGGATTCCCTTGACTGCCTTAGCCTGCTGGTTTTGCAGATATTGTCCAGTGGTCTTGCTTTGGCAGTAGTCCCCCCATCCCCTGGCAGACTTAGTTTAAAGCCTGGTCGAGGAGGCCAGCCATTCTGGATGAGAACTTCCTCCCCAGTGAAGTGAGGTGGAGGCCATTTTGTCCATGCAGACCACTGCCTCGCTCACCAAAGAGTGGACTGTGATCGTAGAAGCCAAAGCCTTCACAATGACACCAGCACCGCAGTTTTCATCTGACTACCTCAATCCTCCTCTCCCTCCTCAGCCCATGACCGAAAACTGGGAGGATCAAGGAAAACAAGTGATGTTGAAATTCTTAGCCGAAAATTTAGAGATAATTACTTTTAATGAATAGTGAAAAACATACAGCCTTTGTATACTTGCTTATTATAAAAAAATCAATAGTTGTTGGGTCATGACAGTGGTAGCAAGTCATAGCGTATTTTATTAACTACCTTTATAGCTTGCTGTGGGCTAGCCTGGAAGCATCTTACCCCACTGCAAATGTGCCTAAGCCCAGTAGGAGAGGATTCCACCTGGAAGTAATCAAACACTGGAATGAGTCATCCTCATGGACTGCAGGCAGTGAGTCTTAACTACTTACACCTTTATAAAACAAAATCAGATAGAAATGAACTGCCCAGACCATCATGCTATGCACTTGGCCTGCTTGGAACTCCTAAGTCTGACTTAGGTGTTTGATCTTGGTTATAATTCTGCTCTTAACTTCCCTGTTTATGATACTGTGCTCTAAATTTGCCACCTTGTAACCCCTTGCTCTGAATTTGCATCTTTGTAATCCTGGCATGCAGCTTCAAATTTTGAATTCCTGGCTTGTAACCTCTGGCTCTTTGACTTTTGGCTTCTGTCTTGGCAACAAAAGTGACTTGCTTCAGCCACCCATGCTTCAGTCCCTTACAGCCATCAATGTTGCCTTATCAATGCCTGAAATTCTAGTGCTTCCCTAGACATCTGGCCTCAGCCTCCTTCCAGATGGTTGTTGCCCAGACAATGCGTTCACTCAATCCATGGTCTCTAGGGTCCTGGACAAGTTCCTAGAGCTTCTCATCTGGTATGCCTCAGATTACATTATCTTTCTGAAGAACTCTGATACTCAGATGATCCGTGGTGAAATATCACCAGATTTCAATATTTCCCCATGTCCTGGATTCTGTAGGTAGTACATAATCAATGTCCAGAAACCTCCATATGACTCCCACATATTCATGAACAGGCACTAGATTTACACCATGAGTATGGTGGTGGTCAGCAGTGCCTGTCTTGAGTTCACTGGCATCATGGCCATATTTCTGTTTTCATTACTATCTCTTTTTTTTCCTTTGCATAGTTGATAGAGGCTAGTCCTTCTAGTATGGAGGCTATTCCCTCCAGTTCAAGAGGAATTCTTACATGCATTGCAACCATACTCAGCAATACTCCAGTTTGGTTGTAGACAGGGTCTTAGTCTGCTCAAAATGTATTGATGATTTCTGAATCCATCCAAAGGCACATTAAACTACAAACATTAGAAGGTCAATAGGATTTTCATGGGATGTACTAATATGCATAATTTGGTGGTACAATGTGTATTTTATTTGCCTGAAGGTTTGAGCATTAATAAAACGTGGGTTGGAGGAGAAGAAGAAGCAGCTGAACCTATGGTTTATAAGGACACAAACCAACAGGAGACAAAGGATGCTACTTCATGCTGGCAGCCATTTTAAAGAAGATCATGAAGACAGCATAGGAAGAAAGAGTATGGGAAAGCAATCTGAGCCAGGATGATTCCATAGGTGTTTAGGTAACTTTTAGCACAGAGCTCTATTAATGCCTAAACAGACATTTTTCACACTCAGCGTAAAGAGCAGAAACATACTGATTGCTTCTGATAGAGCCGATTTCAACCACGGCTACAGCATGGAGAGGAAGATTACCTGAGGACTGGTCCCTAGGTAGGTAGCTAGGAGATTATCAGTTATTCTGGCATAAATGGAGGCTGGCCCAGGTTGGACAAAAGGAATCTGCAAAAGGAGGGAAAACACTAATTTAAGGGCCTGCACATAGAACAGGAATTGCCCTCTTCTGCATGGTAATCTTCAGGGTAGACACCCTTCAGCTAGACCTGCATCTCTTCAAGGGGGACCATCACTTCCCTCACTCCAATCCCTGAATGCCCATGCTGAAAGTCTCCTTTCAGCTATTTAGCTGACTTACAGGAGGCAAACTGTAGGTAAGAGATGCAGCTGGAGTTAGTAGTGAGTCTCCCCTCATCTGGATAGGATGGCCAGTGACTGATGGAGGATTTCCAGGTATTCCAAGGAGGCCCCAGATTCTGCCTAGTGTTATGGAGGTAAGTGAAGAAGAATTCAGAAGGAGCCACGTGACTGGAGCCGCACGAACAGGCTGTGTAAACAGGCGCTTGAGTTAGCGCGGAGTTCGCGCAGGGGAGGGCGTGGGAGGGCATGAGACCCTGCCTGTGACTCCCCTCCAGAGTAGACAGCCCCAGCCGTAGGCAGCCTACCAGAGGCATGACACGGATGGGCATGCGTTGCACCCCGAGGGTCCCCTCGGGCTCTGCAGCCCCCACATCAGGCACCTCAGAAACGGCCACCCAGACGGAGACCATGGTTCTGGGCTCCACACAGATGGAGCCCCTGGCTCTTGGCTGCGGGGGCTGCCTGTCCCTTTTTCAGGCTCTGGGGCCCGGGAGCATGGCCCCCTCCCCTTGCGGGATCTGCTCCCTACTGGGGTCTCTGGCGTGCCAGCTGGAGGAGCTCCAGGCCACAGTCCAGAGACTGCGTGCCATCAGGGACTGTGAGCAGGAGATAGACTCCTACTGCCAGGCCCTTCTCCCCCAGGAGCCGCAGGGTAGAGCACCGTCTCCCTCCAGGACTAAGGAGGACTCTGGGACCTCCCGCTCTGCCCAGTCAGGGGCATGGACCGAGGTGGTCAAGGGCCCTAAGGCCCGCCGCATCAAGGCCCCCCCCTTGCTGGAGCTTAGCAACAGGTTCGCACCTCTTGCAGCCCCAGCAGAGCCTGCTCAGTTGCCAGCTCCTGCAGGCAACCCAGGCTCGACCACAGCTACTGGCCCCGCTCTCCCCAAGACAAAAGGAAAGGTGTTTGTTGTGGGAGACTCCATCCTGCGGGGCACTGAGGGGGCAATCTGCCGCCCCAACCCCTTAGCCTGGGAAGTCTAAGGACTTCTGTGTTGCTGACTGATCCCTCAGCTCCTCCGGCCCACAGACCACTACCCCATGCTCCTTATTCACGTGGGCACCAATGACACGGCTTGGAGCACCCCCAGCCAGGCCATGAGGCGCTACAGGGAATTGGGAGCGGGGCTTAGGGGTCTGGGAGCTCAGGTGGTGTTTTCGTTGATCCTCCCAGTCTCGGGCTATGGGCTGAGGAGGGAGAGGAGGATCCACGCAGTGAACCAAAGACTGCGGAGCTGGTGTCATCGGGAAGGCTTTGGCTTCCATGACCACAGCCTGCTCTTTGACGAGAGGAAGAGATGGCCTCCACCTCTCTCCCCTGGGGAGGAGGCTCTTCTCAGCCAGGCTGGCTGACCTGCTCCACCGGGCTTTAAACTAAGCCCTCTGGGGGATGAGGGGACGACTGCCACTGCTGGCCTGCTGAGCAACCGTTGCAAAGCCAGCAGACCAAGGCACTTAAGGGAGCCCACCCCTGCCCCAGCCCTGGCACAATCTGTGGGCAAGGCAAGAGCCCCCAAGGGGACACTTTCCTGCCTGTACACTAATGCCAGGAGCCTGGGTAACAAGCAGGATGAGCTCGTCCTCCTGCTCAGTGCAAAGAATTATGACGTCATTGGGATAACGGAGACCTGGTGGGACTCCACCCATGACTGGACCACGGGTATAGAGGGCTATAGCCTGTACAGGAGGGATCGTGTTGACAAAAGGAGCGGGGGTGTAGCTCTCTATGTGAAGGAAAGCTACATGTCCCTGCAAGCTGATGTTGGCGACCGGCATGGACAGCTAGAGACCCTCTGGCTAAAAATTCGTGGGGAATACGGCACAGGGGACACAACGGTGGGAGTCTACTACAGACCTCCCACTCAAAGTCCTGAGCTTGACCAGGAGTTCGCCTGGGAACTGACTGAGGCCGCTTGCTCCAGGACCTTGGTTGTCATGGGTGACTTCAATTACCCGGACATCTCGTGGGAAGATCACTCAGCAAAATCCGAACGGTCGCAAAGCTTTCTCTCATGCATGGATGACCTCTACCTGACTCAAGAAGTCTATGGGCCAACGAGAGGCAAAGCGCTGCTCGACCTGGTACTGGCTATGGGGGACGACCTAATCGGTGACCTAGTGATCGATGGGAAGCTGGGTGACAGCGACCACGAGCTGATCACCTTCACCATCTGCCGTAAAGCTGGCAAGTCAGTCAGCAACACAGAAGTCCTTGACTTCAGAAAAGCCGACTTTGACAAGCTCAAGAGGCTTGTCGGTCAGGCCCTCAGGGAACATGTTCCCAGGGAGATGGGAGTTCAGGAAGAGTGGTTGCTTCTCAAGGAAGCGATCCTCAGTGCACAAGCTAAATCTATTCCAACATGGAGGAAAGGCAGCCTTGGCTTTCCTGGTTTGCTCCCTGCAGGACCGGACCAGTGCAGAATAATCCTCCTTGGAGGTGAATCCCATCCTCCATAGGCTTTTCTTTTTAGCCTTTGGAGGTCTGCTAGATCCCTGGAGAGCCAGAAGGGGCTGCTGTGCCCTCTTACTGCCTTTCCTTCGAGATGGAATAGACTTAGCTTGTGCATTGAGGATTGCTCCCTTGAGGAGCAACCACTCTTCTTGAACTCCTCTCACCCTGGGGTCATGATCCCTTAGTGCCTGAGCTTGTCAGAGTCAGCTTTTCTGAAGTCAAGGACTTCCACATTGCTGACTGACTTGCCAGCTTTACGGCAGATGATGAAGGTGATTAGCTCGTGGTCGCTGTCATGAAAGAAGATTCAGGAGATATTGCCAAAGGTCTATTAGAGTTGTTTGATACCAGCTTCCACTGATTTTTTTAAGGAAAGTGGATATTAAAATCCCTTTGATGCCTTTAAAAATCTTTTCCCATAACTTTTCCCATGGGAAAAGAAAAGAAAAGGAGTACAGAAGCATCTTATGAATCACACTAATATCAAAGATTCTTATTTGTGTAAAGTTGTAGCACTCCATTTAGTAATACCAACTCCAAATGAGATCAAGCCTATCAGATTCCAAAAAAATCATGGGACTGGTTGAAAAAGAAGAGATTTAACAACATATATGAATATATATTCAGATGGTGGTAAACACTGCGAGGTTCAGGGCTTATAGTCTATTTCAATCCCACCTGAGCCAAGCATCTTGAATTTCATTAGTATGGACATGATATATAGGCCTTTTGGAAGACATGAGTAGGGGGGGATTTCACTTTGGCATTCATGTTGTAACATTCTAACCAATTTCAGTTTAGTAATGGCCCAGTAGTGACCTGAAACCAGGAAATAGTCTTACATAAAAGCTTAATTCCCCTGAACTGAAATGCTTATAGCTAAGATACAAAAAAGTGCATTTATGAAAAAAAACCAACAACTCATTTATCCTTTTCTCCTAAATAATATTGAAAAACGTTTTTATTAGTTTCATCTGTATTCAGTATGGGCACTGCTAGAAGGTTAAAGTAGGTTCCGTTTCTTCTCTCATTCAAGAAAAAAGTGTAAATTAAAAGCAATACCTTAAAAGAAATGGGGTTTGTATGCCTCTCACTCTAAGTCCTTATCAACATATGAAACCACTAAAGTTTAAATGAAGCTTTAGATGGCGTAAGTGGATGCCCACCCCCCCTCCCCAAGTGATTATTAGAATAAGAGATTGGGGGTCACCAGAATTCCTCCTAACATGGGAAAAAGTGTAGTCTAGTTATGAAACAAAAAATAGGATTTGACCGCAAGGGTTCCACCTCACCACAGTAATATGTGGGTATCCTGGTTTTCACTGATAAAAAAATCCCCAATATTTGAGTTAAAAAAAGTAATCCAAAATCCACATTTTTCCATGAGTAAAATGAAACGCCACTAATACATACATACACACATACATACATACATACAGATAGCTAGATAGATAGCTAGATAGAGAGATACCTGTACACACACACACACACACACACACACACACACACACACACACACAGAGTGGTATTTCATTTTGATCATGAAAGAATATGGATTTGGGGTTACTTTTTTAACCCAAAAATTGGGGATTTTTTCTTATCAGAGAAAACCAGGATCCTTGGTAACGTCAAAGACAATAATTCATTTTTTAGGTAAAAAAAATGGTCCTGCCAAGTACTTTGCTCAGGGCCTCTTTTATCTCCTTGTTTCTCAGGCTGTAAATGATGGGATTCAGGGCTGGGGGGAGTACAGAATAGAGAACTGCAGCCAGGAGGTCCTTAGTCAAGGAGGAAGCTGACCTAGGTCGTGTGTACGTAAATGTAGCAGTGCTGAGGAATAAACAAAACACAGTGAGATGTGGAATGCATGTTGAGAAAACTTTACGCTTCCCCTGGGTGGAGGGTATATGCAACACTGTCAAGAAAATGTGGCTGTAGGACACCACTATTAAAGCAAAGCAAGTTCCTCCTAAAACAGCAACTAGGACAAAAATCAAAATATCATTAGGCTGTGTATTGGAGCAGGAGATCTTTAGTAATTGTGGGATATCACAGAAGAACTGGCCAATTATATTGGACTGGCAGAAATGCAGCCGGAAAGTGTTCCCAGTGTGCAGCACAGAGTATAACAAACTAATGAGCCAACAGCAACCAGCCATCTGCGCACAGGCATCTCTGTTCATGATTATCCTGTAATGTAAAGGAAGGCAGACTGCAACATAGCGGTCATATGCCATCACGGTGAGAAAAGCCAGCTCTGCAGCTGCCAAGGTGACAACAAGAAAGACTTGGGCAACACAGCCTGAGAAAGAGATCAGTCTGCTGTTGGTGATGGAGTTAGCCATGGACTTGGGGACCATGGTGGAGATGTAGCAGAGGTCAAGGAAGGATAAGTTGAGTAGGAAGAAGTACATGGGAGTGTGAAGACACTGCTCAAGGGCTACCACAGTGATAATGAGAAGATTTCCTAGCAGGGCTGCCAGGTAGATCACTAGAAACACCACAAAGTGCAAAATCTGCAACTCCCAAGTATCAAAGAATCCAAGAAGTAAGAACTCAGTAACTATGCTCTGGTTGGTCATTTCTTGTCTTTGATTCACTCTGTGGAGGGAAAAGAAAGAATAATCAGGGAGAGGACTACAAGGACTAGAATAAAATGAAAGCAGACATTCTTTCCGCTCTAAAATATCTTTGGCTCACACAGGATGGATTAGATGACTTCTTTAGGTTTTTGCCATCCATCTTTCTTGCAATTCTACATGGGGAACTTTTAGAAATATCTTGTGTCAATTTCCTGACACCAAAGTGGGGTCAATAGCAAGTCCCTCCACTCAAGGTTGTTTTAATGGTAAAATCACTGGAACTATGATGTTCATAACACTGTAGGGGAACTGTCATAGTGCAATTACTGGATTCCATTGAGGTACAAATGTAAAGACAATCAAGGGAGCAATGTCAAAACATGAAAATAGAAAGCAAAGTGAAGGTAAGTCAAATCAGTAGCATACAAATAAGCACAGTCAATGAATGCCAGCCAAACATCACATTTTCATTAAGAAATAAGACAAGAAATAACAATTTTTTAGTAAAATAAAAAAAATAAATCTATAACTTCAGAAGACATTAATTTCTCAAATGTTACAAACTTATTTCATTCTGTTTTGTGGTGTTTTTGGTTTTCTTTCTTATTTCCCCATTTTTAAACTCTTTTCATACACTCTGCATAAGCACTAACCACTTTTGAGCATAAATGTCTGAATTTGATGTGGATTTGAAACGCAGCATATCATGATTTACAAGCTGATTAAGTCTTCAGTTAGGCACTGGGACTGGACCTGGTTTCAATAGGGGGAGTAGTATTGTGTATATGAAACCATGATAGAGTTGTCTTTATGTGATACAATGCTGAGCAACTGGGTTGAAAACCTACTGTATATATAATTACAGTATATTTGATAATATGAATATATATTATATAATATATTGATGGCATATAGATATGTATGTATATATACATTTCTGTGCATAAATCATATATTTTATGTAAAGCATATGCAATGTGCATCAAATAATTTAATTTAATGGAGCATAGCTCAATTCTGTATATTGGCATACACCGGGAGCTACTACAGCAAAAACAAAATGAACAAACAACCCCTTGAAAAAAAGAAGAACCCGCACAACCAGAACAGCAGAACATAACCCCCATTCCAGACCACTACTCGAGTTTGACCAATTTTGTGGGGATTTTTTTTTAATTTAATTTGTTTATTTTCTTGCTGTTCATGTGTTTCTTCACATTTTCTTTAAAAATATTTAAATTTAGATGGTTTGGCTTTGCAGAAGAGTCAAGGGAATCAAAAGGTCCATTCCTATGGAGACTGCATAACTGCTGTGCACTTGAATCTTTAGGCTTCTTTGAAGATTCTAACTTGATGTTTTAATGTACAGACTGATAAGAGCTCCAGTGCAATCATTGCAAATATATTAATTTTCTTTATTGTGGAAATATAAGCATGTTATACAATTATTGTTTTCAATCGTGTTTTTTAATCACTCTTAAACTATACTTCTTTAACATGCTGAAAATGAGACACATGATAAAGCCCACACATAGCAGGAACTAGAACTCTCTTCCTCTTAAAATTCACCAAATACAAACTTACCGTGTTGGTGTGTTTGTTGTTTTCTCCAATTTTTTTCTGTGTGTGTCTCCAACTGCAAGATATTACTGGCCACCAAAGAAAGCTATCTATTTACTGATCTCCCTGCCTATCTAACTTCTTTGATAGCAAAAACACAAAATCTTAGAACTCTTTTCTCGCTCTTCCTGGGGCTGAACAGAAATAAATACACTCTGACACCTTCCTGTCTGCAGATGACCATGAGTAGCTTCATCCAGGGGTCACAGACAATAAAAAGCTGCTGCTGCCAGAAAAAATAAAAATTCTACATATGATCTCTAAGGACTTCCCAGGACTCATTCCCTGGAGCCTTGAACATAGAGGTAATGTTAACATTTCTATCCTGTGAGTTTATGCAATTTCACAACTGTTAAGCAAGAGCAGGGAAGCTTGACATTGCAACAAAGATGTTGCAGAATGCTTTATATTCAAAAGTTTGTCTAACTTTATCCCAACAATGCTTTGGGTCCAAACAAAGTATCTCCCAAATGAATCCTTGCCCCCTGCAAATTCCAGAGATACTTCTCCAGCTCCACTGCTGCTGGTTCGACAGTGAATCAAAGGTAGGTCTACAGGCAGTTTTTAGAGCTCTCCAAATGGTTATATGAGGTGTGGTATGGTGGGAGGGTTTGCCACCCAGTTGCAATGGCATATCATGTCTAGCTCTAGGGAGTCTTCCCAGGAGCAAGCAGAACAGGGGTCCCACAGGTGGGGCCCTGGGAGGCAGCATGGGGGAAACTGGCCCCTGCCATGTTTTGAGTGGGAACAGGGGGAGCAGGGTGTGTATCCAGGACAGGAGGAGTGAGGTGCAGCTTCTAGAGAGCTGAGGACCAGGTAAACAGAAAGGCCTCTGGTGCAGCCAGCTCCACTAGGCAAGGGTTAATGAATGGAGTGGGACTGCAGCAACAAGGGCCCTGAGCATGTGGCACCCCATTCTACCATGGAATTCACAACCTGAACACAGACCCCCCCAAAGCAGTTCCAGGATGAGGCACCCAAATGCACATGCTAAAGTCATATGGCACCTACTCAGGCAATACTTGATATGCTACTTTCTGTGGTTCAGCTGTGGCTTCATGAACCCAGGCAGGTGTGGTAAGGCTGGGTCTCTGGTGATGAGGGGTGGGATGAGGATACTGCCTACATCAATACTGGGAACCCTGGGTATATAGCACCCATTCCTCATCATCTGATGAGGGTGGAGGTCCTTGGGTACTGTGGGTGCTGCCCACCCATCCTGCAAAGATGTGGGTGAAGCAGTCCTGGTGCTCAGCAACACCCTGCGGCATAATAGAGAAGAAGGCCCTATGATTGATGAACTCCTAGGCACAGTGTTGTCCATGGCCCTCATGCACTTGGGAAAGCCCATGTGGCAGAAGCTGGTGACAACCTCCTTTAGGTTGATGAGGCAGATGAAGTGGTTGGCCAGGACATTCTGGATGGCCTGAAACACTTCCCTAATAGCTGCTCTGGCCAGGGACTTGTTCAGACCAAAGTGCTTGGTAATGTAGCAGAGGCTATTGGGATTAGCCAGATTTAAGATGGCAATGGCCACCTGCTTCTCCAGAACGAGGGATCATCTAGTTTAGATGCCCTAGTGCTCAGTTTGTGGGGCCACATGATGGACAGTGTCCATGAAGTTGACCTGGTACATCCAGAATTTTTGGAGCCACTGTTTTTCAGGCTGAGAGCCCAGACAATCCACTCTCACAAGCTACTGCTGGTTGCATGGGCCTAGAACCCCGGTGTGTCCCGGGGTGTGGCGAAGGGTCCAAGGGGGGGACACTAGGGGGCAGCGCACCACTGGGAAAGGAAAGAGGAAGAAAGAATAAATAAAAACAACTTACCGGTGGCAGGAATCTCGGCGGGGCTGGAAGCAGCGGCAGGAATCGCAGTGGAGCGGAAAGCGACGGCGGGATCCACGCGACTCATTAGCCACGGTTTGTTTAAAGGAGAAACAGCCGGGAGAGAGGGGGAGGAGAACCAGCTCAGGGGGATAACAAGGGAGAGTGAGTGGGCAGAAGGGAGGGGAGGCAGCAAGAGAGCCTGGGAAGAAGAGCTCCAGAGTGCACTAAGAAGGTGGAGGAGCTAGGGAACGTTGCTTTCGACTCACAGGAAGAATCTGAATTGTGCCCAGGGGAAGACGCTGCCGTCGGACCTGACAAGACCCAGGTGTCCTGACTGTATGTAACCCTGGGGGCGCGTGGAGAGCCGAGGCTAAAGGCTTCGTCAACTCAGGTAGAGGTCGACGGACAGAAAAATTAAGAGGGGATCCTTACAGGAGGATGGACTGAGACCCCACGTCCGGGACAAAGGACCCTGACTGAAGCTCGTTAAAGGAAGATTCCTTTGCTAGGGAGCTTAGCATATTTTGTGGGGGGGAATCCGCGGCATTGCCCAGTACCCTACAAGGGGAAGGGCATTTAGATTAAGGGAGATAGCACTGCAGTAGGCATACCTAAACATTGGCCTAAGAAAGGTTGTGAAGGGACCTGGAGGGGGCTCCTGTAGCCTTGTGGTTAGTTTATTATTATTGTCATTACTATTGTTGCTTGTTCGTTAGTGTTATTATCTTTATTATTATTATTGTTTGGGGCTCTAAAGTTAGAGGGAGCCAAGGTCACTAAAGGTCAGACTAGCCAAGAAGGAACCAGGGCTTCCTGGGCCCCTGCGTGAGCCTAGCTGGAACCCAGAGGGACCCTACATCAAGAGAGAGTCGGCCGTCGGCAACAACGATAGCACACCACTGACGCTGGGTCTAGGGCGAGGTACAGGGGAGGTTGAAGCCTCGCAAAGAACATCACGCTTCAGCCTTGGGGAGGCAGCCGGCATCAGGCAATCGGACCCCTCCACCACTGAAATATCATCAAAGTCGTGGCAGGTGGGATAAGGAGGGGGAAGACCACCTGAAATGGGAGATTGTGGGCCACTCCCTTAAGGGACGGAGCAAAAAGTTACCACCAGGACCCTGGGCAAGGCAGCAAGGGACCGCATGATTGAGGCCTGGCAGGTGCACAGTGCTCAGTGGTCTGAAGGTAGTGCCAGAGCATCCCTGAGTCTATGGCATCCTGGATGGGCTCTTGCTCATTAATTATATGGAAGTTTTTGGCCCAGGCCATGATGCTTCATGACAATAGGTTATCTTAACAACCAGCTGTTGGCTTATGTGCAATCACAATCATCTGCCGGGCCATCTCCAGACAGGTGTTTTTGATTCTTCTGGCCTCTGCTGAGACTCATTCAGGGCAATAAGGAGGACACATAACAGCTCCTGAATCTGTGGAGTTGGGAATGAGTGGTGAGGCATTATCGCAGGCTGTGGGAAGGCAGGCAGGGAAACTGATGCATTTGCAATTAACAAGAGAGGACAGTGGCTCCAGGTCTCTTCTCACAGCTTCTGGTCAGGGTGGGAGGGAAAAGCCACTGTGAGGGGGTGGGGTTTGTGGGCATGGTTCCCCAAGTGGGGCAGCCAATCAGGTTGGCCCAGGTAATTGGCTGCACTTGGCAATCTCCAGCAACCCCCCCATCTTTGGGATTCTGCAAAGTCAGGCTACCTGTGTGCCTCCTGCCACTATGGATGAACATCTGCAAAGTCCACTCCTGATCTAAACTTAGGTCTTTAAAGGCAGTCAAAATGCCTGAGGCTGAATTGATTCAGGTTATTCTAAACTGCATAGACTGAACTGATAAGCAAGTGAACAGACATTCACTTTTGGTTCCAGAAATGCAGCCACATGTCTGCAGTGGCCCAGGCCAGAAGCTGTGGGGTGCTAGAGCATGTTTTCCTGTTTGGCTGAAGCAGACAGCTTAGGCCAAAGTTAGCCTGCCCACCATGCAAGGGTGTGTGTCGGGGGGGAGTTCGTGGGGGTGTGAAAAGCACTCTGGGATGCCGGGGGACTGATGTAACTTGAATCTGGAGGAGATCTGGGACAGAACATAAATAAGTTATGCTTGATACTGTATCAATCCAGATCTATCTTAGACTGGTTTCAGTCATATTGAAAGTGCTTAATGTGCAATGAATTTCTATTATGTTACAGATTTGAACCAGTTTCCAATCACTTATACTGGTTTATGTGTAATTTCTGTCCCTAGCCTTGGAGAATTTGCTATCTTAAAATAGAACAAATCATGCTGGGCATCAGCTATACAAATTGCTTCAATGCAAAGCATATCAGCAGAAGCAAGGGTGAGTTGCCTGGAGATATCACAGCATGCTGTATAGACTGTGGAGGTAGCCACCAGCCCATGCACTGTCCAGAATGTGGAAAGTGCTGCAACAAAGGCTAGAAACTTCTCTGTACTGTTTTTGCATTGCCTTGGGCTTTTGTGATTCTATCCATTTCAGGTGTCTTGCTGTCTAGTTTCTGCAGCCTGGCATTTGTAATATCAGAAGTCCAGCCAAACCTAAGGGCTTATTCCAAGATGAGTTTCTAACAGTGTTTATCCTAAGGAAGGGGAGTAGGGAACATTGCTCAGCCAGGGGCCAATTCCCACCCACCCTCCTCTGCCAGCAGGAGCCAGTCAGGTCAGGAGGTGAAGCGAAGGTGGTACAAATCCACACCCCCACTTCTCCCTCGTCTCCCAAGTCTGGGCCCCTGAACAAATCCCAATCCGCATCCCAGTTCAATGATGCTGTTAATAGTAGAACATTCTCTGAGCAATTGCATGTGAAGGCTTAATGCCATTTCTGAACTGTACATCTGTGAGTTGCCAGATGTAACCATTTTGCAAGAGTTTGGATATAGAAAAATGAATTACATGAGAAACAGATGGAGCTGAAAGTAGAAAGGCAGCGTGGATTGGAGATGTGCTGAAATCAAGGGAATCAGCCACTGAAGTGCAGTGAAAGATAAAAAGAAAGAAATAGAAAATAATTTTAAAAATAAATTGAAAATAAGAAAAGTCTCATATGTTAATGAATTGGGATTTGGTTAGATAGGACATAAAAGAACTGGATGGCAGGGGTTGTGCTGACCTGGGGCTGATATCAGGCTGACTTGGGGCTGAGGAACTTTTCCAGCTTTGTAGCTGCTGCCTGCATTTTCCTCAGTATCTTCAAGGAGAGTAGGGAAGTTTCCTGCACACTAGGAAAGCTCTGGGCAGATCAGGCCCAGTTTTGCACTCCGCTCAGTGTCTAAGCATTGCCCAGAGCATTCTCCATTTCCTTGTGTTGAAACTAATGCACTAGACACCCAAGATGGAAAGATATGGGGGCCTAAAACTATTGCCCAGTCCCTTTCAAGACAACATCCATCTCACTAAGCCAACCTCTGTCTGACTTAGTCTACTCATCCTGGCCTCATCTATCTTTCTCTCCTGATTGCTCACTGGGTCACCTTCAAGAGAACAGTAACCAGACCTTGCCCACCATTGGATGGTTAGAGCACTTTGCTGGGAAGTGCATAGAATCTGAGACATCATCTCCCTGGGTAAGTGTGAAAACCATGAGGATACTGGGTGATAACTTTGCCGTCCACCCGTCCAAAGTTCTTTTGAAAGGTATGTTTGTTCCTAGCCAATTCCATTCTTTCATGATGGGCATAGAGGAGAGGAGCTAAATAAGTGCACCAAATTCTACTTAGGTGGCTACACAAATGCCACATAAGTGAAGGAGAAATAGGATTTGGTCAATTATTGCCCTTCTTAAAGCCAGTTCAAATGAGTATTTCTCAGAAGTTCATCCCTTTCTGAGTCCTGCAGGGGGTGGGGGCAGGAAGCAAAATTTCTAAATGCCCTGGGTCAGAAACTGGAGCATACACCAAACACTAAACCTGAGACACCTGTTCTTACATCCTGGAAAAAGATCTGGTTGATGATAAGGACAAGTGGCTGCCCTCCCTATTTCTATTATGGGGGCACTGGTGCACTTCCAGGGATCATAGTATCACTCCTCCCTTTTAGTCCAGTAACTCAGAGTTGATACAAACTGCACCTTGATCATCCACATAGGGAAATATCCTCTCTAAGTGTCTTAAAAGGAATTAGGATTGCCCCCTGACACTGGCTAGCTAAGTGAGGGAACCGCTGATTTCTACAAATTACACGCTCTATAAATGACATAGGATTCAGCAGATACTGCCAAAAGTCTATTAGATACCGGCTGCCATTGATCTTTTAAGGGAACGTGGCACTGAAGTCCTTCTGCTGCCTTTAAAACTTTTTTCCTACAACTTCTTTCATGGAAAAAGAAATAAAAAGAGTACAGAAGCTGCTTACAAATCAGAAAGGCTTATTTGTAGCAGTCCATTCAGTAATACTAACATCAAATGAGCTCAAGCCTATCAGGTTCTAGAAAAATCAAGAGATTAGTTTAAGAAGAAAAGATTTAACAACACAAAGGGTGTTTCTTTTTATTGATATGCTGACTTATACCATCAGGAGTTCACAGACTAATATTCATCTGCAAAATCACAAGGACAGGAAACTAACTTTAAAAAATCACAATAAATTTGGGAAAAGAGCAGATAAGTTTTTGTAAAACACAATAAATATTACAAAGCTTACAATAATTTTCAGGAGTTGTTTGCACCACGCTAGGCTGACAGTGTGTAATATCACTCCCCTTCCAACCAACATTTTGCCACAAATTTACCAAAATGAGCACCTGCCTCCTCAGATGGTATTGAACACAGAGATTCTGAGCCAATAGTCCGTTACAACCCCTGTTAGCCATGCATCTTGATAGTTATGAGTATGGATGTGACACGTACGGCTTTTGGGGGATGTATATATGGGGTGACATCGCTTTGGAATGCAGCTTGTAGCATTAATCATTTAGCTTTGTAGCAACCCATCAATGACCAAGACTTTGAAGTATTCTAATATAATAAAGGGCTTAGTCTGTCTATCTGTGTGTCTGCCTCTACATAATGCTTTTGGCCAACTGCATATGCATCACCAAGAGGGAGGGCAGTGATTGGCTGCGTGGGCCCAGGCTACTCCGGCCCAAGTTTGAGCCACTGCCAGGGAGGTTTGTGGTAGCAGCAAACATGCGCTAGCCACCCAAGCAGCGGGGCTACCCCATGCCTCCCTGCCTGTGGGCGAAGGGGGGGATCACTGTGGCGGTGTCTTCCTGCCACCCATCTCCGATGCCCCCCAGAACAGCCAGGAGGGAGGGGGAGGTGGCAGGCAGAGAGGGGAGGAGGTGGCAGGCAGAAAGGGAGGGAGGGGAGCAGGGTGGGGGCAGGTGGAGAGGCGGGGTCCGGTGGCGGCTGTTGTTGGGGCTGGGTGGCAAGGAGGGGGCCCCGACAACAGCTGGCAAGGAGGGGGAAGCAGCAGGGAGGGAGGGAGGCTGCATGGGCCTGGGTGGGTGTGGTGCAGGGGGAGGCAAAAGCGGGGGACATCATGGTGGCAGCTGTTGTCAGGGCCAGGCAGAAAGGAAAGAAAAAGGGGAGGGGGTGCCATGGTGGAAGGGATGGAAGTGGGGAACAAAGAAGAGGGGAGGGGGTGCCATGGTGGCAGTGCCCCCATGCCTCTTGGCCCCAACAACAGCCAGCAGGGAGGGGGAGGCAGCGGAGAGGGAGGGAGGGGAGGTGGGGGGAAGCCCTGCTGTGAGGTGGAGGCGGGTGTGGGGAGGGAGCCCCAGTGCCAGAAGCTGGAGGGGGAGGCAGCAGCAGTGGGGGGAATCTTTACATGTCTAGCCCCAAAGGGTGAGCAGGGGATGGGAGAGGGCCATGTTAACACTCCCTGAAATCCATCATTCTAGATGGGCAATTTGATAGTTTTTAAATAAAAGCATCATTTCCCTGAACTGAAACTTGTATAGCTAAGATACAAAAAAGTATTATTATGAAAACATTCATCAAAACATTTTTCCCTTTCTCCTAAAAAAAGATGGAAATGCATTTTTTACTAGCTCCACATGTACTCATCATGGGTATTGCTGGAGGCTAAAGAAGATTTCAGTTCTTCTCTCATTCAAGAAAAAATATAAATTAAAAGCAACTCCATTAAAAGAAATGTGGGTGATATAGGCTTTCAGTGTAAAATATTACCAACAGAACAAATTACTAAAGTTTAGATTAAGCTTAAAATGGCATAAGGAGTTGTCCCTAAAGCTGATTGTTAGAATTAATATGAGATTGGTTGTCATAAAAGTCCTTCTAACCTGGGAATGGGAGGATTCCAGTTATGAAACAAAAAATAGGATATGGCCTTGGGAGTCTTACCTCACCATATTAACATGTCAAGATGAAGAATTCATCTCTTTTGATTAAAAAATGGTCCTGCCAAGTAATTTGCTCAGAGCCTTCTTTATCTTCTTGTTTCTCAGGCTGTAAATGATGGGATTCAGGACTGGGGGCAGTACAGAATAGAGAACAGCAGCCAGGAGGTCCTTAGTCAAGGAGGAAACAGATCTTGGTTTTGTGTATGTAAATGTAGCAGTGCCAAGGAATAAACAGAACACAGTGAGGTGTGGAACGCATGTGGAGAAAGTTTTATACTTCCCCTGGGTGGAAGGGATTTGCAGCACAGTCAAGAAGATGCAGCAGTACGATATCACTACTGAAGCAAAGCAGCCTAGTCCTATAACAGCTTCTAGCACTAATATCAAAATATCATTAGGCTGTGTATTGGAGCAGGAGATCTTCAGTAATTGTGGGATATCACAGAAGAACTGGCCAATTATATTGGACTGGCAGAAATGCAGCCTGAAAGTGTTCCCAGTGTGCAACATGGAGTACAACAAACTGATGAGCCAACAGCAAACAGCCATCTGCGCACAGGCATCTCTGTTCATGATCATCCCATAATGTAAAGGAAGGCAGACTGCAACATAGCGGTCATATGCCATCACGGTGAGAAAAGCCAGCTCTGCATCTGCCAAGGTGACAACAAGAAAGACTTGGGCAACACAACCTGAGAAAGAGATCAGTCTGCTGTTGGTGATGGAGTTAGCCATGGACTTGGGGACCGTGGTGGAGATGTAGCAGAGGTCAAGGAAGGATAAGTTGAGTAGGAAGAAGTACAAGGGAGTATGAAGATGCTGGTCAAGGGCTACCACTGTTATAATGAGGAGATTTCCTAGCAGGGCTGCCAGGCAGATCACTAGAAACACCACAAAGTGCAAAATCTGCAACTCCCAAGTATCAAAGAATCCAAGGAGTAAGAACTCAGTAACTATGCTCTGGTTGGTCATTTCTTGTCTTTGATTCACTCTGTGGAGAGAAAAGCAAGAATTATCAGGGAGAGAAGCAAAAGGACTAGAATAAAATGAAAGCAGGAAGATCTTCAGCTCAGGTGGGGTTTCTTCAGGTTTTTCCCATTCCTATTTCTTATGGTTCTACATTGGAAACTTTTAGAAATATCAGCTTCCTAGCAATGAAGTGGGGCCAATTTAATGGCTCTGCCACTCAATGTTGTCTTAAAGGTAAATACAGTATAACTGCAAGGTGCACCACACTGTAGCAGGATTGTCTGAAGACAATCTGCTGGATGCTGGAGGTACAAACTTAAAAATAAGCAGGGGAACAATCTCAAAACATGGTAATACAAAGCAAAGTGAAATTCAAGTGAGATCAGAGGGATACAGAGTCACACACACAGCTCATGAGATGTCAGCCAAATACCACATTTCCATTAAGAAATTATACATAAAATAATATTTGTTTAGTATAATGAAAGTAAATAAATCTATAACTTCCAATCAGATTAATGTCTCAAATGTTACAGACTTAAGTCATTCTTTTTTATTATTATTATTTTCCTTTTTTCTTCCATTTTTAAAACTGGCTTTTCATACACTCTGCATAAGTGCTAACCACTACTGAGCATATGTGTCTAATGTTGAGGTGGATCTGAAATGCAGCATATCATAATTCAGATGTTGAATAAGTCTTCAGCTAGGAACTTGGACTAGATCTGGTCTCAATAAGGGAAGTAGAATTTTGTATATGAAACCATGATAGAGTTATCTATATGTTGTACACCGCAGGGTGAATGGTTACATAACCAATAACTCTGTGCAAAGCGCCTAATATTCCCTTCAGATTCAGATTGGGCAGATTCGGGGCATAGTGATTTGATTCAGTGGTTCGAATCATTGTCCCAGACAGATTCAGCCGAATCTGATTTGGAGATTCAGCTGTTGCCAAATATCCAAATCAGCCAGACCCATCCCCCCTGGGCCAGCAATAGCTACCCTGACCGCCCCAGCTCCTGGCACTTCTTAAACAAAAAGCCCCAACTTAGCTGGTGCTGCCAGGTGGGGAGTGATTCCCACTGCCCCTGTTGCCCCATAATACATGGGGGACTCTACATGAGCTCCCCCCCCAGCCCTCCCCCATGACTTCCCTGCCTGCCATGGCTCCAGCCCTTTAAGAAAAGAAAAACAAGAAAACCATGGGACTCACCATTCCTGCTGGTGGGGGATGATTCCCGCTACCCCCTACTGCCCCACACCATGTGGGGGGCTCTGCATGAGCCCCCCGAGGTCACTGCAGGAGCAGTGAGCCTTTGGGCTTTTCTCCTTTTTTTTTCTTAAAGCTGGCCTGAGCGAGGCAGCCAAGGGTGGGCTGCAGGAGTGGGGGGGGGAGTCAGGGGGCTTGTGCAGAGCCCTCCATGCAGTGTGGGGCAGTGGGGATCACCCCCCACCCAGCAGCACCTGGTGAGCACCAGGGCTTTTCTATAAAGGGCTGGGAGCTGGGGCAGGTAGGGCACCTGTTGGGGGGCTGGGGGAGCAGGCAGAGGATGGGGGCTGGCAGTGGGTTGAAACTTCATATTTCTTTATAGACACAGCAGATTTGGCTGCCTTAGTTTTAACTAACTGAATATGATGTTTCCATGATGGAGAAGCCATGAATAACGTACCCAATTATCTATAGGTTTTGACAACTTCAAGTGTAGTTCCCTTCATATTCCATGGATATTTCATCAAACAACTTCCCCAGTACATTATTTTGGATTTAACATAATTTTTCTTTAAGTTCTTTTGTCCACAAAGCTGCTCAAAAGTTATAGTTGCTCTCTGTAATCCAATAGGAGTTCTTGACAGTATAACAGTGTCTTCTGCATAAATTGCTATTAGTTTTGGGGGATGAAAATGCGCAGCCTGCATATTTCCAATAATGTCATCCATGTAAAGATTAAATAACAAAGAGGCCAAAATACATCCTTGTCTAACCCCTTTTTGTATGTGATTTTTTGTGTGTAAATTCACTCTTCAAGCCACACCTAACTTTGGCCCACGTATCTTTATAATATTCTATCAACAAATGCAAAAGAGAAGGGTCAATCCCACAATTTATCAATTTCTCCCAAAGTTTACTTCTATCTATACTGTCAAAAGCTCTTGACAAGTCTACAAATGCAATATACAGTGCTGATTTCCTCATAGATTAATGTTGATAAGCATATGCATGTGCATGTGCATAAATCATATATTTTATTTAAAGCATATGTTACATGTATAACATTTTTCATTTGATGGATAATAGCTACATTCTGTATTGCATGCATTGGGATCTATTATAGGAAAAACAAAGCAAATAAACCACCCCCCTGAAAAAATATAACAATACAAACAACAACAACAACAGCAAAAAATAACCTCCCTTCAGACCACTACTGGAGTTTGCCTTTTTTTTTTTTTTTTTAACATATCTTGCCTATTTTCTGTTTGCTCATATATGTCTCTTCATTTTTTCTTTAAAAATATTTGTGATTTTTAATCACTCTAAAATTTGCTTTCTATTGGGAAACATGAGGCATAGATAGTTTCACCACCTTGAAATGTGATACTTGATAAAGTGCAGAGGTAGTGGGAAGTAGAATAAACCTCCTCTTAAAATTCATCAAATAGCACAAAACATACTTTTTTGGTGAGATTGTTGGTGTCTTCCAGATTTACTGTGCTTGTCTCCAACTTGAAGATATTACTGATCACCAAAGAAAACTATCTATTTTCTGACTTCCTTACCTATCTAACTCCCTTGATGGCAAAAGCACTAAATCTAAGAACTCTTTTCTTGTTCTTACTGAGTCTAGGCAGAAAAAAATAAATGGTGACACCTTCTTGTCTGCAGATGATCATGAGCAACTCTTTCCAGGTATTACAGGCAATAAATATCTGCTACTGCTCCCCCCCACCAAAAAAAGAAAACCACATATGATCTCAAAGGACTTGCCAGGAGTAATTCCCTGGAGCTCTGCACATGTTATCATTTGTATTCTGTGAGTTTATGTAATTTCATGACTAGTAAGCAAGAGCACAGAAGCAGGACATTGCAAACATGATGCATTCTGCATTCTGCAAGATGATGCAGAATGGTTTGTATGTGAAAGCTTGTCTAACTTTATCCCAATAATGCAGTCGGGTCCAAATATCCCCCAAAAGAATCCTTGCCTCTTGCAACTTCCAGAGACACTTCTCCAGCCCCACTGCTGCTTGTTTGCCAGTGAGTCAGAGGTGGATCTGCAGCTTTTAGAGCTGTCATATAAGCTATGTATGATGTGAGAGACTAGCACCCAGTCCCACTGGGTTGTCATATCTTGTTCTGGGAAGTCTTCCTAGGAGCAAGCATAACAGGGGTCCCCCACGGGTTGGGCCCCAAGACTCAGGATAGGGAAACCTGGCCCCAGCAAGGCCTTGACTGGGAGCAAGAGGAATGGGAAGTAGACCTGGGACAGGAGTGGAGTGTGGGTGTCATTGGCCTGGGCACCAGGGAAACAGAAAGGTTCCTTGTGATGCCAGCTCTAGTAGGCAGAGGTGAATCAAAGGAATTGGACTGCGGAAGCCGGGGCCCAAGGTTAGGGCCACCTCAGACCTCCCCGGGCCAAGAGCCACCCACTTCCACCCTGGAATTTGCCCCCTGAACATGGGCCCCCAAAGCAATTTGAGGATGAGGCTCCAAAAGTCACAGGCCAGAGTCATATGGTGTGTATTTAGGCAATAACTGACATGCTTCTTCCTGTGGTCCAGCTGTTCAGGTTAGATCTTCATGAGTCTGGGCAGGAGTGGTTAGTCTGGGACTCTGATGATGAGAGATGGGATGAGGATGCTGCTAACATTAATGCTGGGGACCTGGGGGCATAGAACCCATTCCCCATCATCTGTTGCGGGTAGAGTTCCAGAAGACTCTGACATTGTGGGTGCTGGACTCAAATCCTGCAAAGATGTGGCTGAAGCATTTCCAATGATCAATAACACCCTGCAGGATGATGGAGAAGAAACCCTTGCGACTGATGAACTCCTGAGCATATTTGGGCAGGCACAGGATGAGGATATGGTTGTTGTCTATGGCTCCCATGCAGTTAGGGAAGCCCGCGTGGTGGAAGCTGGCAACAACCTCCTGCAGGTTGTTAGTGTAGGTGAAGTGGTTGGCCAGGACATTCTGGATGACCATAAACACCTCCCAGATGGCTGCTCTGATTGTGAACTAGCTCACACTAGTGTTTGATGATGGATCAAAGGCTATTGGGCATGGCCAGATTCCAAATGGTGAGAGCCACTTGTTTCTCCAGAAGGAAGGGTCATCTTATGCTGATGTCCTGGTGCTCATTGTGGGGGGCCACTTAAGTGATAATGTCCATGAAGGTGGCCTGGCACATCTGGAAGATCTGAAGCCACTGTTTGTTATGCAAAGATCCCAAATGTCCTATTCCCATGAGCCACCACTGATGGCATGGGCCCAGAACCAGTGCTCAATGGTATGGAGGCAGTGCCAGAGCACCCCTGAGTCTGTAGCATTCTGGATGGCCTCTTCCTCGTTAATTACATGGAAGTTGTTGGCGCAGGCTATACTGCTTCATGACAATAGGGTGCCTTATAACCGGCTGTTGACTTATGTGCATGAAAGTCAGTGCCATCTCAACCATCTGCCAGGCCATCTCCAGACAGATATGTGTGATGTGCCCCACCTCTGGTCAGAATTGTGGAGGGCAACACGCAGGGCACATGACAGCTCCTGGTTCCGTGGGATTTGGCATATGTGGTGGGGTGAATATGGAAGGCTAGAAGCAGGCAGGAAAATTGATGTATATGCAATTGGCAAAAGAGGATGCTGGCTTTTCTGGCAGCTTCTGCTCAGTGTGGGAGGGAAAGGCCACTATGAGGGAGTGGGGGCTGGGGTCATGGTTCCTCATGCTGGACAGCCCATCAGGCATGGCTCAGGCAGTTGGCTCCCCTTAGCAATCTCCACCAGACCCCCATGTGCAGGCTTCCACCAACACACTCTGTCTGTGTGGCTGCTTCCTGAAAGGGTAAACATCTGTCCAGCCCATTCACAATGTAAACTTAAATCATTCAAAGCAAACTCTGTAACTTAGGTTCTCCTCTAGGCTTTCTGCACATCTGTACCCACACCTTTGGAGAATTTGGTCTCTTAAAAGATAAAAACGTGTCCCAAGAGTTACTGATAGAAAGATCCAATGCAAAGCAGATCAGCAGAAGCAAAAGTCAGTCGCTCAAAGATATACAGCATGCTTCACAGGCTGTGGAGGTAGCCACCAACATATGTACTGTCAAACATTTGGAAAATGATGCAACAAAGTGCAAGAGATGTAGGTCTCTCTTCTCTGTGCTGTTTTTGCACTGCCTTGGGCTTTTGTGATTCTGTAATCTGTTCAGCTCAGGTGCCTTGCTGTCCAGTCACTGCAGCCTGCCATTTGTAATTTCAAAAGCCTGGCTAAACCTAAGTGCTTGCTCCAAAACAAGTTCAGTATTTTCTAAAAGTGTTTTCTGAAGCAGGGAAGTGGGCACCGTTGCTCAGCCAGGGACCAATTCCTCCCCTGTCTTCTCTGCCAGCAGGGGCCGGTGGGGCCAGGAGGGAAAGAGAAGCTGGTAAAAATCCCCACTCCTCACCTCCCGATCCTGACCCCTACCACTCCCAAACCAATCCCTATCTCAATCATAGTTTAATGAGCTGTGTTAATATTAGAATGAACTATGAGAAATCACATGTTAAGGCTTAATGCCATCTCTGACCCGCACAACTGTGACTTGCCATATGTAACCATTCTGCAATAATTTGGAGTTAGAAACAGGACAGACAACAGAAGAAACTGATAGAGCTGGAAGTAGAGAGGGCGTGGGGATTGGAGATAAGGTGAAATCAAGGAAGTCAACCACTCAGGCTCAATAAAAGAAATAAACCCCCAATTATAAAATGAAAGAAGTAGAAAAGAATTTTAAAAAGTAAAATGAAAATAAGAAAAAAGGTCTCAGGTGTTAATGAATTGGGATTGGATCAGGCAGGGCATAAAGGAACTGGTTGGCAGGAGTTGTGGTGCTCCAGGTTTTCCAGTGGGGAAAAGATTTTTTTTTTGTAGGGGAAGTCCACCATGGTCCCATCAAAGGTGGAGGAGAAGGGCTCAGACTGGGGGTGGGGAGGGCTGGGATGAAATCCACAGGTATGGTGCAGGTTGAGTGGGAGCTTACTTAGTTGCAGAACTGGCTTTCTTCCCCAGCTTCTTTGTTCAAGTTCTGGGTTGGATGGGTCTGAAAGAAGAAAGCTGAAGCACTGGAAGCTCAGTCCTCAGGCCTCAAAGAGCCCTGCCCACATAACTATGGCCCCTTTGGAAATAGAACATGGTCTCTTTAACAGAATAGTTACTGGTAACTGAAACACAAGAGCAGTTGGTTTTATTATTCAGAACTGAGGAAGATCAGTTGAGAGATGAAAGAGCACCTGGTTGTTGTAAAGAATTGTCTGTAAAACATTGCTAGAGTCTTTCATGAAAATAATAAAAAAAGATTTGTTTTTATAAAGAAGATATACTTCTTTAATAGCACTCAACAATACATGGTACCAGGAGTGGGGTTTGATTCTTGTGATCTCCATGGTGGCATTGTGCATTTCTCTGGGTTCACACCCTTGGCCCTCATCACTGCAGCAGCCCTCACACCCCATCAAGGGCGCACAGGATGGATTGAAGATGTACTCCACCTCATCAGGGTGCTCCTGGAATATATGCACCAGGGTCTCGATTGTCCTACACTAGTTGTGCTCATAAACATCCAGAAATTTGATTGTGTTTCCTCTCCCCATCCCCCAGGGTAGGAGCTGCCTGTGACAACTTGGTGCTGTGGAGATAGAGCGGCACTGTGAGTCCCCAGTGGATCCAAGCAAGCAGAAAGTTCATGGTTTCTGGTGCAGGGCAGCAGGGGTGCTTCTCACCACACACCACCTTCCCCTCTCTGCTGCAGTGCCCACAGCCGCACTCTGCCCTTTCCTGGCCGTGTGCTCACCTTGATGCCTCCATTGCAGTTTCTAGCCCCAACAGTGGGAACAGCTTTAAAAAAGGGCTTCAATTCCCAAAAGAAGCTGATGCAAGACCGCTTCCCAGGCCATGTCTAACATCTCCCCAAACTCCAGCCAGTGAGGATCTGCCCCATCAGAGTCAACACAAAGCAAACTTGAACTTCTTATAGCACAGTAAATGTGAATGCAGACCAAAGAAAGAAGTTAAAGCTAAGCAAGAAAATCACTGTGAGCCTTCCTCAGAGAGGAGAAAATATTTGTTTGTACAAGATCTCCAGACCTTTAAATGTTCCTGCAAAAACATATACTCACTTTGCAAGTCAAGACAGCTTGAGTTAAATGAGTGCGCTTGCAGATGTGGCAAGCTGAGACTGTGAGCAGTGGAGAAGGGGGAGCAGCTCTGTTTCTGGAACCTGCTTTCTCACCAACAGAAGAAAAAACAACAACAAAAAAACCACTAATCCAAATGAATCCTAAAACGAAGGATTGGTAGAGCACACCACTTTCAGTACGGACAATGGATCCATAAGGAACGTTCCCCAAGGTTGTTGTAAAGAATGTTCTCAGCTGTGTGGCTGGTACTGCCTGCATCTTTGTCAGTATCTGAGGAAAATGGGGACGCTTCCTATACACAACATTAATCTGGACAGATCAGGCCCAAGTTTGCCTGGTGCTCTGGGCCTACGCATTGCCCAGAGTATTCCCCATTTCCTTGTGTTGAAACTTATGTACTGGGCACCTGAGAGTAGAAGATATGGGGGACTGAAAACTCTTACCCCAGTCCCTTCAAGGGTAGCATTCACCTCACTAAGCCAACCTCTGTCTGAATTCATCTACTCACCCTGGCCTCATTAATCTTTCTCTCCTGGTTGCTCACTGAGTCTGCTCCAAGAGAAGGGTGGCCAGGCTCAGCCCACCGTTGGATGGTTAGAGTACTTAGTTTCATAGTAGGTAGGGTAGGAAGGGACCTGAGCAGATCATCAAGTCCTACCCCTGCCATGGGCAGGAAAGAATACTGGGGTCACACGACCCAGCTGTGTGATTATCTAGTGTCCTTTTGAAGACCCCCAGGGTGGGAGTGAGCTCCACTTCCCTTGAAAGTTGGTTCCAGATCCTAGCCACCCTGACGGTGAAGTAGTGCCTCCTGTTATCTAGCCTGAATCTACTCTTGGTCAACTTATGGCCTTTATTCCTCATTACTCCCAGTAGTGCTTGGTGGAACGGGGACTCTCCCATACCCTTCTGGTCCCCCTTGGCCAGTTGTAGATGGCCACCAGATCCCCTCTCAGCCTTCTCTTGTGGAAGCTGAACAGGTTCAGGTCCCATAGCCTCCACTCATAGGGCCTGCCTTGCTGCCCCCTGATCATATGAGTGGCCCTCCTCTGGACCCTCTCGATGCTGTCCACAGCCCTCCTGAATTGTGGCACCCAGAACTAGAGGCAGTACTCCAACTGCAGCCTGACCAGTGTCACATAGATGGGGAGGATCACTTCCTTGGACCTGCTTGTGATGCATCCCTGGATGCATGACAAGTTGCGGTCAGCCTTCCTGACCACGTCCCTACATTGTCAGCCCATGTTCATTTTGGAATCAATAATGACACCAAGATCTTTCTCTGCCTCTGCACTGACGAGAGGGGAGTTCCCCAGCCTGTAGGTATGGTGCTGGTTCTTCCTCCCTAGGTGCAGTACCTTGCACTTGTCAGTATTGAATCCCATCCTGTTCTCATCCACCCACCCCTGTAACCTGTCTAGATCTAGTTGCAGCCTGTCCCTCTCCTCCAGCGTGTTCACTTCTCCCCACATCTTAGTGTCATCCATGAACTTGAACAAGGTGCTTTTCACCGCCTCGTCCAAGTGGCTGATGAAGATGTTGAACAGTGCGGGCCCAAGGACCGAGACCTGGGGGACCCCACTGCCCACATCCTTCCAGGTCGAAAAAGACCAATCCACCACCACTCTCTGGGTGCAGCCCACCAGGCAATTTGCGACCTATCTGACTATGTAGGCATCAGCGCCACAGTTGCCTAATTTCTTAATGAGAATGGTGTGGGAGACGGTGTCTGAGGCCTTCCTAAAGTCCAGAAAGACTAGGTCCACTGTGACACTTGCATCCAAGGATTTTGTGACCTGGTCGTAGAAGGCCACCAGGTTGGTCTGACAGGACCTGCCTCCAGTGAACCCATGTTGGTTGCCCCTAAGCATGATCTCCCCTGCTGGTCCCTCACAGATGTGCTCCTGGATAATTTTCTCAAAGAGAAAGCTTCCCAGACTTCCCTGGAAGTCCAGGTTTGACTCACAACTGGGTCAGTGGGAGTATAGAATCTGAGACATCCTTTCCCTGGGTAGGTGTGAAAATAACTAGGACAGGGGATTTCAACCTTTCTAATAAATGTAACCCTGGTGGCTAGATTTGGAGCAGGGGGGAAAAAATGGGTGGCGCGCAGCTGGATGTGGAGTGGGTGGGGGGGGAAGTGGGTAGCAGCAGCTGCATGTGGAGTGGCAACAGCATAGGGTCGTTGGTTGTGTTGGCGGCCACCATGTGTGAGCTCCCCCCATCCACAGTGTGCAGCTGGCTGGGCAGTGTCTGTGCGGCCTGCAGAAGACACCACTGCCCTCACCCCCTTCCCCCGGCCCTGCTCTTGGGAGGCAGTGGCACCAGGTGGTGGGTGGGAGCACTCCATCCCTGCCCACCCACGTATACCCCCTAAGGCCTTCCCAAGTACCTCCAGTTCCCATGTCCCATGTCCCACAGATGGCATCCTTACAGGTGTTTTACCAAGTACTGATACAGCCCCTCACTGGGACTTCTGACCCCTCGGGTTCTCTCAGCCCCACTCTGGTCCTTCAGACCACTTTGGCCTCCCTCTAAGCCCCACTCAGGGCCCCTCTCTGGACCCTCAAACCCCTCAGTCTTGCACAACCACTCCTTCCTTCCAGGTCTCTCGGTTTCTCTTTCAGTCCCCCTCCAGGCTGCCAGTCCCTATCTTGGTCTCTTATCTTACACCCTGTTAGTTCTTCAGTCTCCAGGCCTTTGGCTCTAGCCAACCCTGCATTGTGCTCTCTAACCCTTCACCTGGCCTCACTATACCTTGGCCCTATTCAGACTTCAGGCCCCTTAGGGCTCAAGCCCTTCACTGGGCCTCACTACGTGTCTCAGTGCCTTGGACACATCTGGTCCACTGGGCCTCTGGACCCATGAAGTCTTAGCCTTCCCTGGCCCCATTACTGGGCTTCTGGAACCCCATGGTCCCTGTGATCTTCCCTGGCCCCTCAATGGGCCTCTGGATTCATGTAGTCCCAATCTTCATGGCAAGTGCTTTTCTGTTGGGGTGTGATCCCCTAGCCTTCCCCCTCCATAGGTAACCCACAAGGCAGTGGGAGCTGAGGCTTTCTAGTTCCCCACCCTCACTTTCCCCAATAGGGTACAATTCTAGACCTTACCCAGGACCAGTTTTCACGCTAACCTGATCTTACATTTCCCTCTCTGGGTTTCCCCTAGATGTCCCACACCTGTCCTGGGCTGCTAACTACTGGGCCTGGTTCCATCTCCCATCCAACTCCTTCATCTCTGGCCCCAACTCACTCTTGGACCCCTGTCCTTGATCCCTCCTCCTCAGAACAGCCTAGCACCAGCCATTGTCATCCTGGGCTGCCCACCACTTAAACCCTCCCTCTTGGCTGTGGCCCCCCATGGAAACATTTGGCCTCTTCCAGACCCTGGCTCCTCTTCCAAGCCAGTCAAAACTCCAGGCTCCCAGTTCTTGCAGTCTCTTGAAGTGGACTATTTCACCCTTCAGCCCATCCTGGACACTGGCAATAGCTTGGACCAGTCAAAGTTCCTAGGGTTAATCCATAAACAGCCAGTCCTCTATTCTCTGTGGGTCTGCCTTCTTGGACCCCTTCATAGATCATTTCCCCCCTCTCTGGGCTCACCTGGAGCCCCCCCCCGTAAGTCTTCCTACACAGCCCATCCTTTTCTGGGCCCCCACATTCTGCCCCACTCACTGGGTTCCCCCAGACTCTCCACTAGGTCTTTCAAACACTTGATCCCTCAATAGACTCTCAGCCCCTCACTCTTTGGACTGGCCTGGCTTGACCTTTCTCTAAGCCTGTGCACACAGCCTCCTTCTCAGGGCTCCAGACTCTATACTGGCTCCCCAGGAACTTCTGCCATCCCCTTAGTTCCTACTCTAATCTTCAGATGTTATTCTCCATGCTGGCATTTAGGATCAGCAGCCTTCTGCTGGGTGATGTTCCTCTACCCACTCCCAAGATGTTACTGCCAGCCCTGCTCTCAGGGTCTGGGCTTATACTCTGTCTAAGCCCAGCCCTCCTCTAATCAGCTGTCTGCCTGACAATCAGGTGACTCCTTTGATCAGGCCTAGCCTTACCTGCTGGCCCCTGGGTCAGTTAACTCTCTAATTAGTCCTGACCTGCACCCGCCAGTGGCTCTGAAAGCTGTGTGACCTCTTAAAGTGGTGGGTATGTCAAGGGCCCTTCCATACGGACATACAGGGTAGGAGCTACTTAAGTAGCCCAAATTCCACTTAGGTGTCTACAAAGATGCCACATAAGTGAATTAAGATGGAACAGGATTTGATCCATCAGTGACCTTCTGACTCCTGCAAGGGGGAAAAAGAAAGTGACATTTGTAAATGTTCTGGATCAAACTGAAACATACACCATACACTTAACCTGAGACACCTGTTCTTACAACCCGGAAATGTATTTGGTTGATGATAGGGCCAAATGGCTTTCCTCCATGCATGTTCAAACGTCTCCCTGATTCTATAACTGGAGCACTTGTGCACTCTCAGGAGGGTCATAGTATCACTCCTCCCTTTTAGTCCTGTAACTCAGAGGTGGTGAGAAGCTGCATTTTGCTCATGCACATGAGGAAATAACATTCCTTGCTATGTCCCCCAGAAGAAATTAGGGATGCCCACTGACACTGGTCAGGTAAGTGAAGGATGGGTGATCACTACAATTTATATCCCCAGTTAATAAAGGAGATACTGCCAAAAGTCTATTAGAATTGTTAGATACCAGCTCCCATTGGTGTTGTATGGGAACTGGGCACTTAAATCTCTTTGATGCCTGAAAAAATCTTTTTCCTATAACGTTTCCCATGGAACAAGAAAAGAGAAGGAGTTCAGAAGCTACTTATGAATCATATTAATATCAAAGGAACTTCTTTGTTTAAAAGTTGTAGCAGTTCATTCAATAATATGGATTCTTATTGACATCACGCCTGTCAGATTCTGCAAAAATCAAGATATTGGTTTCCTTCCCTAGCCTGCTTATGTGGCCTAGGGGTGTGTGTGCTGACTGCAGAACCATGGAGTTGTGAAGTCAAGCCCAGGTGTATGCCCAGACTCCCAGCTGGCCACCCATGTCAGGGATCTTTTGTGTTGACTCCAGGACCATAGAGTTGCAAGTTCAAGCCTGGGTGTATGCTCAGGCTCCCAGCTGGATCCCCGGATCCAGTAATTTCAGAAGGCAGCTAGTCCTTATGAGGAGAGGCTATGGGACCTGAACCTGTTCAGCCTTCACAAGAGAAGGATGAGAGGGGATCTAGTGGCCATCTATAAATTTACCAGGGGGGACCAGAGGGGAATAGGTGAGACCCTGTTCCCCCAAGCACCTCCTGGAGTAACAAGGTATAATGGCCACAAGTTGATTGAAAGTAGGTTCAGGTTAGACATCAGGAGGCACTACTTCACAGTCAGGGCAGCCAGGATCTGGAACCAGCTTCCAAATGAAGTGGTGCTGGCTCCTACCTTAGGGGTCTTTAAAAGGAGGCTTAATAATTACCTAGCTGGAGTCATATGAGCCCAGTATTCATTCCTGCCCATGGCAGGGGTTTGGACTTCATGATCTGCTCAGGTCCCTTCTGACCCTACATCTATGAACCTAAGACAACATAAATCATTATTCTTTTTATTGATATGCTGGGTTACCATCAACAGAGCACAGAATCACACATCTCCATAATGACAAGGATATGAAACTAACTTTTAAACATCACAATAAAGTTGGGAAAAGGGCAGATACGTTTTTGTGAAACACAATAAATATTACAAGGCTTACAATATTCAGGAATTATTTATGCTATGCTATGTTGGCAGTGGGTTGTGCCACCTGACTTTCAACCAATAGTTTGCCACTAATTTACAAAAAGTGAGCAACTATCTCCTCCAATGATATTTAACACTGAGAGGTTCAGGGCCTATAATCCATTTCAATCCCAGCTGAAATGAACGTCTTGAATTTTAGTAAAATGAATATGACAAGTAGGCCTTTTGCTGGACCTATGTGTGGGGTGAATTTCACTTTGGACTGCAGCTCTTAACATCTAATCAATTTTAGTTTTGTAATGGCCAAGCAATGACCTGGGACTTTGGAATATTTTTGAATAAAAGCATCATTCCTCTGAACTGAAATTATTATAGTTTAGGTACCACAAAAAGTATTTCTGTGAAAACATTCATCAAAACATCTGCCCTTTTCTCCTAAAACTATATTGAAATTCATTTTTTTCTAGCACTATTTATACTCAGCATAGGCACATCCAGAAGTTAAAGCAGATTCAATTTCTTCTGTCATTCAAGAGAAAGTGTAAATTAAAAGACACACCAGTAAAAGAAATGAGGCTGATGTACCTCTCAGCGTAAATCATTAGCAATATAGATCACTTGACTAAGATGCTGAAAATGGCATAAATAGATGTTCCCCTGATAGTTAGAATAAGAAGCTGGGTGTCACAGAAAAGGCCTTCTAACATGGGAACAGGTGATTTCCAGTTATGAAACACGAAATAGGATCTGGCCTTGGGAGTCCCACCTCACCGTAGTAACATGTCAGAGTAAAGAGTTCATTTATTTTGGGAACGAAATAGCCCTAACAAGTAATTTGCTCAGAGCCTCTTTTATCTCCTTGTTTCTCAGGCTGTAAATGATGGGATTCAGGACTGGAGGGAGTACAGAATAAAAAACTGCAGCCAGGAGGTCCTTAGTCAAGGAGGAAGCTGACCTAGGTCGTGTGTACGTAAATGTAGCAGTGCTAAGGAATAAACAGAACACAGTGAGGTGTGGAACGCATGTGGAGAAAGCTTTATGCTTCCCCTGGGTGGAGGGTATATGCAACACAGACAAGAAGATGTTGCTGTAGGACACCACTATTAAAGCAAAGCAGGTTCCTCCTAAAACAGCTGCTAGGACAAGCATCAAAATGTCATGAGGTTGTGTATTAGAGCAGGAGATCTTCAGTAATTGAGGGATATCACAGAAGAACTTGCCAATAATATTGGACTGGCAGAAGTGCAGCCTGAAGGTGTTCCCAGTGTGCAACATGGAGTACAACAAACTGATGAGCCAACAGCAAACAGCCATCTGCGCACAGGCATCTCTGTTCATGATTATTCCATAATGTAAAGGAAGGCAGACTGCAACATAGCGGTCATATGCCATCACGGTGAGAAAAGCCAGCTCTGCAGCTGCCAAGGTGACAACAAGAAAGACTTGGGCAACACAACCTGAGAAAGAGATCAGTCTGCTGTTGGTGATGGAGTTAGCCATGGACTTGGGGACCGTGGTGGAGATGTAGCAGAGGTCAAGGAAGGATAAGTTGAGTAGGAAGAAGTACATGGGAGTGTGAAGACACTGCTCAAGGGCTACCACAGTAATAATGAGAAGATTTCCTAGCAGGGCTGCCAGGTAGATCACTAGAAACACCACAAAATCTGCAGATCCCAAGTATCAAAGAATCCAAGGAGTAAGAAGTCCGTTATAATGCTCTGGTTGGTCATTCCTTGTCTTTGATTCACTCTGTGGAGAGAAAAGCAAGGAGAAAGGTCAGGGAGACAACCAGAAGGAATAAAATGAAATGAAAGAAGACATCCTTTTTGCTCCACAAGATCTTCGGTTCAGGTAGGGTGAATTAAATGACTTCTTGAGATTTTCCCATTCCTACTTCTTACGGTTCTACATAGGGAAATTTTAGAAGTATATTTTGTCAGTGTCTTAGCACCAAAGAGGGGCTAATACCATGGCTCTGCCACTGAAGTTTGTCTTCAAGGTAAATACACTATAATTGTGAGGAACACAACAGTGTAGCAGCACTGTTTTAGGATGAGTGCTGAATGCCGGAGATACAAACCTAAAAATAAGTAGGTAAGCAATGTCAGAATATGAAAATACAAAGTAAAGTGAAGGTAAGTGAGATCAGAAGGATACAAATTCACACATCTATATCTTCAGAGAAGATTAATTTTACACACGTTACAAACTTAGGTGATTCTGTGGGTTTTTTGTTATTTTTCTTTTTTCTTCCATTTTTAAAATGATCTGTTCATACATGCCATATAAGCACTAACAACTGTTGAACATAAATGTCTGAATTGGAAGTAGGTCTGAAATGCAGCATACCATGATTGACAAGTTGATTAAATCTTCAGCTAGGAACTTGAACTAGATCTGGTTTCAATAGGGGGAATATAATTCTTTACATGAAACCATAATAGAGTTAAATTGCAAAATGAAAGGCGAATGGTTACAAAATCAATTACATATAACATCATTATATGTTGTAATATAAATATATATTATATAATAGATAAATTGCTTATAGGTATATCCATGTGTGTGCATAAATCATAATTTTTATGTAAAGCATAAGTTATATGTATACAATCTTTTCTTTTGATGGATAATAGCTCAATTCTGTACTGCATGCCCTGGGAGATATAATAGCAAAAACAAACAAACAAATAAACCCCTGAAAAAATATTTTTAAAAACAGCCAATAACAACAATAAATAACCCCCCATTCTGCCCCTCTCCCTCCCTCTCTCCCCATCCCCCCAACTCTCCACCCCTCCCCCTCACAACCACTGCTGGAATTTGACTTTGTTTCGTTTTGTTTTTTAACTTACCTTGCCTATGTTCTGTGTACTTATATGTTACTTCACTTTTTCTTAAAATATTTTATTTGAATTTTGGTGGTTTACTTTGCAGAAGTGTAAAGGGAATCAGAAGTCTCATTCCTATTGAGATTTAATAACTGACGGGCATTTGAATCCTTAGATGTCTTTGAAAAGCCAAACCTGACATTTTAACATACAGAGTGAGAAGGCCTCCATTGGAATCATTACAAATAAACTAATTTTCTTCACTGTGGATATATAAAGAGGTTATAAATTTCTGATTTTCAATCATCACGATCTTTAATCAGTTTTAAACTATGGTTTTTAACACAGGGAACATACGGCACAGACAGTTTCACCACCTTAAAATGTGGTACACATGTAAATCACAGAGGTAGTGAGAATTACAGTAATCTTCCTCTTAAAATTTATCAGAAAGAACAAAACTTACTGTGTTGGTGAGGTTGTTGGTGCCTTCAAGGATTACTGTGCTTGGCTCAACTTGAAGATATTATTGATCATTAAATAAAGCTATCTATTTACTGACCTCCCTACCTAACTCCTTTGGTGGCAAAAGCACTAAATCTAAAATAACTCTTTTCTTCTTCTTAGTGAGGCCAAGCAGGAAAAAATGAACACATTCTCATCTGCAGATGATCACAAGTAGTTCTTTCCAGGTTTCATGGGCAGTTTAAAAGTATTACTGCCAGGAAAAAAACCCAACAAAGCAAAACAAGACAAAAACATATATGATCTCTAAGGATTTGCCAGGACTCATTCCCCGGAGCCCTGCACATGGAGGACATGTTAACACTTCTATTCTGTGAGTTTATACAAATTCATGACTGTTAAGCAAGAGCACAGAATCAGGATATTAGAACTAGGATGATGCAGATTGCTTTGTATTTCAAAGTTTATCTAACTTTATCCCAGCAATGAAACAGGTCCAATAAAAAGCATCACCCCAATGACAGCTTTTAGAGCTCTCCAAATTGTTATATAGGCTAGTTGAGAGAGGCTAGCACCCAGTCCCCATTGGGTTGTCATGTCTGGCTCTGGGGAATCTTCCCAGGAAGAGAAGAATGGAGGTCCCACAGGTTGGGCCCCAAGAGACAGGGTGGGGAAAACTGGCCCTAGCAGTGCCTTGACTCAGGGCAAAGGGAATGGGAAGTGGACCTGGGACAGGAGTGGGGTGCGGGTTCAATTGACCTGGGCACTAGGGAAATGGAAAGTTTCCTCATAATGCCAGCTCCAGTAGGCAGAGGAGAATCAAGGGGATAAGTCTGTGGAACCCAGGGTCCAAGGGTAGGGCAACCCCAGACACCACTTTCCTCCCCAGGCCACATGATACCCCCTTGTACCCTTGCATTCACCCCCTGAATGGAAGTCCCCAAAGCAATTCCAGGATGAGGCACCAAAAGGCACATGCCAGAGTCATATGACAGGTACCCAGCCAATAACTGGCATGCTACTTCTTGTAGTCTAGCAGTCCTGGTTTCATCTTCATGATCCTTGACAGGAGTGGTTAGGCTGGGAGTCTGATAATGAGGGGCAGGATAAGGATGCTGCCAACACTGATGCTGGGCACACTGGGGGCATAAGACCCATTCCCCACTATCTGAAGAGGGTAGAGTTCCAGAAAACTCTCACAGTGTGGGTGCTGCCCTCCCATCCTGCAAAGACATGGCTGAAGCAGCCCTGGTAGTCAATGACACCCTTCAGGATGATGAAGAAGAACCCCTTCCTCTTGATGAACTCTTCAGCACCTTTGGGCAGACAGCGTGGAGATGAGGTTGTTGTCCATGGTCCCCATACAGTTTCATAGCTTCATAGTTTCATAGTTGGTAGGGTCAGAAGGGACCTGAGCAGATCATCTAGTCTGACACCCTGCCATGGCAGGAAAAAATCCTGGGGTCAAACGACCCCAGCAAGGTGTTCGTCTAACCTCCTCTTAAAGACCCCCAGGGTAGGAGCCAACACCACTTTGCTTGGAAGTTGGTTCCAGATCTTAGTCACCCTGACAGTGAAGTAGTGCCTCCTGGTGTCTAATCTGAATCTACCCTCTGCCAGCTTGTGACCGTTATTTCTAGTCACTCCTGGTAGTGTTTGGGGGAACAGGGACTCCCCCCAGTGCCTTCTGGTCCCCTCTGACTAGTTGTAACAGGTCACTAGATCCCCCCTCAGCCTTCTCTTGTGGAGACTGAACAAGTTCAGGTCCCTGAGTCTCTCCTCATAGGGCCTGCCCTGCTGCCCTGGTCATGCAAGTGGTCCTCTTCTGGACCCTCTCCATGTTGTCCACATCGCTCTTGAAGTGCTGTGTCCAGAAGTGGACGTAGTGCTCCAGCTGTGGCCATGACCAGTGTTGCATAGAGGGGGAGGATCACCTCCTTGGACATGCTCGAGATGCATCTGTGGATCCTGACTGCATCGCCACACTTCCGGCCCAAGTTCATCTTGGCATCAGTGATGATTCCAAGATCCTTTTCTGCCTCTGCACTGACGAGAGGGGAGTTCCCCAGCCTGTAGGTATGGTGCTGGTTCTTCCTCCCCAGGTGCAGCACCTTGCACTTGTCAGTGTTGAAACACATCCTGTTCTCATCCGCCCACCCTGTAACCTGTCTAGGTCTGATTGCAGCCTATTCCTCCCATCTAGCATGCCCACATCCCCCCACATCTTAGTGTCATCAGCAAATTTGAACTGGGTGCTTTTTACCCCATCGTTCAAGTCACTGATGAAGATGTTGAACAGCGTGGGCCCAAGGACTGAGCTCTGTGGAACCCCACTGCCCACATCCCTCCAATTCAAAAATGACCCATCCACCACCACTCTCTGGGTGCGGCCTTCCAGCCAGTTAGCAACCCATTTGACTCTGTAGGTGTGGACACTGCAGTCCCCTAGTTTTTTAATGAGAATGGGGTGAGAGACAGTGTTGAAGGCCTTCCTAAAGTCCAGAAAGACTATGTCCAATGCTACCCCTGCAGCTAAGGATTTTGTGACCTGGTCATAGAAGGCCACCAGGTTGGTCTGACAGGACCTGCCGCTAATGAACCCGTGTTGGTTGTCCCTAAGCATAACCTTCCCCGCTGGCCCCTCGTGAATATGTGCCAGGATAATTCTCTCAAAAAGCTTACCCAGGATCGAGGTAAGACTAACTAGCATATAGTTTCCTGGGTCCTCCTTCCTCCCCTTTTTGAAGATGGGAACCACATTGGCCCTCTTCCAATCCTCTGGCACCACACCAGAGCACCACGGGTGCTCATAAAGCCATGCCAGGGGTCCCGCAATGACCTCAGCTAATTCCCTGAACATTCTGTGGTGGAGATCGTCAGGACCAGCTGATTTAAATACGTCCAGTTCCTCCAGAAGTTCCCTGACTAGATCCTCACTGACCCTTGGCCTAGGTGCACCTCCCCTGGGGCCTGAGGGGGTCCCGGTGGGGGGGCTGATCTGGTCCCTGCTCAAGAAAATGGAGGCAAAGAAGTCATTAAATAGGTTAGTTTTGTCATCTGATGTGAAGACCAAATTTCCCACCATATCTTGCAGGGGTCCCACATTACCCGGTATCTTCTTTTTGCCCCCTATGTATTTATAAAAGGACTTCTTGTTTTCCTTGATCCAGGTAGCTAGTCCCAGTTCCATCTCCACCTTGGCCTTCCTGAGCGCCCCCTTGCAGCCCCGAGCAACCACAGTATAGCCCTCCCTGGTGATAGCCCCTCCCTTCCATTGGGTGTACACCTCCCTTTTAGCTAGGAAACGTTCCCAGATGCTTTTGGTGAGCTATGGGGGCTTTTTTGCCCTCCTGTCCCCTTTGATCCAAGTTGGGATTACCTCCCTTTGGGCTTGGAGGATTGTCTCCTTAAGAAGTGACCACTCTTCTTGAACACCCAACTCCCCTCCCCTCCAGGACCTCAAAGCCTCCTCGACTATTCTCCTTAGCTCATTGAAGTCTGCCTTCCTGAAGTCTAGCGCTGCTGCCTTGATGCAGGCCTTTGCCACCTTGCGCGGGATGGTGAATTCCAGCAGGTGATGATCGCTGTCACCCAGGTGGTTGAGCATCTACAGCCCTCTCACCAGGTCATCGCCCATGGCCAGCACCAGGTCCAACAGGGCATCTCCCCTGGTGGGGCTGTGCACCTCCTGGGTTAGATGGAGGTCCTGCATTTTGGCTAGGAACCTACGTGAGCAATCAGACCTGGCTGACTGCTCTTTCCAGCAGATGTCTGGAAAGTTCAGGTCACCCATGATGACCACGTCTTTTGACCTAACTACCTCCATGAGCTGACTTAAGAATTCCTGGTCTAGCTCTTCCCCTTGGTTGGGTGGTCTGTGGTAAACCCCCACCTTTAAGTCCCTTTCCCCTCGACTGCCTTGTGTTCTAACCCAGAGCATTTCAGTGTGCCCCTCCTCAGACCCTGTGTGGGAAACCCATGTGGCAGAAGCTGGCAACAGCCTCCTGCAGGTTGACAAGATAGGTGAAGTGGGCCCTTGGGACATCCTGGATGTCTAGAAACACCTCCAAGATTGCTGCTCTAGCTGTGGACTAGCTCACACCAAAGTGGTTGGTGATGGACTAGAGGCTGTTGGGCATGGCCAGATTCCAGATGTTGAGAGCCACTTGCTTCTCCAGAAGGACGGGTCATCTTATGCCAATCTCCTGGTACTCAGCAGGGGGGTGGGGTTGGGACTTGGGTGACAATGTCCATGAAGGTGGCATAGCACATCCAAAAATGCTGGAGCCACTGTTTATCACACCAGGAGCCCAGATCATCCACACCCACAAGTCACCACTGGTGGCATGGGCCCAGAACCAGTGCTCAGTGGTCTGGAGGTAGTGCCACAGCACCCCTGAGTCTGTGACATTCTCATTCACTACATGGAAATAACTGTTTGAGTCCAGGATGCTTCATGACAATAGGGTGAGGTAAGACCTGGCTGCTGGCTCACATGCACGAAAGTCATTGCTATCATAGTCATATGCCATGCCATCTCCAGAAAGGTGTGTGTGATGTGCTCCACCTCTAGGGAGAATTCTGCAAAGCAACAAGAAACACACATGACAAGAGAGGATAGGGGTTTCTTTTCTCTTCTAGAAGCTTCTGCTCAGGGTGGGAGGAAAAGGGTTGGGGGCATGGTTCCCCATGCTGGACTGCCAATTGGAAGAAGCCCAGGCAGTTGGCTGCACTGGGCAATCTCCAGCAGCCCCACTCCCAATCAAAACTTAGGTCATTCAAAGCAAATTCTATACATTAGGTTCTCCTCCATGCTTTCTGAACATCTGTACCCACAACCCTGGAGAATTTGGTCTCTTAAAAGAGACCAAATTGTTCCATAAATCAGTGATAGAAAGGTTCAGTGCAAAACAGATCAGTAGAAACAAGAGTGAGTTGCCCAGAGATATCACAGTATGCTGCATAGGCAGTGAAGATAGCCACAAACCCAGGCACCATCCAGCCTTTTGGAAAGCATTGCACCAAGGGCAAGAGATGTAGGTTTCTTCTCTGTATGGTTTGTGCACTGCCTTGGGCTTCTGTGATTCTGTAATCTATCCAGTTCATGTGACTTGCTGTCCAGTCACCACAGCCTGGCATTTGTCATTGTAGAAGCTGGCCAAACTTAAGTGCTTGCTGCAAAATGAGTTCAGTATTTTCTAATAACCTTTTCCTAAGGAGGGGAGGGGGGACCACTGTTCAGCCAGAGACCAATTCCCTCCCACCCTCCTATGCTGTCAAGAGCCAGTGGGGCCAGGAGGTAGCCACCAACCCAATCCCAGTCCTGATCCTAGTTCAGTGAGTGGTCTTAATATTAGAATGAACACTGAGAAATCATGTTAAGTCTTATTGCCACCTCTGATCTGCAAAACTGTGACTTGCCAGATGTAACCATTTTGCATGAGTTTGGGTATAGAAACAGGTTGGATAACACAAGAAGCAGATGGAGCATGGAGCTAGAGGTAGAGAGGCAGTGGGGACTAAGGTTGTAGTGAAACCCAGGGAATCAGCCAGTGAAGCTAAAAGGAAGAAATAGTTTAATTTAAAACAAAAAATGAAAATATTAAAAAAGTCTTGTGTTAATGATTTAGGGTTGGGTCAGAGGAAGCACTGAGGCATTGGTTGGCAGGGGTCATGCTGCTCTAGGGGGCTGGTGCTAGTGGGGAAAGGAGTTTTTGGGGGGAGGCTGACAGTGGTTCCAACAAAGGTGGAGGGGCAGGGCTCAGAGTGGAAGTGGGGAGGACTGGGATGAAATCCACAGGTATGGAGCATGGTGCGTGGGAGCTTGCTCAGGCAGCTTTAATTGAGTCTTTCTTCCCCAGCTCCTGTGTTCAAGTCCTAGGCCGGAAGGGCTGGGAGATGGAAGCTAAGACATTGGCACCTCAGGCTTCAAAGAGCCCTGCCTACACAACTGTGGCCCCCCAACCCATCTGAACCCACATGGGATGCCTTTTCCTCTTCCCCAGAGCCAGGAAGAAAGTGCAGAAACTTCAGAGGTAAGTAGTAGTAAGGTAACAAACAATTACAAGAACACTTAACACTACCACACAACTGTTATATATTTATTTGATCAGGAATCGAGCAGTGGAGGAGGGCTTTTATTATACAGCAGTGCAGTGCCAGTTCTGGTGGCCTCTCTGGAGGATGAAACCCCCTTCTTTCCTCAGAAAGAAGGCTCCTTGGGAAGGGTGATACTCACCAAGGCTATGTGAGCTGCTACTCAATGTGCAAAGCACACCCAAGGGAAAGGTCCGGGGAGCTGACTCAGCCACAGCCGCACTCTGCAGAGATCAATGGTAAAGGGAGCCCATGAGGTCTTGAACAATTCAATCAGGGTCCAAGGTCTGATTCTGCTGGTCCAGCTGCTCACTCTCTCTCTCTGTACACAGCAACAGCACCAAAAATAAGCAACCATGTAATAGCACCCACAAGCCTGGGCTTCTTCCAATTGGCAGTCCAGCATGGAAGTTTCAATGGTGGCAGCAGCAGCCAGAGTGGATCCTATCCAGCAGATGCTATACTTGATGGGGCAAGTCCTCCAGCAACAACAACAACAGTTGGCACATCAGCTTGCCCTGGAGGAAAGTTGGAGCCAGCAAAAAGCTTGGCACCAGCAGAATGTGGCAGAATTAAGAATACCCAAGATGTCAGTACATGATGACCCTGAGGTATTCCTAGAAAATTTCAAGCAGGCAGCATTGTGGCCTGATCTCAAAAAATCCTGTTGGGCCGGGCAGTTGGTAGTATTGTCAATAGGAAAAGCCCAAATAGCCTACAGATCCATGATACATGACAAAGACATGGACTATGAGAAGCTAAAGAAAGAAATCTTATACTGGCTGGATATTGATCCTGAAACCTACTGGCAGATATTCAGGGCTAGAAAGAAGAAAGAAGAAAAGGAGCCACAGGCCTTCCTGCAATGGTTCGCTGACCTAGCAACCAAGTGGTTGAAGCCAGTGGAAAGTTCAAAGAGTGATATTTGTGACAAGATTCTACTAGAACAATTTCTAAATGATTTGGATGAAGAAACCCAGATTTGGGTCTGTTACCATAGGCTTGGATCATGAGTTGAGGTACTGCAGCTGGCTAAAAACTTCAGCAGTGCTCTAGGGGAAAAAACGCCAGATCAGAACCTAAAGGTAACTGGGTATCTGAAACCCTGTGAATCTGCGAGATCAGGGAGCCCAGGAGGCCCAAGAATAATATGGTAATCTGTTTCTGGTGTGGGAAAGCAGGACACATGTCTCGAGATTGCACCAACTTGATGCGGACCACTCCTAGAACAATGCATTCTCTGTTTGAAGACTTGGGCATAACCTCAGGTCATGTGGATTCAGTAGGAGTGGAGTCCATGGACTGTAGCATAGGGAAGGAGATTAATGGCATCCCTTTGCCCCATCTGGTGGTGGAAGCATGGGTTGAAGGTAAAAGTTTTGAAGCCATTGTGGACACCTGCTGCTCTCACACATTCATACAAGGCACGCTGGCACCCAACAAATATGCTCAAAAGGCCACCCCGCTCAGAATGATGTGCATGCATGGACATGGCACTTATTACCCCCAGAGGATCTATCAGGTCACTGTGTTGAATACCACTCAGGAAATGCCAGTCAGAGTGGCTTGCGACCTGCTGTATTCAATGATTTTAGGAAAGAGATCTATGAAGCCTTAAATATTATAAGAAATGACAGGCTGGGCGATGTTGACCTGGTAGGGAACAAGGAAGATGATCCAATTGGAGGAAGCTTCTATCTAGAGAGACTAACATGCAGTAAAGCATTCCAAAGAGCACAGGAGGCAGAGAAGGAGTCCCAGGCCATCAAAGAGACCAAACTGGCAAAAAGGGAAAAGGAAGTAGTGGACCCAGGGCGTTGCACAAGTCTGCCCAGATCTGAGGTCAGTAGAGGGTTGCTGTATTGGGTAATGCGAGGGCCACAAGAGGGGGAGGAGGTAGCCCAACTGCTAATACCGTTTCAGTTTAGGGTTCCCCTATTGAAGTTGCCCCATGAAAATCCTTTAGGGGGACACAGGGGTTTGGCAGAACAGAAGCCCAGTTAATCAAATGTTGCTTTTGGCCCAGACTGTATGAGCAAGTGGAGAATTTTTTGCCGGGCCTGCCCAGCATGTCAGCAGGTGAGAGTGGGTAAGCTGGCTCGGGCGCTTTTACAACCTATGCCCATGATCGGGGTCCCATTCTCCTGTATTGCACTGGATATGGTGGGGCCTCTCCCCAAAAGTTTGGCAGGGCATCAGTATCTGCTACTTATCACAGACTATGTGACCCGGTTCCCAAAAGTGGTCCCCATGTGAGCTGTCACGGGATCCCAAATGGCAGAAGAGCTTCTAAAATGAATCACCTGAGTGGGCATCCCCAGGGAGATTGTCATGGACCAAGAGTCTAATATTATGTATGGGGTTTTGCAGAATCTGTGTAGGATGCTGCAAATTAAACAACTGCATACAACAGTATACCACCCCCAAACTAAAGGGTTAGTGGAAAGGTTTAATGAGACCTTGAAGAATATGCTGCAGCAGTGTGTTCAGACTGAGCCCCGTAAGTGGGACCTGATGATTCTGCCACTGTTGTTTGCAACATGGGAAGCCCCACAGTCATCTTTGGGGTGTCCCCCATTCGACTTGGTGTATGAGCATCAGCCCAGGGGATTGTTAGACCTGGTAAAGGAAGATTGGGAGGAAAGTCCTCAGGAGGGTGTTAATACTCAGAGTATGTGCGGAAATTGAGACTGCACTTGCAGAAGGTGGGGGAACTGGCACGAGAACACTTGAGGGTAGCACAGAAGACTCAGAAAGCTATATCTGATAAAAAGGCTTAGGAAAGGAGCGTTCAAGTTGGCCAGAAGGTCTTGGTAATGCTCCCCGCTACTGAGAACAAACTCTTGAAGTGTTGGCAGGGACCTTTCAAAGTGTTTTGGCGTGTTGGCCTCATGGATTATGAGGTTTCTAAACTGGGATATAGGAAAGAGAGACAAATTTACCATGTCAATTTCCTTAAAGAATGGAGGGACCAGGAGGGCTTGTTGGTTGATCCCTCCCCACCAGAGGAGGAGTTCTGTCAGGATGTGGGGGTGGATCCAGGACCAGGGGCAGGTGACATAACGGTCCCATTTGGAGTCCAACTTAGCCCTCAGCAGTAACATCAGTTGAGGGGTTTAGTGAATGAATTTTGAGATGTTTTCAGTGAAATGCCCATCTGTGTGAGGGGAATAACTCACCATATAATAACCCCTCCAGGGCAGATTGTTAGAGAAAAATGGAGAGGGATTCCCCATTATAGATATAATGCCATTCATATAGAAATCACTAAAATGTTGGAGCAGGGTATTATCCAGGAGTCCTGAAGCCCATGGTACAGCCTCTGTGGCAGTAACTAAGCCTGATGGGTCATTGCGGCTATGTGTGGACTTTAGGAATGTGAATACCACATCATGGTTTGATGCTTTTCCCATGACTCAGATTAGTAAGTATTAGAGAGAGCAGGGCAAGCCAGATTCATTTCAACCCTGGATTTGGCAAAGGGGTACTGGCAGGTGCTGCTGAGGAGGGAAGATAGAACTAAAAATGCATTTGGCAGCCCATGGGGATTATATGAATTTAAGCAGATGCCTTTTGGGTTACACAGGGCAGCAGCTGCCTTTCAAAGGTTGATCAAGTGGGTGTTGGCCCCACATCAGCAATATGCTGCCACCTACATAGATGACATTATATATATGCAGGGTTGGGAAGAACATCTAGAAGCATTCAAATCAGTGTTTCAGGAGTTATGCCAAGTCAGTCTTATGGCCAACCAAAAATTATGTCCTGGGTAAGGCAAAAACTAAGTACCTAGGGTTTATGGTAGGCCAAGGGCACGTTCGCCCATTAGCTGACAAGGTAGAAACCCTGCGCCATTATAGTCCACCCCAAAGTGGCAAACAGATGAGGGTGTATTTAGGACTAGCAGAGTGTTATCAATGGTTTATACCTCAATTCATGGAAATCACAGCACCCCTAATTGATTTGCTGCAAGGGAAGAGGAAGGGCCCTCTTCAGTGGGACACCATGAGTAGGTAAGCATTTGAGCAGGCAAAAAGATCCCTCTGTCAAAATGCAATGTTAGGGACCCCAAATTTCGAAGCACCTTTTACCCTTCAGACCAATGGTTCTGAGTGAGCATTAGGCACAGTTCTATAACAGGAAGTCAACGGATTCTCTCAGTCTATAGCCTACGCCAGCCAGAAGCTGAATCCACAGGAGAGAAGGTATGCAATGGTTGAACAGGAATGTTTGGCCATACAGTGGGGCATTGACTATTTCCGATATTTACTCGGGCATGAATTCACCCTTGCCATAACCAATCATGCTCCACTGAGGTGTTTTAAGACTAAGCAGATGGACAATGCCCAAATCACCCAGTGGGTTCTAACTTTACAACCTTTTCATTTTAAAATTGTGTATAGGCCAGGAAAAATGAATGCGGTTGCTGACTTTCTTTCAAGATGTTACAAAGAAGAACCACCAGCAGAAAGAGGTACAACAGAGATGGAGTCGGCCCCACTGACATTGCAGGAGGATCCGGTTAATGGCGAGTTAAAGGGGAAAGTATGTCAGAAACCTAAGACTACTTACCCAGAGTAGGCCCCTGTCCAGGAGTGCTTGCCCACCTGGAACAGCATGACTATGCTGCAGCGGGAACTCCATCCTGGTTTGGCTTTATTGCCTCACCAGGTGAAGCGGATTGGCCTACTTAAGCTGCCAGGACTATTTCTGGGGTTGGGGAGCGGGAATGGGGCAAGAGACTAGTCTGGTCTTGAGAGCTCAGAGGAGCTCACACTTAAAAGGAAAAAAAAAAGAGAAGAGGGAGACATTTGCTTTGTTCCTTGTGCTAATCAGAAACCATGGGTGGTCAATTAAACTAGCACTGTGTCAATTACAAAAAAAAACCCACCGCTTGCTCACAACTCCAGCGGCCAAGCATCTGCGGGTAAAGTTAAATAGAAAAGGGAGGTTGTGCTTGAGCCATGCAGCTGGGAAAGGAGCATGGCATGGACAAGTTTTTTTTATTTACTTTTTTTTTTCAGTGTCTAAGTTGGATCTGACAGAGGAATAAGTGCCAGTCATTGCTGAGTCAGGGAGTCTTCACCCCTCCCCTTTAATCAAGTCATCAAAGTCATAGCAGGCAAGGTTAGAGAGAGAGGAAACTTACCCAGCCATGCTGACTGGTGCCAGCCCATGAGGAAAGAAGACCAGTGAATGTCAACAGGGCGTAGAGGCCCGTGCCTGTTCTCAGTGATATCACGACAGATTGCACCTTTGTGCATCTGAAGGCATGCTGGAGCACCCTGGGGGCCTGACTTGAGATCAGGCTGAGGAATTTTCGCAGTTTTGTGGCTGGTGTCTGCATCTTCCTCAGTATCTGTGAGGAGAGTGGGGAACCTTCCTGCACACCAGGATGGCTCTTGGCAGATCAGGCTCAGGGTTTAAACATTGCCCAGAGCATCCTCCATTTTCTTGTGTTGAAACTAATCCACTGGGCACCCAAAAGGGGGAGGATATGGGGGCCTAAATCTCTTGCCCCAGCCCTTTCCATGGCAACATCCATCTCACTAAGCCAATCTCTATCTAACTTACCCTACTCACGCTGGCCTCATGCATCTTTCTGTCCTGGTTACTCACTGGGTCAGCTTCAAGAGAATGGTGGGCAGGCCCAGCCCACCACTGGATAGTTAGAGCACTTCCCTGGGAAGTGCAGGTTTGACTCACATCTGGGTCAATGGGACCACAGAATCTAATACATCATTTCCCTAGGTAAGTGTGAAAACCACAAGGATACTGGGAGATAACTTTGCAGTCTACCCATCCAGAGTTCTTTGGCAAGGTACGTGTGTTCCTAGACAATTTCACTCTTCCACAATGGACATAAAGGGGAGGAGCTACATAAGAGCCTCAAATTCTACTCAGATGGCTACACAAATGCCATATAAGTGAATTAAGGTGAAATAGGATTTGGTCAATCAGTGACCTTCTTAAAACCAATCCAGATGAGTAGTTCTCAGAAGTTAATCACTTTTTTACTTCTGTAGTAGGGAAAAAGAAAGTGATGTTTCTAAATGTCCTGGACCAGAAACTACAACACATGCCAAACAATTCACCTGAAACACCCAATTCCTAAAACTCAGGAATGGATCTGGTGGATGATAAGGCCAAGTGGCAATCCTCCATGGATATTTAAACATTTCCCTATGTCTATAATGCAGGCGCTTACACATCTTTATGAGGTCATAGTATAACTCCTCTCTTTTAGAGCAGTAATTCAGTGTTGATGAGAAGCTGCACATTGCACATCCGCAGGAGGAAGAAATAGCATTCATCCCAAAGTGTCTCAAAAGAAATTAGAATTTGCCGCCTGCACTGGTTGGGCAAGTCAAGGGTTGGCTGATCACTACAATTTGCATCCCTAGTACATGAAATAAGATTCAAGTGATACTTCCAAAAGTCTATTAGAGTTGGCAGATAACAGCTGCCATTGTTCTTTTTCTTATGGGAACTGGGCTCTTAAATCCCTTTTCTGCCTTTAAAAATCTTTTCCTACACCTTCTGTCATGGAAAAAGAAAGGAAGAAGAGTACAGAAACTGCTTACAAATTCTACTGATATCAAAGGAGCTTATTGGTTTAAAAGTTGTAGCACTCTACTCAGTAATACTAACTCCATATGAGATCAATCCTGGCAGAGTCTAGAAAATAAAGAGAAGGATTTAAAAAGAGATTTAACAAACACAAATGTTATTCTTTTTATTTATGTGCTGGCTTATACCAACAGGGGTTTATGTTATTATACTAGTCTCCAAGTATAATCAAAATCATAAGGACAGGAAACTAACTTTTAAAAATCACAATAAAGTTGGGAAAACAGCAGGTAAGGGTTTTTTTTAAACACAAGAAATATTACAAGGTATAAAGTAATTTTCAGGAGGGGATTCATCGCTGCATTGGCAGCAGGTTATGCAACTCCCCTTTCAAACAATGTTTTGCCACTAATTTATAAACATGAGCAGCCATCTCTTCAGGTGCTTTCAAACATGGAAAGGATCAGGGCCTATAGCCCATTTCAGTCCCACCTGAGCCATACATCTTGAATTTTAGTAGTATGGATATGACAAGTAGGCCTTTTCTGGAACCTGTGTCTGGGGTGAATTGCTCTTTGGACTGCAGCTTGTAACATTCTAAAGAACGGCACAGCACAGACCTGAGACACGGAAATATTCTTGAATAAAAATATGATTCCTCTGTACTGAAACTCCTATAACTAAGATACAAAAAAGTATTTTTTCTGAAAACTTTTATCAAACCATTTGTCCTTTTCTTCTTAAAAAATGTACTGAAATGCACTTTTACTAGCTCCATTTGTATTCAGTATGGGCACTGCCAGAAGTTAAAGTAAATTCTATTTCTTGTCTCATTCAAGAGAAAGTGTAAATGAAATGCAATGCCATTAAAGAAATGGGACTAGTATGCTTCTCACTGCAAATCTTTAGTAACATATAAAAATCACTGAAGTTTAAAGGAAGCTTAAAATGGCATAGGTGGAGGTCCCCATACGCTGATTATTAGAATAAGAGGTTGGAAGTCAAGCAAAGTCTTTCTAACATAGGAACAGGTGTATTCTAGTTATGAAACAAAAAATAGGATCTACCATTGACATTCTTACCTCACTGTGTTAACACAGAAAGGTGAAGATTTAATTTCTTTGGTTAAAAAAAGGTCCTGCCTAGTAATTTTCTCAGAGCCTCTTTTATCTCCTTGTTTCTCAGGCTGTAAATGATGGGATTCAGGACTGGGGGGAGTACAGAATAGAGAACTGCAGCCAGGAGGTCCTTAGTCAAGGAGGAAGCTGACCTAGGTCGTGTGTACGTAAATGTAGCAGTTCCAAAAAACAAACAGAACACAGTGAGGTGTGGAACGCATGTGGAGAAAGCTTTATGCTTCCCCTGGGCAGAGGGCATTTGCAGCACAGTTAAAAAGATGTAGCCGTAGGACACCACTATTAAAGCAAAGCAGGCTGCTCCTAGAACAGCCACGAGGACAAACATCAAAATATCATTAGGCTGTGTATTGGAACAGGAGATCTTCAGTAATTGTGGGATATCACAGAAGATCTGGCCAATAACACTGGACTTGCAAAAACGCAGCCTGAAAGTGTTCCCAGTGTGCAACATGGAGTACAACAAACTGATGAGCCAACAGCAAACAGCCATCTGGACACAGGCATCTCTGTTCATGATTATTCCATAATGTAAAGGAAGGCAGACTGCAACATAGCGGTCATATGCCATCACGGTGAGAAAAGCCAGCTCTGCATCTGCCAAGGTGACAACAAGAAAGACTTGGGCAACACAACCTGAGAAAGAGATCAGTCTGCTGTTGGTGATGGAGTTAGCCATGGACTTGGGGACCGTGGTGGAGATGTAGCAGAGGTCAAGGAAGGATAAGTTGAGTAGGAAGAAGTACATGGGAGTGTGAAGACACTTCTCAAGGGCTACCACAGTGATAATGAGAAGATTTCCTAGCAGGGCTGCCAGGTAGATCACTAGAAACACCACAAAGTGCAAAATCTGCAACTCCCAAGTATCAAAGAATCCAAGGAGTAAGAACTCAGTAACTATGCTCTGGTTGGTCATTTCTTGTCTTTGATTCACTCTGTGGAGAGAAAAGCAAGGAGAATAGTCAGGGAGAGAACCAAAAGGACTAAAATACAATTAAAGCAGATACTTTTTCTGCTCCACCAGATCTTTGACGTGGGTAGAGTGAATTAAATGACTTCTTGAGGTTTTTCCCATCCCTATTTCTTATGGTTCTACATATGGGAATTTTAGAAATATCCTTTGTCAGTTTCTTAGCACTGAAGCGGGGCCAATAGCATGGCTCTGCCGCTCAAGTTTGTCTTAAAGGTAAAAACGCTCGAACCATGAGAAATGCAAAAATCTAGAACTCCTGGTTCAGAAATTATACCTTTTATTAGACCAATTTCTGAGTTGGTTCGAAGAAAAGGTAACCTTTTCTGATCCAGGAGTTTTAGATTTTTGCATTTCTTTCTGTCTCAGACCAACATGGCTACCAAATACCATGAGGCACACAACACTGTCAGAGGACTGTTATACCACAATTACTGGAGTCCATTGGGGTAGAAATGAAAAGTAAGCAGGGGAGCAATGTCAATACATTAAAATACAAAGCAAAAAGTGAAGGTATGTGAGATCAGTAGGATACACATAAGCACAGCCCATGAAATGTCAGCCAAATATCACATTTTCATTAAGAAATGAAACATGAAAGGTGTTTTTTTAGAATCATGAAAGTAAGTAAATCCATAATTTCAGAGCATAAGTGCTCACAACTATTGAGCATAGGTGTCTGAATTTGAGGTGGATCTGAAATGCCGCATATCATGATTGACAAGTTGTTTAAGTCTTCAGCAAGGAACCTGGATTGGATCTGGTTTAAATAGGGGGAGTAGAATTTTGTTTATGAAATATTGTATATGATGTCATAATAGAGTTACCTTTATGTAATACATGTGGGGGTGAGTCAACTGAAAAGCTATTGTATATATAATTATACTTGCTAATATGAATATATATTATATACTATATTAATGGCATATAGATATATATCTATGTATGCATATGTGTGCATAAATCATATATTTTATGTAAAGCATATGTAATATGCATAACATAATTTAATTTGATGGAATATAGCTCAATTCTATATACTGCATGCATGGGGAGCTACTGCAGCAGAAACAAAATGAACAAAACTCCTTGGGAAAAAAAAAAAGAACACACACAACAAAAACAGCAAAACCCCCCTTTGCCCCCCCCCAACCTCTGCCAGAGTTTAATTTTGTGGGGATTTTACTTATTTTGCCTATTCCCTTTTTGCTCATATGATTTTTCACTTTGTCTTTAAAAAGATTTTATTTTAAATTTTGATTGGTTTGGTTTTGCAGAAGAGTCAAGGCAATCAAAAGTTCCATTCCTATGTAAATTTAATAACTGCTGTGCACTTGAATTCTACCTTGATGTTTTAATATACAGACTCATAGAAGCTCTAATGGAATTATTGCAAATAAATTAATTTTCTTTGTTGTGGAAAGATAAACATGTTATACAATAGACTTTTCAATCATTTTAAATTCTACTCGTGATTTTTAATCACTCTGTGTCTCAATTTCCCCATGTTAAAAAAAGCATATGTTAATTTTCACTTCACTAATATTGGGTACTTGATAAAGACCACAAGTAGCAGGAACTGGAATTCTCTTCTTAAGATTGAAGAAATAGAACAAAACTTACTGAGCTGGTGAGTTCATTGGTTTCTCCCAGGTTTTTCTGTGCCTGTCTCCAACTTCAAGATATTAGCGGTCAACAAAGAAAGCTATCTATTTACTGATCTCCTTACCTATCTTATTCAATGATAAAAAACACAAAATCTAAGAACTCGTTTCTTCTTCTTACTGTGGCTAAACAGAAAGATATACACTCCGACACCTTTCTGTCGGCAGATGATCATGAGTAGCTCTTTCCAGGTTTCACAGTCAATAAAAAGCTACTGCTGTCAGAATTTTTTTTTTTTTTTTTTTAAGGAATCCACATGTGATCTCTAAGGCCTTGCCAGGAGTCATTCCCTGGAGCCCTACACATGGAGGACACATTAATGTTTCTATTCTATGAGTTTATGCAATTTCATGACTGTTCATCTACAATGCAGAAGTAGAACATTGCAACCAAGATGTGGCAGACTGCTTTGTGTTTGAAAGTCTGTCTAACTTTATCCCAACAATGCCTCTGGTCCAATAAAAAATATCACCCAAAAGAATATTTATCCCTGGCAACTTCAAGACACACTTCTCCAGCCCCACTGCTGCTGGTTCACCCATAAGTCAGAGGTGGGACTGCAGACAGCTTTTACAACTCTCCAACTTGTTATATGAGCTATGGTGTGGTGGGAGATGCTACTACCTAATTCCCATTGGTATGTTATGTCCAACTTTGGGGCACCTTCCCTGGAGCAAACAGAATAGGGGTCCCCACAGGTGGTACCCCCTGTGAGGAAACCGGCCCCTGCCATGCTTTGAGTGGAAGCAAGTGTAACTCAGGTGGTACTCCAAGAGGTACCCCCTCTCCAGTTGAAGGGATCAAAGCAGGTGCACAAGTGCTGTGGGAGGTGTAGGGACTCTCCTCCCCCTATAGAGCAGAGCCAGACCACCAAAGGTGACTTAACCATATACCTTTTAAAGAGAAAACAATACTGGGAACGTAACCAGTATAAACCAGGAGGTATAGGGGACTCTACAATGCCCCCAAGGGGCAGGATTCAGCAAAGGTCAGACACTTACAATCAGACATATTCATGCAGTTGACAAAAGACAGTGTTAACCAAAATGTAAAACACAAACAGCAGAACAAACAATACTGGCTGGTGACATAAAATGCACAAAATACAAAATGTCAAAAGACAAGGAATATAGAGCCTAGGTACCCGGAGGGGGAGAAAAGAGGAAAACACAATGGCCCCTTTCCACTGCAGGAAGAATTGCTCCCTCACCCTAAGTCAGCCCAGTTGGGACTTGAACTCAGCTCCCCCATATGGTAGGCAGAAACTCTACCACACAATCACCAGTACTATAGCTAGGTCAAGCTGCTAGGGGTCTCAACTTTCCAGGAGTCCTGGCCTTATGTTGAACTTCCTGGCTTCTTATTGGAGAAGCTGGAAACAGAGCCTCTGAGGTTGCTACTCAGAGCCTTGCTGGAGCTGGGGGAGCCTCTCCTGCTGGCTGCAGCCTTTTGTAGGCAATCCTACAAAAAAATCCTGCTGGAGCCCAGCAGGGAGCCTCTCCTACCGACCACACATGGTGCTGCTGAGGGTCCAACTACTTCTGGCTCTTGTGGGGCAACTGCTCCTGCCCCACTGGCTCAGCTCTTTGAATCTCCTTTCTTGTAGTCCCTCACTGGTCTCTGAGTCAGCCACACTGCCCCTTTTATCCCCCTCCTGGTGACCCAAGGGGCCAATCAGGGGACATGGAGGGTGAGTCTCTGGGGGCTGATTGGTGAGGAAAGGGAATCCCAAGTCCTCCAATCATCTTTTACCCCTTCAAAACCCCTGGGCCAAGTCACTGACAGCCAGCCTGTCACACAAGGTTAGTGGGAGGTGGACCTGGGACAGGAGGAATGGAGCACAGGTTGTATTGACCTGGGTGTGATGGAGCAGCTTTTGTACTCTGTCACTTTAAGAGCTGGAGCAGGCAGCTGCCAGGTGGCTGATCATGGTGACCATTTTCAAACATATGCCAAAAAGGCAGCAGTGTGAGTTGAGCAGCCAAGGAGGTGATGTTGGGCTGAGTTACTCCTGGAACATCTTGGAAGTAAAGGTGAGACTATAGGGATAGGGAGGCCTAATTGTTCCTGAGCATTACCTGAAACTGCACCCTGCTGGGGAAGGGCGGCCTGGTGGAGCTACTTATGGCAGGGTAGCTCCCCAGAAATGCCAGGCCAGTTACCTTCCCAGCGAAAGGCAAGGAGGGGCGCCTGAAAACCCCAGCCCCCACATCCCTGGCAGGGCCCAGGTTGTGGGAGGGATGTGGAGCAGCATCCAGGCTCTCTGTAAGTCCTGTACTCATAGAGGCTCTGATAGGGGACCAGGTACAGATGTGGCTACCTGAGCCTCACAGAGTGCAAAACTCCAGGGTAGAGGGCCGGGTAGGTCTACAGCCACCTGAGCTAGATGGGATGGCAGACCCCAGTGGAGCCCCAGTGAGGGGGCAGTGTGGAGGTGTAAGACCCTAGGGCTAGACATGGCTGCAGCCACCTGAGCCCCAAGGGGTGTATGACCTCAGTAGAGCCCAGAGAGGCAGCCAAGGGCTTGGATCACAGTATGTGTTTGTTAGTGTGTATGTGTTTGTGTGTATAAAGAAAGACCCAGTGCAAACCGCTGGCAGAGACATCCACAAGGCATGGGGCATGTAAGGGGTGGTTGGAGCATGTAAACAGTGCCTCCATTACAAATGGGACATTCAAAGTGCAGCCTCCAGCCTATTTAACATCCTAACTTTTTAACAACAAGATGTGGCAGAAAAGCAAGGCCAGCAGTTTGCTGAGAGACCAAGGTGGGCTGGAGCTAACATTGAGCCTGGAAGTCACCCTTGTCACACTGGGTACCAGGGGAATGGAAAAGTCCCCGGTGATGACAGCTCTAGTAGGCAGGAGTGAACTAAGGGAGCGAAACTGTGGCAACCAGGGCCTGAATTTAGGGTCACCCCAAACACTGCCCTCCTCCCTGGGCAGGTGCCATCCTGTTCCACCCTGGAATTTATCCCCCGATCACAGACCCCTAAAGCAGTTCTAGGACAAGGCACCCAAAGGCATGTCAGAGAGATGTGGCACCATCTCAGGGAATAACTGACATGCTCCTTTCTGTGGTTCATCTATTTCAGGTATGAGTTTCATGAGCCTGGGCAGTAGTGGTTAGGCTGGGACTCTGGTGATAAGAGGTGGGATGAGAATGCTGCCAACACTGATACTGGAGCCCATGTGGGCATAGCACCCAATCCCCATCATCTGCTGAGGGTGGAGTTCCAGAAGACTCTGGCATTATGGTTGTTGACCACTAGGAATGCTTCACCATTGCAGGATGGGTGGGCAATGACATGATTCAGGATGATGGAAAAGAAGCCTTTGTGACTGATGAACTCCTGGGCACCTTTGGGCAGGCAGGCAGATGGGGATATGGTTTTCCATGGCCCACATGCAGTTTGGGAAGCCCATGAAGCAGAATCTGATGACAACCTCCTGCAGGTTGAAGAGGCAGATGAGGTGGTTGGCCAGGACCTTTTGGATGGTCAGGCACACCTCCCAGGTAGCTGCATTAAACTTGCTCAGACAAAGTGGTTTGTAATAGAGCAGAGGATGTTGGGGATGGCTAGATTCCAGATGGTGATGGCCACATGATTCTCTGGAATGAGAGGTCATCTTATGCTGATGTCCTTACTTGCAGTGTAGGGGGTCAATTTAGTGATGGTGTCCATGAAGGTAGACTGGCACATCCATAATTTCTGGAGCCACTGTTTGTTATGCCAAGAGCCCAGACAATCCACACCTCTGGGGAGAATCATGCATGGCAACAAGCAGGACGTGTCACAGATCCTGGGTCTGTGGCCTTGGACACGAGTGGTGGGGAATTATAAGAGGTTGAAGGCAGTCAGGGAAATTGATGCATATGCAATTAACAAGAGAAGACAGGGGTTCCACATTTCTTCTGGAAGCTTATAGTCAGGGTGGGAGGGAGAGGCCACTGTGGGGGGGTGTGGGTTAGGTGTGGTTTGGGGTTGTGTTTTCCCATATGGGGAAGATAATCAGGGCTGGCTCAGGCAGTTGGCTGCACTTGACAATCTCCAGCAGCCCCCCATCCACAGGCTTCCAACAGCACAGGCTTCCTGTGTGCCTCCCCTCCCTCAGGGTGAACATCTGTACAGTCCATTCTCAATCTAAACTTGGGTCATTCAAAGTAAAGTTCATAATAGGGCTGTGCGAAACAGCACCATTTCATTTCAACTTCCATTTCACTGTTTCAACAGGGCAGTGTTTCATTTCAAGTTTCATTTTATTTTGAAAGCACTGTTCCATTTCATTTCGTTGAAACTGTTTTGCTGTTTTAACGCTGTTTCAACATTTTGCCCATAGGCTATAATGGTGAATCATGAAAATGCATTAAACTTTGTCATTTCTTGCCTTATTTGGATGAAAATTGCAGGGAAGATAGCCCCTTCTGAGGTCATGAAACCTGAGAAGTTTTAAGGTGATAGGTACATAAATTTCTGGGAAACTGCACCTCAAACTGTTCATAGCACAACTAGTGACACTTGCCAGCAGCAGCAGCTTCCTGTCATCCGGTCCACAGATCCAGGTGCCTGCACCCCCAGGAGGGCTTTGGGACTGCGCCAGACTCCTCCGGGGGTGCAGGCTCCTGGATCTGTGCACTGGATGACAGGAGGATGCTGCTGCTGCCTGGGAAGATTGGTGCTGCCACTGGGCCGAGGCAGCAGTGGCAGCCTGCTTTCATCCAGCACACAGATTGGGGGCCAGCACCCCCAGATTGGGGCCCAGTCTGGCACAGCCCTCCCAGGGGTGTGGGCAAGCCCTTGATCTGCATGCTGGATGACAGGAGGCTGCTGCTGCTGCTGCCTGGGGCCAGCACTGGGCACAGAGGACCCTGTACTTGCCTGCTCACTCCCAGTGCCCCTGCCCCAGCCCCAGCCCCATGGTACAGGTGGAGAGCAGTATTCAGGCCTGATCCCCACGTGCCCCATGGATTAGAGTGAGCAGCAGTAGTGAGCAGCTGGTGCTCGGCATGAGAGAAACGCAGTCACTCCCCCTCCCCGTTGCAGGAGCTCTGTGCTGCAGCATCTTGCAGCCTGGATGGGTCTGTCCTACCTCTCCACTGCATCGCCACTGCCCCAAGGGACAATGGAGAGCAGGCACAGGCAGCCCCACATGGATTCCAAGCAGCTGCAGCACAGTGCACTGGCCACAGGGAGGGGGGACAGGCACTTTTCCCCACGCTGACCTAGTGCGTAATTCACTGCTGCTGCTAACCTGAGCCCTATGCCAGCTCTGGGCTCACCCATCAGGGCTGAGCCACAGCAACTGGGCAAAAACTACTACTCATAACTGATGAAGCCCCCTACCCCCCTCACTGAGCTAGGTTGCATTTCAGCTACTTCACTGCCACCTCTGTGCTATGCCAGCGCTGGCCCCGGGGCACAGGTGCAGGACCCACACTCCCACCCAGCTGCCATTGGCTCCTGTGTGCCCGCTTACTCCCAGTGCCTCCACCTCAGCACCACAGTACAGGCAGGGACCAGCAGGAAGGCCCGACCTCACTTGTCCTGCGCTCGCCTATGGGGAACGATCAGGTGCTCAGCACGGGGGAAAAGCACCCCTCCCTCCCAATGGCTGGTGCCTCATGATGCAGCCGCTTGCTGGGCAGCACAGAGGCGGCAGTGAAGCAGCCACACCACAGCCTAACACAGATATTGAGCATTCTGGGTGGGAGCTTGCTCATGCAGCTTAGTTACAGAACTATGTTTCTTCCCCAGCTTCCACATACAAGTCTTGGACTGGAAAGGGCTGGAAGAGGGAAGCTGAGACACTGGCAGCTCAGCCCTCAGGCTGCAAAGAGCCCTGCCCACCCAACTGTGGCCTTCCAGCCCACAGAAACTTATCTGGATATCCTGGAGAACTGTTGGAGGCTTCCCTGAAGATATTGTTCCTCTATGTCAACATTTATTCAAATTTGGTAATGTGTTACCCACCCTGAGCCTGAGGTTCTGAGTACCCATAAGGGAAAAGAATAGAAATCCTCAGTGTTACAATTCTCCACTGTAACAAGCTGTTGTTTTCGACTGGCCCCAGTGACCGCAGTGTTTGTAATCTGTTCTCCTGTTTGTAATACATCCTTGTATATGTTTTCTGTTTGTTTGTATATTTATTTTGGTTGATGTTGTTTATTAAAACACATTCTTAATTCAACTGCTTGTGTCTCTGTGCATTCTGATGGTGTCAGATGGGGCTGGGCTATAAGACAATATGAGCGCATCCAGATGAATGCACACATGCCTCTTGCAGCATCTCAAAGCCTTTTGAGATGCTGCAAGAGGCAGATGCGGGAACAAAAAAAATATTCCCCACACTACAAATTTAATGTTCTCCATGCTGGCACCAGGCTCTAGCTCCCCCTGGCTGCAGATCTGAGAGAAGCCAGGCAGGGTTATTTTGCCCCAAGTGGTGCAACTTGCACCTCACCAAAGTGCATGTCCAGGCACGTGCACTGAGGCAAAAAGCCTTGGCTCATATTTGCACCACAAATAAGAGTCCCTTGGAGTCTTCACACAGACCAGTATCCACACCACTAATCTGACTCATTGGGCCAGAAGGTTAGATACTACTAATATAGCACCACTGGCTGTATCTTTGGGTTTAAGAATAAGATTTTATACATTTATGTAAGGTACAGATGCATATGTCTTCATCATAAATGTATAGGTTTTAAGCATGCAGAGTAGTGCTTCAATCTATTGGCATGAATATATATGTCTTTAAATATAGATACCACTTTTGGGGTAAATATTTCATTTTCAAGGCCTGAGTACGCCCTTTCATAGTTACAAGTCTGACTATGGTTGGGACAATTCCCACCACCACCAATGGCCAGTGACAAGCAACATTATAAAAACTACTTAGGGGCTAACCAAAGATTTAATCTATTTCAAGGGCTAACTAGGCCTTGCAACTTCTTCAAAGTCTAACCAGCAACTCATTGCATTTGGATTACAGGCTACAAGACAAGGAGAAATTAAGTAACTAAGGCAGCATAAGGCATAATAAATATATATTTTAATACATATAAATTTGAAATTATAACTTGGAACACTGTAAATACCAGACTCACATTCTCTTCTTCAGGTCAGAGGTTCCCAACCCATGGCTCATCTATGCGACCTTCCAGTCTTGTTCATGGTCGTTGACATTTGGCTTTCCACAGATACATTTTCCTTCAGGTTGTCAGGGAAAGCAAACTGGAGATGGAGTTGAATATGTATCTTCAGATATATCTAGAGGGATATTCACTATTCACTACCCTCTCTTGTATCTACCTTTTATTAATTTAAGATATATCTGGTTCAATGCTTTCCCTCTACAACATCTACTCCTGACGCTGTCAGAGAGAGGACACTGGGAAAAATGAACCATTGTTCTGATTGAGCAAGGCACTTCTTATGATGTTATGTTCTTAAAATATGATATTATCCACAGATTGTTAATTTCTCAGCATTGTTTCACACAGAACAGAAAAGGCTGGAGATCAGTAGTCTAAGGCTTTTCATTCACTTTATCGCATTGTTTTGGTGCAACTACAGAAATGCACAGGGTGACAAAATAACTCTTTACTTCAGTGACTGCTTCTGAGCTGTGCCAGGCTCAAGAGAGTGATTCCCCAAACACTTGTGGAGAATAGCCCTGGATAAATCTCCTTTTCACAGCACAAGACTGCATGTGAAGCTTTAAGTTAGCTATATATAGTTCATGTTCAGAGAGCAAAAGGTATTAATATCTTTGTTCTGAGGTTTGATATGAGGAACATGAGATCCTTTTATATCTTTTTTTTGTTGTTGCCTAGTGTTAGGGGATCAGACTTTGAAATGACATATTTCCTTCAACTCCTGAAAAATCTTGAAACCAGATAACAAAGATGCCAAATAATAGGGGAAATCCCCATACATCATCATAGTAAGTATCTTACAATTATGCAACTTTGATTAGCAATGTGTTTATTTATTTATTCATTCATTCATTTATTTAGAAGAATCAGAAATAGGTAGATAGCTTGATAGGAATACAGACATAAGAGCATACTAACAAATTTTCATTATTAACTTGGAACATATGGAAAGTACAGGGGGAAAGAAAGACATGATACACTGGGAAAAATTAATATAGACCACCAAAGTAAGTATTGTTGTACTCTTTTATTTGTGGATGTATTAGTCTTTTAATACATTTATCAGAATTCTGCTTGGAATTTTAACAATGTAAAGCTCCGTGGAAACACAAATTCAGTGTCAAAACTCCATTCTGATTAACTATAGATAAGTTGTTTGAATCTTTACTAAGTCTTTCTACTGAGGTTATCAATATTAAGCATTTCATTTTTTTCCAGACTGCAACAGTTTTGGACATCACTATACAATAAATAACTGCTTTCTTAGTGAATAACCCACTTGAAACTGCTTACAGAATAATTCACTGCTCAGTATAATTACAGATGTAGCAGTTTGTCCCCCCTTTATTTTGAAAACTTCAGTAAAAAAGTAATTCACATGCTAATTAGGGGAATTGTTTTTAGCTTGTGTTCCCAATGCCCATATATTTCAGGAAAACCAAGTAATGTTTCAACTGAGTGACCATAACATCAAATGACTAATGAAGCAGGTCGAACGGTTTGAATTTAGAATAAAAAGTTATGCATTTATTCAAGAATGGGGAATGACACTTTTATAATGGAATAAATACATTCAGCCTTTATTTTGCATAGAGAGCAAGCACTTTTATCATCCAACTTTGAACCTTTTATCCTGACCCCTAGTGTAGCTCATAGGTTTCCCATTTATGTCTAAGAACTCATTTCACTATTAAATTACATCCTTTTTCTTGAGTGTATTAGGAAACTAATGGAACACAACACAAAGGCGAGGGGGGAACCCTTTCAGTCCTCCAGGTCCCTGCCGGCCTGACTTTATGACTGCTCCAAACTTGAGAGTGCCCTCGGCTCCTGACACTGCTACAGCTCCGAACCCGAATATATATGTATATATATATAAAATATAGTATTTTCATCAAGGCATGGCAGATGAGACAGCAAGGGGGTACATGGGGGATCTGGAGTGGGGCAAGTTTAGCAGGGATACTAGGGGGCACCCATAGCCACCCTCAAGGGCCCACCCTGTCACAACCAGCCCTGATGAGCAGAGAACATGAGCGGTCCTTGTGGCTCTTCCCTGCTGCTGCTGCTTCCCACAGCTCTGCCCGGCTGCACAGCCTAAATTCCCTGACTCACGCTTAAGTCCCTGGCTGCAAGCTGTGCTGCTGCACCACTGGACTGCAGGTTCCCCCCATACTGCAGAATATATTGCAGCCCCGCCCCCCACCTCCTACAAAGGGCAGGGGAGAGCAAGGGAGGTAGATGTAACCTGCAGGCTGCAATTCACCCCTTGGAGGCTGCATGCAGTGGCCACACAATTTAACAACCCTGAATATGCCACTGCTTACAAAAGCTTATGAATCTGATTTAATTAGTGTGTAAGGTGAAAATGTAGTCCGTCTTCATTCTTTCTATAACATAAAATGTTTCAAAGGAATACACATTGCAAGCAGAAGTAGCAGCATCAGCAGCTGCCCAGACAGCACCCCAACATAGCATTCACATAGAGAAACCATGTGAACTGAAGGATGACACTGGTATTATGGTGCTCAGATGAAAATACATTGCTGTCTATAATTATGATAATATATTTTTAAATATATCTGACCCCAAATATGGGCTTATACAAATATAAGAGGTAGATGAATTTAAAGTATCCAACTGGGTAGGCTTGTAATATACACAGAGTCCTGAGGACAGAGTTTGAAAGTGGATGGGATCTCAGAGAGGCAGCCGAATTTGAAAATGAGCTGACAATATTGTGCTCATGTTATGCAAGGTAGAATTTTAAAACAACTTGGGATAGCACAGATTTGACTAAAATAAATAATATTTAAGGCTTTATATTTAATATTCTTAATGAAAATTAAGACTGCAAGGCTATAGTTTCTTCTGCGGATGTCATGTCTACAAGGTCTGGAGAATTATGAATGTTTCCACTTATTGTTGCCATTAATTTGACATATGCACACACAGCAGTTTGGCCAGGTAACCTGTATGATTAGTGACAGTCAAGACTATGTATGCCATGGAAATATTTTCATGATTGTTTCCTTTTCTGGTTCCCTTTGCTTTTTCCTCTTCAGAGTGTGACTGAGGCTGAAAATGACCAATCAAACCACCGTGACAGAGTTTCTTCTTTTGGGATTCTCTGATAATCGAGAGCTACAGATTTTACACTTTGTGGTATTTCTATTAATTTACCTGGCAACCCTAATAGGAAATATGCTTATCATTGTGGCCTTACTTGTGGATCCTCACCTTCATACCCCCATGTATTTATTTCTTGGCAACTTATCCTTCATAGACCTCTGCTACATCTCTGTCACCACTCCCAAGTCTATGGTTAATGTCATAACAAACATCAGATATATTTCTTTCTACGGGTGCGTCACTCAGCTCTTCTTGGTTATCTGCTTCATGTCAGCTGAGCTGGCCTTCCTCACAGTGATGGCATATGACCGCTACATTGCAATCTGCCAGCCTTTGAGATACAGACTGATCATGAGCAGTAGCACCTGTCTCCAGCTGACCGTTGTTTGCTGGATTGGCAGTGTGATCTATTCAGCTTTTCTCACCGGTGATACTTTTAGGTTGCACTTTTGTGGGTCCAACGTTATCCGCCATTTCTTCTGTGACATTCCACAATTACTGAAACTGTCTTGCACAGATACGCATGCTAATGAAATCGTGCTTTTTGTCTGTTGTTCAGTCTTTGGGTCCATATTCATCGCTTCAATATTTGTGTCTTACATTCACATCTTCATCACTGTGCTGAAAATTCCCTCAGTACAAGGCAAATATAAAAGCTTATCCACTTGCCTGCCTCATTTGAGTGTTTTCTCTTTATTTATGAGCACTACCATGCTTACCTACATGAGACCAAGTCTGGTGCACTCAGACTATCATTCCCTCATTGATGCTATACTGTATTCTGTGGTTCCTCCTCTCATCAATCCAATCATCTACAGCCTAAGAAACAAGGAAATAAAAAATGTGGTGAGAAAAATGGTAGATGGAATATTTTACACCAGGAAAAAATAACTACTTCAATTGCAATCTTGGGACCCTTCACTGGAATTCATTCTTTGCAAGTTCTAAAATGGAATAATTATAATTTTCTTTTCTATAAATAATGTTAGGCTGAAGTTATTTTATAGACTTAGGATACGTGATTTAGAATGGGGCAAATAGTGTGTGGGGGGTGGTTCTGAGTGGAGTTTGGAATGGGGGTCCAGTCATTATGGCATTAACCTATGATTTGAGGACATGGGGTATGGACACATGTACACATGATATGTTTCTAATTTAAATGTTTCAGCACTCTGAAGACACAGAGTCTCCTACAAGCTCTAGTGCTTCAAAAGATGCTTGAAGCCACAGGGTGCATCCAAATGAGCACACACATGCCTCTTGCCCCATCTCAAACCCCTTTGAGACAGGACAAGAGGCACATGCAGGAAAGAAAAAAAATGTTCCCCATGCTGCAACTTTATAGTGCGGGGAGAAAATTAGACCCCAGGATATCCAGAGGTGTAAAAAAAAAGGTTTAAAAAAGCAGGGCAGGGCCGTGCCCTGAGGGAACCAGAGGCTGGGTCCTCCACAGAGATGATCTGGCTGCCAGAGCATCTCTATGGTTGGCACCTAGCCCTGGTGCTGAACCAGACAGCGTGTTCAGCAGCAGGGCTCCAGTGCCATTGTGTGGGAGCCATAGCCCCTGTGGGAGGGCAGCAAAATATATGTTCGTGTTTCATGAATTCATGAAACCTATATTTAGAGTTACTTCATTGTTATGATAGAGATACTGGTAGGTTTCCACATAGCTTTAACACTGTAAATATATCAATAAAACATTGCCCAACTGATTGCTGTCTCTGTCTCACTCTCTCTCTTTACAGTGGTATTTTTTTTTACTTGTGGAGGAACATGGATTTTAGGGTATTTTACAAAGTGACTTTGGGATTTTTTTATCAGGGATTTTTCAGGTTTCCAACAGGGAACACCAGAATTCATGCTAGGCAGGTCAGTGGCAGGACCCTGCCTGCCCAGAGCTGGCAACTTGGACCCAGCTGGCTGTGGCTAACCTCCTGGCCAAATGGGGCCAGGAGGACATACTTTGACAGTTCAAAGCAGGCCATGACACCAGGAACATCTTCTGGGTGATAGCTGCCCAGATGACCTGGCAGGGGGCACACATGGCAGTAGTGCTGCACAGAGGCCAACTCTGCAGCCACATCCCACTGGTAGCTGGCCCAGAGGAGCAGATGCCTCTGCTGGCTGTGCAGTCCCCATCCGAGCCTGGCAGGTGCACAGCAGGTCACAGCCAGGCAGCAGCCCCCACTGCCAGACCCCTGCAGTGGGCAGAAGGTACAGGGAACTCTCAGGGCTGCTTCAGCAGTCCAGCTGGAACAAGGGGTAGTGTCCCCAGCTACCAATTAGCTGGGCCCCAGAAGCTCTTGAGAGCAAGTAGCCCTGAGCTGCTTGCCAGGGCAGCTTTTTGTACTTTTAGGGCCAGGACAGGGCAGCTTTTTATACTGCTGGGAACAGCACAGGTGCTGGCCCCAAGCTCTAGCTCCTCCTGGCTGCAGATCCGGAAGGAGCCAAACAGGGTTATTTTCCCCAAGTGGCACAATTTGCTCCTCAACAAAGTGTGTGTCCAAGCACGTGCACTGAGGCAAAAAGCCGCAGCTCAAATTTGCACCACTTCTATTTGAGCTGCTGCAAGCACATGTACTTGCATGTGTGGATGCACCCACATTGTTTTGCTGCTCTTCAGCTACAGGGCTGGTAGTTTTTCTATGAGCCTACACAGACTTTCAAAGACTGCCAAATGAAGACAACAGAGCCTAGTGGCTGGTTGATTCCCAGAGCAGTGTAAGCCACTGAATCCCAGTCACTGTCACTTCTGAAATACTCCTCACTTACATGTAAGCTGTTGTTCTAGGAGCAGCAGAAAGTGAATAGCCATGGTCTCCTCACCCTGCAGTTCCTGGCCAAATAGCATTGCAAGGTATTATCTCTCCCTTTTGTGCCTATTATCTAGGAGGCTGATGAAATGTAGTTCATAGGCCCTGCTCTGAAAAGTGGTTTTTACATTCAAACAAGCACCTAACCTCATCACCGGAACTGAAACCAACTTCCTACAGCTCAAAACACAAAACCTGCTAACTATCTCCAGTACCCCCACAAACTGCACACCAGAATCTATCAAAGACAACAAAAACCAACTACATGTTGGGGCACATTCCTCACCAAAAACACATTCTACCTCCAGTCTCTCAGGCCTGATCCTGAGAGGGAACAAATGACAGTGCAAACCACTTTTCAGAGCTGGGCCTATGAACTGCACTTCATCAGCTTCTTAGGTAGTAGGTACAAAAACTCATGGACTCAATATCCACAGTGGAATTCTGGCACACTGTGACCTGCCAGACATCTGACACCACAGGCACATTTGCACTTTTACCTGCACTGCTATATCCCCCTTTCTCCCCTACCCCCCACTCCAACCTGTCCCTCACCCCCTGATGACTCCATTTCCATTTTCACTGACTGGCTTTCTTGCCTGCATTGCAGACCAGGCCAGCCTCTGGCTTCTTTACTATTCCTTCCATTCAGGACCAACTGCAGGTACTTCTTCAGCCTGACAAAGGGGTTTTCAACCCTAAAGCTGGCATCCCAGGCAGCTAAGCTGAGCTCACCAGGAGATTCACAACTGCACTGCAACCAGAAAGCATCAGGCCTGTCAAAGGCATGACAGGTCTGGGCATTCCCCAGCCAGGATTGTGTGCGCGCGTGTATTAGCTGGAGGTTATGGTGCCTCCTCCCCGCCTTTCACCAGGGGATCATTGGTCCTGGCATTTATGGGGCTGCCACGCTGCCAGAAGTCCCACCAGGCCTCCCTACCCTGGAAGGGTGTGATTTTAGTGGTCATACCCAGGACTGGGGGCCTCCTCCTTCTGCATAGACCCAATCCCATGCCTCCAAGATCATCCTGGCAGGGGAATAAGCTCAGCAGGGACAAGTTTTTCCCCTGCTGGCTGGTAATGCAGTTAGTGCCCCCTCCAACTGAGAGTGGTGCATTACTCAGTTTTTAAAAAACTCAAAAAAGGAAATTGGCACAGACAGAGTGGGGAAGGTGGCACTCAGTCCATCTGCAGCTGGAGCTTGGGGAACCCCAGCAGCAGGAGGTTCACCTTTGCAAACACCAGCTGCTCCACCAAAGCAGGATCCAAGCAGTTGCAGTGTGGTGTCACAACGTCCCCAGCAATGATGAACACCTTCTTGCTTGGAACAACTGGTCAGTGGGCAGGACTGGTGTTGCTGGGCAACCATGGCCAGATCCTGCCACATCTGGCTGCAGCTTGCCCAGTAGGCTAAGGGGTCACAGTCCAGCGGCTCCACATCCTCAGTGAGATAGGTAGCCACCAAAACCTCAGCACTACCTGCCCGAGGCTGGGGTCTGGTGCATCTGAACCCCAGCATTGAAGCCATGCCCATGGTCCACATTGGCAGTGGCTGGCATGGAGGAGTCTGACTGCTGCTGGTGCCAGCGCTGGTTCTGGGAATGCTGGCACGGGAAAGTGGATCTCCCTCTTCTACATCCCCTCACCTCGGCACTTCAGCCTCCCTGATTTTGTTGACCAGCACCTGCATCCAGCGATCAAGGGTTTTGGGGCTGCCAGTGCACATGCTCCCCTTCACCCTCAGGTCACACATGCCTGCCATCATGTGGACCATACTGCACCACAAGGGATCCAGCTATCTCCTTATGCCCTCCTTCAGCAACCTCACCAGTGCCTGCACATCTGGTGACAGCAGCCTGCCCCAGCCAGGAACACTGATCCCCTGAAACTTCACCATTTGGTTATCCAGTTCCCTCACTAGGGGGACTACCTAGCTGAGGAGGGCATTGCCAGCACTGAGGATCTCAGTATCCTCGAGGAAGGGCTTGAGGAACACCAAGATCTGGGAGATGGTACCCCACTCATCTCTGTTCAGGGGGGCACTAATCCCAATCTACCCAAGCAAGGCCATCTCATGGATGGCCTTCTGTTGTTCCACCAAACTTTTGAGCATCCGGGATGTGGCATTCCATTGAGTCTCCATATCCTGCATGAGTTTGTGCTGAGGGATGCTCAGCTCTGCCCGTTTCTCCCACAGCATCTTGCCCCGCCTGGTTCTGTGGTGGAAGTAGCCCACCATCTTCCTGCATTTTGAAATCAGCTGGCTTGTAGCAGTGCTGGTGGTAGCACCATCACTGGCAGCCCTGTCCCCCTCCAAGGCATCCCTCACTATTAAGTGCAGGCAGTGTGCCACACAGCAGATGCCAACAAAGTTGGCATCCTGGATAGCTATCACCATATTGGCCTGGTTATCGGTGACCATGAACCCATGGGTGAGCCCAGCCTGCCCAATGAGCCACTCCTGCACCATGTGGTTCATGATCTCCCTTGCCGTGTGGGACTCATCCAACACCTCGGCTTACAGTAGAGCCCACTGATGGCCTGACTGATCACACCAATGCTCTGTGAAGGAAAGCTAGGCATGATCACCACCCCAGCTGCTCCAGATGTCAGAGGTGAAGTGCAAGGCTACCTGCGCCCCTCCTTGTGCAGCTCCTCCCTCAAGCACTCCCTGCATGCCTCACAGAAGGAGGGCAGCACCGTCCTGCTAAAGGTGGTGCATGCGGGCACTTTGTAAGATGGAGCCAGAAGTGCTATGAACCTCCTGAACCCTGGCTGCTCAACTAGGGAGAAGGGCTGGCTATCCAGAGCAAGCCTCTCGCCAATGCTCTGGGTGATCTTGCTCACCTTGGGAACACACCTCCGCTTTCTATCCACCTTTCCCCCACTGGTCCAGGGTGTCCTGGCTCTGCATTGGAGGTAAGAGGGCTTTAGATCAAGTGGGGTACTTCCCTTTAGGCACACTTGCCCTGGTGCCAGGCTGAGCAGGAAGAAGGGCAAGGGGGTGCTACCTCCTTAGATGAGCAGCATCACCGTGGTGGAAAAGTGTCTCATATCCTTGCCACAGCTCATGTGCCTTTGGCAGTGCTGGCAAATGGCAAACCTGGGATCATCTGCTAGCTCAAAATTCTCCCACGCTACTCTACTCCCCTGCTTCTGGGTTTAGGGTAAGGATCCTGCCTTATCCCACTCCTCAGCAGGCTGAGGCTCAACAGTAGGAGGAGCTGCCTCAACTAAGCCACTTGCCTCCACAACCTCAGCCTCCTCCAAGATGCTGCTTTCTGAAGGAGACCTGGGTCTAGGGGAAATTTGAGGGTTATGGAGCACAAACTCTGATTCCCCCTCAGCCCCTAGAATTGCTTGAGCCAGCACGCATCCCTGGTTCCAGCTTCAGCTCCTCCTCTGGCAGTGGGAGGCTCATGCTGAGAGATGACATTGGGATGGAGGAGACAATGATTCCACTGCTGGTGCCTACTTCTGGACTGAGGGGAGGTGATGCAGGTGCAGGGACATCAGGTGCCGGCACTGCTCCCACCGCCTTGCTTCCACTGGCAATACTGATGTCATGGCTGCTCGGAAATAGAATGCATCTGTGTTTGGGTGGGGGAGGGGGCTTGCAGGTCTAGCTCTCCCCGTACCCCCTCTCCCTCCTCTGCCAGAAGACCTGGCACCTTTCTTTCCAACATGCTTCATATGAATCTTTCCTGTTCTGCAAAAGGTCTCTGTCTGTCTGTGTGTGTGTGTGTGTGTGTGTGTGTGTGTGTGTGTGTGTGTGTCACTTCTTTTGTGTCATGTTTTATTCCCTCTGTAGCATGTGTGCACTGGACTCTTCTTTGATTGTTTGCTTCAGTGTTAAGAGCTATGTAAAAATTCTGTGCTGTCTGCCTGTCTGTCTGTCTTCTTCTATGAATATCTGATTTTTCTTTTTTATAGTGTGTGTGTGTGTGCGCGCACGCGCCCGCATGCACACAGAATCTATGTGCCTCCCTGCACAGTGACTCTTGAAGGCAAGGAGCAGCAATCCTCATCTCTGTGTGAGCTACCCCAGAAGGTGGCTAGGAGTGGTGGCAAAATCTGGTGCAGGCCTTCCAATACAGCGCTTGCCATTTTTGCTGGTGAAGCCCCTGGAGCAGAATGGTGACTGCTGGCCGTGACAATCAACAGTGAGCAGTTGCAGGGTCCTGTAGGATAGACCTTACCAATCACCTATAATTTTTGGCTGGTGTAGGTGGTAGAGACTGATCCAGACAGTGGCTCTGGGTCAATCTCCCTCCCCATCATGTTGAGCTAATCAGGGGTGGGCAATTATTCTGGGCAAAGGACCGCTTACTGAGTTTCGGCAAGCCATTGAGGGCCACATAACAGGCAGCCCAGGGCAGATTAATATTAATTTTCTAAATTTCTTAGGAGCCCCATGGGCTGGATAGAATGGCCTGGTGGGCCGCATCCAGCCCCTGAGCCACATTTTGCCCACCCCCTGAGCTAACTGATGGCTCCTCTCAGTTTCTTTATTACTTACTGTCATAGGAAATTAACTGTTTGTGGTTTCAGCACATAATGAATATACTTTCCTTTAGGGTTGTGTGTTTGTCCCTTTTCCACATTAATAAAGCCTGTTATAGTTTACTATTGCTTCTAACTGGGGAAGTTGCTTCGCTTTGGAATAACCAGTTAAAGTATACTGTCCAAGGTTTCTGGGTACAGGCTTGAGTTAAGAAAGAAAGTTTACGTAAAAGCCCTCAAATCTGAATTCAATTTGTCTGCAGATATAATCCACCATGTTTCCACAGTTGGTAGGGCTGGAAAAGTGAAAATTGTGGGTGCAAACATTAGCCAGAAGAGTGTGATTATTGTCCAGCTAGCCAAAAAATGGAGGGGGCAAGAAAATGAGTTTGTTCCTATGAATGGCCTAAAATCATTAAATGATGTAGATGAGGGATGTTGTGGGGAAGAGTGAGGGAAAGGGAGAGGGATGGGGAGAGAAGGAAGGGCAGAGTGTAATCTGTAGTTACATTATACTTCACTGTTATCCCTGGATTTGGGCTGACAAAGAAAGAGTCCAGAGGAGTGAAAGTAGGGGATGGGCAGCTAGGCATATCTATTCCTTCCTCTAAGGACAGCATAACCCAATAGAAGGCCATGGGAAGGACAATCAGTGACTTAAAGTGGATTCAGTTATTGTTTGGATAGCTATTGCCTGTAGGCAAGGCATAACTGTAAGGTTTTTTGATCTTTTTGGACAATGATGTAGAATAAACAAACCTGGGAAGGATTTTGAACACACTGGGAGGACAGGGGTATAATTCAGAAGGATCAAAATAGATTGGAAAGCAGGGCTACAATCAACAGGTTGAAGTTCAGTAGTGACAAATGCAGAGTGCTACACCTTGGGAAGAAAAACCAAAAACAAACACAAGATGGCTGCATGGCAACAGTACAGAGAAAGATCCAAGAGACTTGATGGATCACAGATGCAAAATAAGTCTGTAGTGTGAGGCAGCTATACAAAAGGCAAATTCATTTTGGGGCTGTATCAGAAGAATTATTAGGTACTTTACTTGGTGATGCTTAGCCCTCATCTAGAATATCATGTATACTTTTAAGCTTCACAGTTCAAATAGGAGGCAGGGAAGTTAGAGATGTTCCAGGCATAGGAAACAAAAATGATGAAGGGTTTGGAAGGCAAGTCATACAAGGAGAGATTGGAAGAAATAGGATTATGAATGATATGCCTATAGGATTATAAGAAATATATCTATAAGTACATAAGGGGCATGCATCACGAACTAGGAGAATATCTGCTCACCAGGGCACCCCTAGGGAAGACGAGGTCCAATGGTCATAAACTTCTGGAAGACCATTTTAGGCTCAACATAAGGCAAAACTTCTTTACCATTCAAGTCCCCAGGTCCTGGAATTGATGCCCCCCCGCCTCCCCCATAAGTGGTGCAAGCATCAACTCTAGACACTCCTAAGAAACGCTTGGATGCCTATCTTGCTGGGATCATTTACCCCAGCTGACTTCCTGCCCCTTGGGCAGGGGGCTGGACCTGATGATCTTGCAATGTCCCTTCCAGCCCTAATGTCTATGAAATCTATGATTCTTCAGCTTGTAGAAGAGATGATTGAGGGTCTTATTGCAGATTATGCTTAGTATGTGTTATTTCCACTGTGATACTTGTACCCTAACATTTTATGATGTAAAACATGTGTTAAGTGCCATTATAGCATGAAAACATTAGGACTTTTGCAGTGAGGAGTGAGAGCAGAATGCAGACACAGCTTGAATCAGGAAGCAAAATGAAGGCACAGATTACTGCCCATGCCATATTTTAAAATGAATATCTTAATATTATCATTATAGCTTGAACATTTTGATCTCAATTCACGATTCACTTTCTGGCAGCCTATAGGTAGTGACTTCATACGGATTCCATCAAATAACACTGAGGGAACCCACAGAAAAATGAGATGCATTCTTGAAGGTTTTCAATGTGTGACACAACTGATAGAAGAAGGAAAACCCACCACAGCATCACACTCCATATGAAGTGAAGTGTTCTCATTCTGCAAAAAATATCCTCAGATATTAAAGAGGAGAAAAAAAAATCCTACAGGAAAAGGTTCATATTGCCCCACTTACACCATTTCCCTAACATTCTAATGATGGTGACTTCAGTTCCACTTTATTTTCACCAATATCAGTCACATTTCAATGAAATGATAGTGAATTGAGTGACACAATAAAAAGATATATTGATTTAATTGTAGTCTTTCCAGTTTTTAACTGGGTTAAATGAAATCATGATCAGTCAGAATAGATTTGGAAGTAAGAACCAAAACCCAAACTCAGGGCCCGTCCCTTCTAGGGAAGTTTTTCTCTTGCTGAACCCACTCACTTTTGCTTATTTTCTTGCTGGCCCCACATATCATCCTCTTTCATCTGCACAGCGTGCCATCTTCAAACAGAAAGCTGTAGGTTGTCCTGGCCAGTGCCTGGCTATTGGCATGATAGTAGAACATTTTACTGGGAAGTAGGAGATACAAGGCCAAAAACCACTGGGGTGGAAAGACTGGGGGGACTACCTAAGGACTTGTCTACAAAGGAGAGAGAGCTACATCCCTCCCTGCCCCTATCCCTGCTGATTCTCATTACATTGCATTAAGTAATAAAAATAAGCTTTAGGGTAGAGAAAGAAGCCTAAGACTTCCCACTGTTAAGTGAGTGTTGTAACTGCAAATCTACATCCTGATCTTGTTCAAACCCTTCTGACCCCCTGTCTCCTGCATTCTTGGTTTCCTGCCTTGCCTATTAGCCCTCTATAAATGGCTGTCTGAATATGCTGTGGAGCACCTGACACTGCTTTTGGCAATGTAGGAAGCTTATGCATCTCACCTGTTTCACTGGCTTTTGAGGCAAGTGCCAAATTCTTAGACGTAATAGCCAAGCCTACATAGTAAAGTCACCAAACCTAGCAGTGCAATTCCCAAACATACAGTGATGTTTTAATGTAGCTGCCTAAATTGGATGCAGTTTACAAGGAGCACTTTAGGCAAAGTGATTATCACTGATGAGTGGCCAGACCAATTAACCCAGACACATTCTCACATGGATTCACTTACACTGTTTAGTAGTTTAGGAGACTGCCCACCCAGGTGATTTGGGTACCTGACTTGAAAGAACTTGGGCCTGGGTTTCAGTGCTAAATAATGAAGCCAGCTGTAGCTAGAGTTGGTCAGCACACCTGATAGTCAAAGGAAATATGGATGAATGGTTTGGACATTTACCTGCATCTTGAAACACCAGGTTAAGTTACTTAATCTCCCTAAAGATCTCAGCCAAAGATTTCAACTGATAATAAGTTATGGTAGTTTTGTGGCCCCACTGATTATGGCATCTGAACACCACTCATATCCAAATTGGCCTCCTAGGTGACCCCAATATGTCTAGTAAGTGTACTATGTCCCAAATCACGTCTTGTCTCCAAAAAACAGTGGCCTCTTCATTTTCTGTCCTTGCTACAATAGGCTGTGATTTTAAAGAAATAAGAGAGCATGAAGCTTCTATATGTCATTCTCTTTAAGTGGGATCTGCCCTTAAACAGATTTAAATAAATTCATACTGGAGCTTTTTTTCCCCTCTGTTGTATGATGATCATGTTTTTCCACTGAAGGTTATGCAATAAAATACAGGGTTTCCCTGGCTTTAGATACCTAAATTCAGCCAAGTCCCTTTTAGAAAAATAATTTTCCTCTGTGGTTCTGGCCTTCAGAAAAAAAAAAAATTCCCTAAATGTGGTTCTTTGACTCTCACTAGAGACCTGAGGAAGAGTACCTTTGGCCCAAGAGCTTGTCTAAGATCTCTCTTAACTATACAGTTGGTCCATTAAAATATATTTTAAAAAATTAAAATAATAATCCTTGCCTCTTGTATATTCCCTGGACATCACTCCATCATTCCAACACAGTGCTAGCAGGGCAGAGCCACCCCCTCCAGTTGCAGCCAGTGGGAATGCATAGGATGTGCACAGGGGTGCACGTGCACCCCCTGAGAGTGCTGGTGCACCCCCTGATGGCCACACTCACTGCTTAGGTGATGAGCGGGGTGAGCAGGTGGGAATGCCAATGCTCCCCTGCAAGCACTGGTCGATCACTGTGCTTACTGCTGCTGCTTTTGGGAGTGGCTGCAGTCACTTCTGGGAGCAGCTGCAGCAATCGGCCGGTACTTGCTCCCAGAAGTGACTGCAGCTATCCTGGAAATGGCTGCAGTGAGTGCAGCAATCAGCTGCAGTGATAAGCCGTCGTGGGACACCCCACCCCCAGGACCGCAGGATTGCCCACAGGGGACCCCTCTGCTCCCAAGACCACAGGATCACCTTTGGGGGACCCTACCCTCCCAGGACTGCAGGATTGCCTGTGGGCCCCCCACCCTGCTCCGGCCAGCAGGACTGGGACTGGTCACAAGGGAGGCACGTGTCTTGCCCCCACAACTAAGGCGGCACCAGTCACCCATGGCTGAAGTGTTTCCAAGGGTTCAGCCATGCTACCCTGCCTGCAGCACCTCCTCCGTGTCTGCTTCTCCCCACACCGCTCTCCTTCTCTGTCTTCCCTCCCTCCTCTCTCTCTGTCTTCCCTCTCTTCTTCCTTATCTTTCTTCTCTCTTCCCCCTCTCTCTCTTCTTTCTCTGCCCCACCCCGCCATCACAACATGCTTAACAAAAAAGGATACACAAGAACAAAGGTAGTATATGAAGTTTTATTTATTGTCACTAGGTTTAGAATTTTTAGAAAACCTGGTTACTGTAAAAAAAAAAAAAAAGCAACATTTATGATTATTTATTGTATTAATATGCAGTGCGTCCTGCTATATATCCTCCACCCCAGTCTTCTTTCTCTGGTGTGCCCGCACTTGTGCACCTTATAGGGTACAAGTGGCTTTTTCAGTACTCCAGCCAAAAATGTTGCCTACCCCTGGCTTACACTGTTTATTTTTCCAATTTACAATTGTTTTATATGCCTACCGTAACTTATAAAACAATGTTGTATAATTACTAAATGTTTTGATGTAGTTTTAATACATAGTCTTTTACCTATGTGTATGAAAAATGTGCTGGTGGTACTTAAGGCTGTATCATTTTAAATTGGTGGTACTCAGTCTGTCAAAGTTTGGGAACCAATGCTTTAAACCAAAATATTTGGGGGAAGGGGTTAGGAACATATGAAAATAAGCTAAATTGCAATCCATCCTATGCATCACTTTCTCAAATGTTCCATTAATTGAAATAGCAAGAGAAATTTCTCCTCTCAGCTATATCTGTGCTAAATTCTTGACCTGGCTATGAGTGTCAATAAAAAGATAATGATTTGAAAGAGACATGATTGCAAAATATGCAGTATAAAAATATGGGTGGGCAGCCTTAGAACACTGTGTTCCTGGCACTGCTTGCAGCCTCCAAATAAATTTTATAATAAAAATAAGAGCACTAAAGAGGTTGTCAGGATTTGATGCATGGCCAGTAATGGGTGGTTAGTCTAAGACATAAGCAATGGCCAAATAAAGTTTACAATAAATGGATCAAGAAGTTCAGCAGGGGCTTTTCTCAACTGAAAAAAATATCTAGGGATATCAGGGTTTCTTCCTGTGGCAGGTTGTTTGTACAACTTGGTGTGAGATATACTAGTTTCTATCCAGAAGGGATATGAATGAGATCAGTGAACTGAATCATTATCTTTTTTTTTCTTCACATTCTTCTCCAGTGCTCACTGAATGAAACATGGAGGTCTTTCTTATGCCATGGAGAAGGACATATTGAGACAGAAGCTGTGGAGGACTTAGAGTTTCAGTCACTGAAACTCTAAGTTGAGAAAAATGTTCTCTTCCATAATGGTTCTCTTCCATAATGGTTTCTAGGGCTGTGCAAAGCTTCATTTGCTGGTTCGATTCAAAGGAGATTCGGCCCAATTCAGTGGCTAAATCTCTGAATCTGAATCAAATTGGGAGACCAATAAAAAGGTCTGAATCGAATCGAAGCCTCTAAGTTGATTTGGAAAGTTTTGGAGGAGATTCAGAGATTTGATGCTGGTAAGTAGGGGGTGGAGCAGGGGCTGGAGGAGGGGGGAGAGCCCCGTGAGGGGACTCCCACCAAGCCCCACCCTCTGCCAGCTCCCTCAGCCCCCTGAACACCCCCAGACCCCTGCTCATTCTTCCAGCCCCATCGATGCTTGCCCCACCTGGACCCAGCATCCCGGCACTTTTAACAAATAAAAATAAAAAGCCCCCCACTCACTGGATGCTGGAGCAGCCATCAGGACCTCTTGGGGCTTGTGGCAGAGCCCACCCCATGCATCCTGGGGCATGTCTGCAGCAGTGTCTCCCCTCCCTGCCCCATGACATAGACAATCAGTCCCACAGCACCCATGGCACAAGTTTTGCTTGTCCCCTAAAATGAGGAGCAGTTCCCCCAAACCCCTGCACTTATCTTCTTGAAACTTGTCAGGCTTTGTTGCTTTAGTAAGTGCTACCACTCCTGCAGTTTTCACACCACTATTTTGTAACGCCTAAACATGACATTAGTTTTACTTTCAAGAATTTGGGGTGCTGTTCCGCCCAAACCCCTGCACTGATCTTCTTGAAACATGTCAGGCTTCATGCTCTCTGCAGATTCTACCATTCCTGAGAAGTTCATCCATATCAGACAAAAAACAACAAAGTTATAGATATTTCATTGATTCCTCATTATACCCTATGGCCAGATCTCTGAGGTGGCTCCAAAGCTTCAGCCAGATCGAGGCAGAAACTTGATCTGGAGCTCCTGCCATTGGAAATGGCCAGATCCAAAACTGGATTGTGTCACACACACACCATAATGGTGGCATAGATGCACAAGGCACCAAGATGGCGAGCCCCACCCTTCTTCCCTCCAACCATCACAAAAGGGTAAAACAAACGCTGCCATACCACTACTTTCGTTATCAGAGCATCACCAACATAGGTGAGGTCAGCTGGTCTGTAACGCCGAATAAGGCCGGGTCACAGAACCCTGAGAGGTGATAGGTGAAAACAGCCAGCTCACCTTTGAGCGCGCACCTGAGTGATATAAGGGAGCGCACAGCTGCACCCAGGCACGGTCGTTCATCACCTGCTTCGATTATCACAAGGGATGCTAGCCTGATCACCTAGCTTCCGCCTCCCATTCGCGATTAGCAACCACCGAATGCCGCTTCATTGCCGGCATGACATGATTAGCAGTCTACTTCTCTGCATCTCGTTTCTCTCCTCAATGCTCACTATGAGTAAACAAACCTCTACTTTCAACTACGCCCCATCTCCATGACTATCACCTCACCTCCAGTCTCTTTGGGCGACGTGAGCTGGTTCATAGAGAGCTAATAGGCCCTTCTAACCCCGTTGTTCCGGTCCCTTGCGCTGCGATCGGACAGCAGCGTGACAGATTGGATCTCTGCCGACTCGCACAGGCCTAGTTTACAGACACCAGGTTCTTGACCTTAGAGAGGCAGTCTGCCTTATTGACAGCTTTACGAAGGCCAAATTAGAGTGTATGAAGTATTTAGCTGGGCCAAAGTCATGAGCCTGACAAGGCATATGTTCCCAAAGTGACTTGGGCAGGCTCAGAAAACATGGGCCTCTGAGTTGGGGGGGGTCAAAAAGGTTCCCCTCTGGAAGGCAGTACTAGGCAAAGAAAAAGGAGAGTTCTTGGTCTAGTCTTTATGTGAACTGTGAAGACACTGGCAGCAGGAAGGGACTATGCTATTGTGTTGGGGTTAGACCCAAGGGGCTCTCCCATTGCCCAGAGCAAGGACAAAGGGTTTTGTTTGTTAGTTTGTATTTGGTGTGCAAAAACTGTTTCTTTATTTTGAGGACTGGTTGGGAAATGTCTAGGGAACCAAGCTACCTTTCACAAGCCAGCAGGCTAACAAACCTGCTTACACTTTCCCTTCATTTAATGTGCAGATATGCCTTGCAACAGTATGCAAGCATCATGCAGATGGGCCTCTGGCAATTCCCAATTAGAATAGGTCAGTGTAGCTCCATTGGAATCAGTTGGGTCCAATCTTCAGATAGTGTAAATCACCTGTCATTCAACTGTGATCAAGTCCAGATCTTAAACTAGTGTAAAATGGCCATAACAATATTAGAGTCAGAGCACATCAGCCACTGTAAATCATCCATACCCCATTTAAAGTCATTGGGCCAAGTCTCCAGCTGTGCAAATGGTCAGATTCAATGCTGTCAGACCCACAAATTGATTGCAACTATACTCCCCTGCATTGTACTTGCTAAAGACCTACAGCAGTGTTGTCTAATGTCTATACACAGTTATCACTGAAAGACATCTATCTGCACCCTTCAGCCTCCCTGTTGAGAACAAGAAGGTAGGTACACTGCCATCACTGGAGCCAATGTATCCTCTGCTTACAAAAAGCAGGGGTGAAAAACAGACCCTGAAAAGGTTTCACTGCTAACCATTATCTTCAATGAAAGATACTAATGCACGAGCCATGCATAGCTGCACAATGAGGTTTTAACTCCAGGACCACAGTCAAGGAGTGGGAAGAATTGTGCTGCTCAGATGCTTCCGCTTCCTCTGCGCGGTATTAAATAGAGCAAGTGGCTGGTCAGATGTTGTGGAGCCAGTCAACAGGGCCTGAGGGAGGAAGTAAAGCCTTTGGCATTGCTGGAAGCTTTAAGTATACCTTCATAGTTTCATAGTTAGTAGGGTCGGAAGGGACCTGAGAAGATCAAGTCCTACCCCCTGCCATGGCAGGAAAGAGTACTGGGGTCAAATGACCCCAGCAAGGTGATTGTCTAGCTTTGTCTTAAAGCCCCCCAGGGTAGGAGCCAGCACTACTTCTCTTGGAAGTTGGTTCCAGACCCTAGCTGCCCTGACAGTGAAGTAGCACCTCCTGATGTCTAATCTGAATTTACCCTCTGCCAGCTTGTGACCGTTATTTCTAGTCAGTCCTGGTAGTGCTTGGGGGAATAGAGATTCCCCCAATGCCTGCTGGTCCACTCTGACTAGTTTGTAACAGGCCACTAAATCCCCCCCTCAGCCTTCTCTTGTGGAGGCTGAATAGGTTCAGGTCTTGTAGCCTCTCCTCATAGGACCTTCCCTGCTGCCCCCGATCATTTGAGTGGCCATCCTCTGGACCCTCTCCATGTTGTCCATATCCCTCTTGAAGTGCGGTGCCCAGAACTGGACGCAGTACTCCAGCTGCAGCCTGACCAGTGCCGCATAAAGGGGGAGGATCACCTCCTTGGACCTGCTCGAGATGCATCTGTGGATGCATGCCAAGGTGCGGTTGGCCTTCCTGACTGCCTCTCCACACTGCTGGCCCATGTTCATCTTGGCATCAATGATGACTCCAAGATCCTTTTCTCCCTCTGCACTGATGAGAAGAGAGTTCCCCAGCCTGTAGGTATGGTGCTGGTTCTTCCTCCCTAGTGTCATGGGGTGAGGCCTAGGATCGGCCGTGAAGCTCCCTAGCGCCCCCTACCATGTCCAATTAGGTGATTCAGCACCCTCTACTCGCCCGCCATGGCTTTGATGTTCTAAGTTCAGTAAAGGAGGCTGCCTTGTCTCGCCTTGGACACTGCTCTGCTCAATGCCCCGTTCCAGTTGCGGTGCCCCAGTGCACCCCGCCTTATGGACGATGAGTGCCTCCTACCTCCCATTCAGCACACCCCAAGCCTCGCAGGTATTCCTGGACGTTATCAAGTCCTTACACTTTAGCACCCTACCTGGCCCCCCTGTGCTCGTCATGCACCAGCGCCCTTCTCTGGCGCCTCTTTAGCATCTCCAACCATGTGGAGCCCCCGGGACCCTTTCCAGGTCCTGCACCCGGTTGGGGCTCAGGTGGCCGCAGCCGTGCCTGGCCCCCTGGACCACCATCTGGGTTGCTTGCCCAACTGGGGCTTCTTCCTAACTCACCCCACCAGGCTTTGGCGCCCTACCTGGCAACCCTGAGCTGGTTTCACCACCAGCACCCCCTGTCTGGGGCCTACGCCGCGCCTCTTGCACCCATTGCCCCCTCTGGGGCCTACGCCACGCCTCTCGTACCCATTGCCCCCTCTGGGGCCTCTACTGTGCCTCTCGTGCCTTGGGGCTCAGGTGGCCGTAGCGGTGCCTGGCCCCCTGCCCTACTTCAGGATCGTCTCCCCGAGGGGCCAACTCCGCTCTCAGGGTTGGGGTCTCTGCCCCCTCACACTGCGCCTCACTGGCGCAAACAGCTGTGCCCTACTGGCACTGCTCGCTGTGCCCCACTGGGCACCGGGAGCCCCCCAAGCTACTGGGTAGCCCCCATGAGGCCTCCTCACACCCCTACAGCCCCACGCAGTCCTCCAGTCTAATGGTAACTAAACCACACTATTAGCCAGCAGGCTACAACATAACATAAGCCCCAGGCTTATCATACAAATCCCGCACCATGCTGGCTCTTAACCATACCTCCCTCAGGGTCCTCTCTACCCCTGCATTATTGCAGCCGGTCCACGTGGTCAGGCAGCAACCATCCACTCGGCCTGTTCAGCTCTCCCATAGAGCTCCTGCTCCTGCAGCTGCCAGAAGGGAACTGCTCCCTAGGCTCCGGCCTGGGCTGTTTATAAAGGCCCGGCCCATCCCCCTTCAGGTCACATGACCTGCCTGGTTGCCCCAGCAACCGGCACCTGAGCTGCCCTGGTGATTGGCAGCTCTCTTTATTTCCTTCAAGGCACGGGGCACCCAAGTGCCCCCGTGATACCTAGGTGCAGCACCTTGCACTTGTCAGTGTTGAATCCCTTCCTATTCTCATCTGCCCACCCTTGTAACCTGTCTAAGCCTAACTGTAGCCTATTCCTTCCTTCTAGCATGCCCACAACCCCCCACATCTTAATGTCATCAGCAAATTTGAACAGGGTGCTTTTTACCCCCTCATCCAAGTCACTGATGAAGATGTTGAACAGTGCGGGCCTGAGGAATGAGCCCTGGGGGACCCCACTGCCCACATCCCTTCAGGTTGAAAATGACCCATCCACCACCACTCTCTGGGTGCGGCCCTCCAGCCAGTTGGCAACCCATTTGACTGTGTAGGTGTTGTCACCACAGTCCCCCAGTTTTTTTAATGAGAACAGGGTGAGAGACAGTGTTGAAGGCCTTCCGAAAGTCCAGAAAGACTATATCCACTGCTACCCCTGCATATAAGGATTTGGTGACCTGGCTGTAGAAGGCCACCAGGTTGGTCTGACAGGATCTGCCTCTAATGAACCCATGTTGGTTGCCCCTAAGCATGATCTTGTCCAACACCTATGATTTTCAGTAAGGGTGGCAGGTCAGGGTGAGCCACCACTTTGTTCAGGCCAAGGGTTTGAGACTGCAATTCTGAAAACAAGCAATGACTTCTTTATTCAGTACTTCTGAAAAGCAGGCCCAAGTACTGTCAAGCCAGGCACCCAAATGATGAGGCTCTCCTTACTGCTTATCTCTGAAAATTGTGCTCCCTTTTTTCTGTCTTTGATACAGGAGGGTGAGATTTTTCAAAGGAGGAAGAGGGAATGTTGCTCCTAAATCCCATTCCCTTTTAAAGGGAGCTGGTGCCTAATTTTTCTAGAGCCTTTAATATTTAGTAGTCCTGAACTGTGCCCAAGTTTTCCTAAAAGAGTCAGAGCAGAGTTCTGTACCCAGGTACCAATTTCATGAGGGTAGAGTGCATCAGATAATAAACACCTTCTAGACCTATACAGCACACTTCCTCAGTAGGTCTTAAAGCACTTTTAAAAGGAGGCCAGCTTTTGTCCTATTTAGTGATAGGGAAACTGAGGAACAAAGAGGGAAGAGTTTTGCCTCTGATGAGCCAGCAATATGATGGGTGAGCAAAAGCAGAAAGCAATTAGCAGAAAGCAGAAAGCAATTATCAGGATTAAAGTCCAACAAATTATACACCAGGATGCATTAGTTTAAAAACTCCAGGCCAAGCTCTTGAAATAAATATTTAAGATATTAATCTAGAAGTACCTAACCTGTTGCTTCAGTAGTATAGCAGTCTCTGAGGGATGTTCCTCTTATTAGATCTCAGGGGTTCTTAGGCAAAATTTATTGAACAGCCTTTTCCATACTAGGAACAACTGCGAGCTCATATAAATCTATCAAAGGCAGAGCTAACCTTGTTTACAGCAGTTTAGTATTTGTTTCAGTGTGGTCAACTGAGAGGGAAAATAAGGAAGATAATTCAATTAAAACTTATAGAACAACTGATGGAAAGCTGCAGATCTGGCGCTCAGGTGATATGAACAAATTTTTTTTTCTCCAAGTTTTATTTTGGAATTTTTTGAAACTGTCTTACATTCTCTGTGCCTCCCAAAATATGTATTTGAATATATACATATATATATATATATATATAGAGAGAGAGAGAGATGGATGATTATGATGGAAACAGGTATATATATTAAATCGGTGGTTTACAACTTCAACTACCTATTTTTAGGTTTTTAATGCCTTTTTGGAATTGTTTGGGAGTTTTTTTGTTGGGATCAGAGTGCCACTCCTAAATGTTGATACATCCTTCAGGATAGTTTTCCCTACCTTGATACTGCTAGTTTCTACAGATGAGTATATCATATAGGCAAGTAAATCAGAAAGCCAAACACTTTTATTTTGTTTAATCCTTTTTATTGAAAAACTGTTAACTTCAAAGACAGATAATAATATATGCATGGTATATCCCAACCATGCGATTGATCCAATAAAAGCTGTTACCTACACAAATCCTTACCTCTTGCTTATTTCCAGGACCAGATGGTAGTAACATAACTTCAACACCACCACAATACTTACATGTTAATTCAAATTATTATGGAATATTACCTGTTCCTATTTTGCTTCAGCTTAACTTGAATGTGTCTTTAGTAATACAGGCAGTCCTTGGACTTATGGCACAATTGGTTCCTGAAAACCGTGCCTTAAGTTGAAACATTGTAACTTGGAACCAATTTTCTCATAAGAAACAATGTTATAAATGGGGGATTGGTTCCTGAACCAAGGCCCAGTACCCTATTTTCACCAAAAATACCCCAGAATTTTTTACTCAATCAATTACAGATGAGTAATATAGCTACATTAATGTATTTATATTGTAAATACCAATCATATTAATTTGGAAGGACTTCTTTGAGGTGACTTTGCTGGACTTTTTGAAGGGCTCTTGGTTGGACTTTTTGAAGGGTTCTTGGCTGGAGTCTTCTCAACAGTCTTGGCTGCAGGTTTTTCTGGAGTCTTGATTGCTTTCTTAAAGAAAGTGTCTGAGGAAGTTTGAACAGATGTTCTCCAGGAGTTGAGTGATTCAGTGAACTTGTTTGCTGGCGTGGTATCACATCAGATCAAGTGTTGTAAAGTCGAAAATTACATCATAAAGTTTAAATGGTGTCAATTTATAAACGTTGTAAGTGAAAAACATTGTAGCTTAAAACATTGTAAGTCGAAGACTGCCTGTATTTGAATTTATTTATAGAGTCCCAGCTTTATGAGGGTATTGTGCATGGATTTAAGCTAAAGCATTGCTCTATAGAAGAAGAGTGAAATGTTCATATGTTTAATTTTTTCCATTTGATAACTTTTTGCAAAGGTAGGAAACAAAAATGGCCAGCCCTGTTTTTTTGTTCTTTAAGTTGTATGTCACACTAAAATGAAATGAAACAAATCTCTCTCTCTCTCTTTTTCACCTCACACTCTGTTGCTGATGCTGCTGAAGAAAATAATTTGCATTTATATTTCCATCCTGAACTGAATGGGAAGAAAACAGACTACATTTTATACGGCAAAAGGTGAGCTATTTTTACGACATAACAACTACAGCTAGTTAGTGTGGGATAATTTGTAATGTAAGATAGCATTAAACGTATTTATTTTATTGTATAGGTTTTATTTTGATCTTTTTAACATTATATCAAGCAGTAGTGGTGCATTATATGTGCAACATTATTATGTGGCATAAAAAAAATAGAAATAATCTATTTCATTTATTTTATTTTTTAAATTCACAATGGCAGCTGCTATTTAACACTTACCAAAACATTTTACATACTTTTCTTGAACAAAGTATCTCATAAATTCATATTGCATTGTATCATATTGCATTGTATCATTCAACAGTTTTGCTTATGACTGACACAAAAACAATGCCAGATTAGAGATATAGAAACAGAAAGAAAACTTTGTATGGGTATGTGAGTATGTGAGTGCCCATGTGTGTGTGTGAGGCATGGATGGAAAGCATGCATCAGGGAGAGAGAGAAAAAAATGTATGGGATAGGGCTTTGGTATATGACATTCTAATTGCTGCTGTTCAGGAAGTTACAGAGGTTGTAAAATACGACTGGTGTTTACAGATTTCCTTGTGACAAACATTTAAATATTTATGGTATAAAAATAGGTTTATGGGAATTTTTGTTTTGTCTAGCGTATATTTTCATAAATACATATGAAATGAGGTGACTTTAAAACCATGTTTAAGAGACAATCTGGCACCCTGAAGAGATCAGTTTAGTGGTTGGGTGACTTTTTAAAGTTGCTATATTGGCATGTATCCCTACGTTTCTGTGTAATAGAGAACCAAAATATCACAAGTGCAATATAACCTTTTGAATACACTGAGAATATGTACTTCTTTTCTCCATTATCTTTTTCCTCCATTTGTACTTCCCTTTCCTTTCTTCTGCTTTCACATCCCTCTTCTCAGATATCGTGTAGAAGTCTGTTGAATACCACCCTGAGTAATCAAATCCAAGTTATAGAAACACTGTATTATGAAAATACATTAAGAAACCCAAACAGGTAGATAGAAATGTATACAATTTAACTTTTTTTTTTTTTTACTTCTATTTCTTCAGTTTTATATTAGGCAATCAGAAACTTATATTCATTCAAAGAAGAAGTCAAACTATAAGACTGATTGATAGATAGCCTGGTGATAAATAGTATGTTTTTCACCTGAATCTTTCCATTATTTCAAATTGGAACACAATTTTGATTTTTCAGAATGTCCTATTCAAAGCTACTTGGGTATAATAGACCTAAATATTTCACTTCAATTTTGAGTTCATTTTTAAATGATTGTAAAGTAAAACTAAAACAAAAGAAAAATCAAATACCTCTGGTTTGAAAAGATGGGGTTAATACTATTAAAAGCTCCATGTCTATTTTTTATAGATGTTTAACTGATATTTGTTGCATACCACCAGTCATGTCATTTCTGTACTTTACCCTAGACTAACAGTGAGTACATACTGGAATGTATGGGTGTGCGAAATGGGCCATATTTGATTCAGATTCAGATTTGGATTCAGCCTGAACTGGGGACAATAATTCTATTCATTGATTCAGATCACTGTTCCAATTCGATTCAGCTGAATCCAGATCTGAAGAGTCAATGCTGATTTCGAGAATCAGCAATTCAGCCATAGACACAGATTTAAATGTTTTTTCTTCATTCCTTGAGGTACAGCTTGTGAATGCTGCAATGGTGGGGTGGATGGAGTGTCCCACAGGAGTGCAGGGAGGACCCTGGTGTGCTCAGCAGAGAACCCAGAAGTGGACTGGAAGTACTTCTGGTCCACTTCCAGGTCTGTTGCCAAGCATGTTTGCCCCCCCCACACACACACACACCCCAGCTCTGCAATTGGCTGCAGGGGGAGCACAGACCAAGGAGGCACCAGTTGCTGTGCTGCCAAGCATGCTGGGACCCCCCCGTGCTCCTGTGGGAAGTTTCATCTGCCCTCCCATGTCAGCATTCACAAGCCACCTGGTACCTTGAGGTATGTAGTAAAAAACATTTAAAGCTATGTCTATGTCCAAATTGTTGAATTTTTCTGAATCTCCCTGAACCAATTTGGAGGGTTCCAATTCAATTCAGAGAAATTAAAGGGTCTCCTAATTTGATTCAGCTTCAGAGATTCAGCCACTGAATCAAGCCAAATCTCCGCCAAATTGATCATCGACCAAAGCTTCACACAGCCCTACTAGAATGTTCGTGGAACACATTGGTTTTCTTGAGGGAAACTTTTTTTTATCTGTTGTGGGGGGGAAAGCACCTAAAACTTACATTTTTTAAAAACTAGAATGTAATGTGTTGGTTTTTTTCCTTTGGGAGGTGAGGGGAAGAGATTTGTAAAAGTTTTCAGCAGATTTTCATGCCAAATTAACCTATTCTTTAAGGACTTCAAATGAAAACTTTAGCTTTTATCTGCAATTTCTGTACCATTATTTACCTGAATCCAAGGAAACTGAATTTTAGATGGCCCCTCAGTAATTAGATTTTATGTATGGGAAATTATAAATGTGTTATAATTTTTAATACATAGAACCTAATTAGTGGAAGGTCATCTTAAATTCTTCTGCCCCATTGCTGTGACAGGGAACACAGTGGTGGAGGGCAAAGAGCTTGACTGCCATACATTGTCTCATCTTCCCCTTGCTCCTCTGTGCCTGTTTGTGCCCCCCCATCACTTACTCCCCACCCCCAGTGCCTGCCACTCACCATGTGCCCATCTGCCCCCTACTGCTCTTGCCTCCTCCCCCAACTTCCCCACCACATGTTCTCTCCCACACTTCCTTCACTGCAAGCCCCCTCCCTTGCCAAACGATTAATCCCAAATCTAGAGCTGAGCCACAGCCTGCCCCAGGCCAGTACTTGAATCCAAGATAAGGCTTTTTCCCCTCATAGTGATGGGGAGGACTTACCTTGGATTTGAGTAAATCCACACACACACATGCACACACCATTTCTGTTTTCAAGTATTTTGTTTTTTAATACAATGGCAATTGTTTCCATGGAGCATTTCAATAACAAAATCAACAGAAACAAGAATAATATAATTATTTGTATTCAACAATAGTCACAACAGGAGTTTTAGGAGAGAGAGTAACTTTTGACATCTGAAGTGAACTAGTCAAATATATGATAGGAAGAGCCTCAGAATTAAATGGTGGATACCTCCAATGTTTGCTATCTTAATAATGTTGGACTATAACATAGAAAGTTAGAAACACCTAATTTTGTTCATTTGGGGATGCATCTGAACTTGAAGAAACACATAAGTTGGGTCCCATGTGGATCTAAAAATATTGGCGTGAATCTGAAATTGTTCTACTGAATGAACAGCATTACTTATCATTTAGTATATTATTTTAGCAAATTATGAGCCATTATATTTTCTGAAATGGAACATCTTAAACACAAATTAAAAGAAGCATTAGTTATCATCATTGTCAGTAACAACAACAACAATAATAACAAAAGAATAGCAACAGCAAAAAAGCAACATTTTCGCTACACACATTGAAAAAGGAAAATGTTTCTAGCGTGTTTTTTTCACTTGCAGAAAAAAGAACTTATGAAACAATGGCAATGGTTAATCAAACCACAGTGAGTGAGTTCATCCTCCTAGGATTCTCCACTTCTTCACATGTGCAAATTTTCCTTTTTTTGATCATTTTAGCTATTTATATCATCACCCTCATGGGGAACATAGTTATCATGCTGGTGATACAGGCTGACCCACACCTACACACTCCCATGTACTTCTTCTTGGGAAATTTATCTTTTATTGATATCTGCTATTCCTCAGTCACAATCCCAAAGATGTTGCAGACCTTCTTGGTGGAGAAAAAGACTATTTCATTCAGTGGCTGCATCACACAAGTGTTCTTCTTTGTTTTCTTTGCTACAGCTGAGGGGTTAATACTTACAGCAATGGCTTATGATCGGTATGTAGCCATATGCCAGCCTCTGCATTATGCTGCAGTCATGAAAAGTTGGGTTCATGTCCAGCTGGCATGTAGTACATGGATAACTGGGTTTTTCTATTCCTTGCTGAACACTCTACTGATGACTGACTTACAGTTCTGTGGGCCTAGTATAATTAACCACTTCAGCTGTGAGCTCCCTCAGCTGTTCAAGCTCTCATGCAGTGACCCCTTTACCAATAAGATGGTGATTTTCACTGTTGGTATATCACTGTGGGGAGGGGCATTTCTCATCACACTGAGTTCTTATGTTCGTATCATCTCTGCCATCTTGAGGCTTCTGTCAATGGAAGGAAAACGCAAAGCTTTCTCGACTTGCTCTTCCCATTTGACAGTAGTTATCCTGTATTATGGACCAATTTTATTTAGGTACCTGAAACCCACCACACAGAACTCAGAGGATCAGGACAAGTTCATCTCCATGATTTACAGCATTTTAACACCCATGCTGAATCCTGTCATATACAGTCTGAGAAACCAAGAAGTGAAAAGGGCTTTGGGAAATGTTTTTGGTAAAACAAGGTGAGCACATGGAGCAGATAGACAAATCAAGCACATTTTAAAGAGCAGCTCTGTTATTAAACAAGACTTTTTTAAAACTCGAAGTGTTCTCTCTGTGAGTTTTTCTAATGAACTGGTCTCTCATCAGTAATACAAATAAATATTTAACCCTGTTCACTGTTCCAACTCAACACAGTTTTGGGGAAAAAAATTGGTAAAACCTAGGTAGTATTCTGGATCTTGCATTACACACCAAATTGTTGCTCTCATTCAAATACCAGATCATTAAGATAATTTTCCCATCATGTACATTTCTATACATGTCAGTGGAATTTTTTATACATTTATCATGACACAAGTGATCCAAACCAACTAATCAAAGGTTTCTTAGTTCCTGAACTATAAACAAGCTAAACACTAGGGCTGTGTGAAGCTTCAATCTCTGATTCGATTCAGTGGAGATTTGGCCCAATTTGGTGGCCAAATCTCTGAAACGAATCAGGAGACCCTTTAATCTCTCCAAATTGAATCAGAACCCTGCAAATTGATTCAGGGAGATTTGGAAAGATTTGACAATTCAGACATAGACACAGCTTTAAATGTTTTTTCTACGTACCTCAAGGTACCAGGCAGCTCTTGAATGCTGCAGTGGTAGGATGGATGGAGCATCCCACAGGAGCATGGGGGGGGTCCTGCACAGGCAGAGCATCCCAAACTCCCAGAGTGCCTGAAGCCAGCTTTATCAGTTCGGCAGGTGAGCCAGATTGGCTTCTCCAATGCCCCAAGAGATATTTCTGGCTGGGCAACTTGTCAGTGAGGGAAGAGAGACAGTGAGTACAGGTTGGGTGGACTGACTGACCACCCAAACCCAAAAGGCCTTTATCCTGAGGAATGGGGTGGCAGACCAGCTGGTCTGAGAACTTGGGGGAGCTCAGAAATTGCAACAAGTGTTAATTGCTGCAGAGATTCATTAATTATCATGGTGGCACATCAATTAGCCAGATGCAGCAAAAGCAGCAGCGACAAGGATCACAATCCCCAGTATACTGAGAACAAGGGGGAAGCTGAGCACACAAGACAGTTTTCTTTTCCTTTTTTTTTTATCGTTCCTCTTGTTTTTGGAAGCTGAGTCCCACAGGGGATGCCTACAGTCAAACTCAGACCCAGGTGAGCACCACCCCTCCCAGAATTAAATGATCCATCAAGTCGTGGTAGATGAGAATTAGAAGGAACACTAATCTGACTAATTGACCTAGAGATGAGATGTCCTTTCAGGCTCCCAAAGGGGAGAGGGCAGTCCCCACGGGCTCCAAACCCCACAAACAGCGCCCCCATGGGTGAAACTTACCTCCAGGGGAGCAGCCAGACCACGAACCGCAGTTGCGGTAGCCCGCATTAGACCGGTGGTTTAATCAGCTGTTCCCTGGGTGAGGAAAAGCCAAGCCAATTGCAGCAGCTGTTCCAGCCACCACAGGAAGATTTAAAAGCCCCACTGGAACCCAGGGGGCAGAGAGGGCAAGGGAGCATGCTGGCACGGAGCACGCCAGAGGTGCTGAGGCTTCTGCAGCAGACAGGAGCAGTGCAGCGGGCTCAACACCAGCAGGCACAGCAGGGGAGGTGTTTGAGCCCCCTGTAGGAGGCTGGGAGGAAGGAGGCAACTCCACACCCCTCTCCTCCCCAGAGGTCTATTTCTTTTGACAAAAAAAAGAACAATAGGTGCAAAGCCAGAAGCACCCTACTCAGAGGTGCTGAAGCAAGCAGGAGCTGATTGAGCATGACCAAACCACACCATTGGTGCCAATCCGGTTGGCGAGTGGGTGGGGTGTAGGGGAGGTGGAGCCCCATAGAACATTGCACCCTAAATGTGAGTACTACCGTCCCTTGGGGCCCCCCAGGAGGAAGATCTCCACTGAACCCTCCCTTTATCTAATAACACCAACTCATGGCAGGCGAGTTGGGGGGGGGGTCCCACACTGGATGGATAGTACATCACTCAAGGCACCTTTTATCATACCTGGGCTTTCCCTACTGAAGACAGGCAGATGGATGTCATCAGGATGCAGAGGACCATGCCCTTATGTGGTGATCCCATGACACAAGGACCCAGTGCAATACTCCCTGTAACAATATTGAGTAAATCAAGGTTGAGGCAGGTGCTGCTGCAGGCCAAACTCATCAAGGGGTTGATATCACAGAAGAAGTGGTGGACATGGATGGGACCACAAAAGTGCAATTGAGAGGTCATAACTAAGTGCATCAGGGCATGCAGAAAGCCAGTGCTCCAAGTGGTTAGTGCCAGGAGTAAGCACACCTGTTGGCTCATGACCCCAGTGTACCACAATGAGTTGCCAGTGGCCACATACCAATCATAGGCCATAATGTCTAGCAGCACAACTTCGTTGCTGCCCAGGAAGTGAAATATTGGATCTGGGCCAGGCATCTGTGAATGAGTTGGCCTGGTTTCCTGAATGGAAGGCAGCCAGCATCTTGGTCACAGTGACTGTGGCATAATAAATGTCCAGGCAGGAGGAGAGATTACCCAAGAAGAAGTATACATAGGGATGTGAAGCTTGGTCTCAGCTATTACCACAGCCACGATGGCACCATGCCCCAGCAGGCTGGCCACATACAGTCTAAGGAACAGTACAAAGAGGAATTTCTGCAGCCACCAGACATTGGTCAGATCCAAGAGGATGAACTCATTCACTTGTGTCAGATTCCCTATCCCTCTATGAGAAAGAAAGTAACATCAGGAAGAAAGCAATCATTAAACATTGACTAGAAAGCACTTCAGCTAGTGGGTTGTATCCTCACTAAATGAAGTCACTATGTCACTGTGAGGGGAAGTGGCAGAAGCAAGAGAAGTCACTACTCATTTGCTTGAAGTTAGTCAAATATTATCTTGTTGAATTTAAGATATAGGTTAACATAAACATCCAACAGATTCATAGACTAGTTAATGGAGCAATGTCGACTTTTTTCATCCCTGTCATGTGTTACAACTATACTTCACTTGCCAGGAACGTTGTATTGTTTCCCTAAGGTAGACTGACAACTTTCTATGACATGTACTTTCTCTCCTCAGGTACTTGGGTTCAGAAGTTGGTTTCCAGAATCCTATACAAATTAGACACATACTTTTAAAATGTATACATGTATATTTTTTAATACAAATACAACATTTGACAAAAATTAAAACTGAAAACAGACTATCAACATTTCTTTCTTGTCCACAGTTTTGTCATCTCATAATGGCAGCTGAGTGAGGCCTTTCCTCTCCTGTCCTCTCCTCTCAATGATATCCTTTGTTTAAATTTTAATTTTTATCCTGGATCCATCCATCTACTTCTCCCTATGCATGAACCTGGGCACCTTCATGTATTTCATAGATTTCATAGACATTAGGACTGGAAAGGACCTTGGAAGATCATTGAGTCCAGCGCCCTGCCCAAGCAGCAGCAAGTAAGTTGGGCTCATAGGATCCCAGCAAAGTAAGCATCCACATTTCTTTTGAAGGAGTTCAATGTAGGTGCATGAACATTGGCAGTGGCAGGCTATTGCAGACCATGGGGGCTTGGAGAGTGAAGAAATTCTTCCTTATGTCCATCCTGAAATGGTCTTACTGGAGTTTATAACCATTCCACCTTGTCATCTCTTGGGGCGCTCTGGTGAACAATGGTTCCCCCAGATCCTGGTGAACACCCCGATGAACTTATAGGTGGCCATCAGATCGCTCCTGAGCCTGTGCTTTTCCAGGATAAAGAGTCCCATAGCTCTCAACCTGTAATCATAAGGTCTGTTTTCCTGACCTCTGATCATGCTCCCTCCTGTTCTCAGGTGTGGATGCTTTACCCCAGAGTTTGGCATCATCGGCAAACTTGGCCAGTCTGCTTCTGACTCGAGTGTCCACATCATTAATGAAGATTTTGAACAATATAGGTCCAAGGACAGAGCCTTGGGGGACCCCACTGTTCACAGGGCACCGTGACGATTGATTTCCATCAACCACCGCCCCCCGGGTCCAACCACAGAGCCAATTGCCCAGCCAGAGAATCATGGTGCATCCAAGGCTACAGTTGGCCAGTTTTCCCAAGAGGTGATCATGGGATACCAGATTGAAGGCTTTTTTGAAGTCAAGATATATGAAGTCAATCTCCTCTCCTTGTCCAGTTGATAGGTCACCTGGTCATAAAAGGAGTTAAGATTGGTCAAGCAAGACGTACCCACAACAAACCCATGCTGGCTATCCCTCAGGATGTTCCCGTCAGCCAGTCTGTTGAGAATGGCCTCTTTAATAATCTTTTCTAAGAACTTCCCCGGGATAGAGGTCAGGCTGATGAGCCTGTAGTTTGCCGGATCCACTTTTCTCCCTCCCTTGAAGATAGGCACCACATTGGCATTCCTCCAATCTTCAGGCACTTAACCAAAGGGCCAAAAGTTCTCAAAGATCCATGCCAGGGGCTGGAATATGATGCTAGCCAGCTCCTTGAGTACCCTGGGGTGTAGATTGCCAGGGCCAGCTGACTTGAAGGTGTTCAGCGTCTCAAGTTGTTCCTTCATGAGGTCAGCATTGATGGAGGACAAGGAATCTCCCCTACCCAGGCCCCTCTGTCCCATAGTGGGAAGGGGCATCCCATGGGACTGATGAAAGACTGATGCCAAGTACCCATTTAATAGGTTGGCTTTTTCCTGGGCCTTGGTTGTCAGTCATCCCATCTGGTTTAGCAGGGGTCCAATGCTGCCCTTGCTTTTTCTCTGGCTCCCCTCACAGCTAAAAAATTACTTTTTATTTTCCTTGATGCTCATAGCTAGTTGGAGTTCTGTCATAGCCTTGACTTTCCTGGTTTGCTCCCTGAAGGACCGGACCACTGCAGAATATTCCTCTTTGGGGGTGGATCCCATCCTCCATCCTTTGTAGGCCTTTTTTTTTAGCCTCAGGAAGTCTGCTGGTTCCCTGGAGAGCCAAGAGGGCTGCTGTGCCCTTTTCCTGCCTTTCCTCTGAGAAAGAATAGCATTAGCTTGTGCACTGAGGATCGCTCCCTTGAGAAGCAACCACTCTTCCTGAGCTCCACTTCCCTTGGGGACATGGTCCCTTAGGGCCTCACCAACAAATCTCCTGAGCTTGTCACCGCCCCTTTTGTCTATGCAATCCCTCCTGTACAGGGTATAGCCATTTATACCTATGGCCCAGTCATGGGTGGAGTTCCACCAGGTCTCCATTATCCCTATGAGATTGTAATTATTTGTGTTAGGCAGGAGGGCAAGTTCCTCCTGTTTATTTCCCAAGCTCCTGGCATTTGTGTACAGGCAGGCAAGTGTCCCACTGGGGACCCTTGCCTTGCCTACCGGTTGTTCCAGGGTTGGGGCATGGGTGGGCTCTCTTAAGTGCCTTGGCCTGCTGGTTTTGCAAGGGTTGCTCAGTAGGCCAGCGGTGGTGGTAGTCCCCCATTCCCTGGCAGGCTTAGTCTGGCTGAGAAGAGCCTCTTCCCCAGTGGAGAGTGGTGGAAGCCGTCCCTTCCCAGCAGCTCGCTGACTCTCTCACCAAAGAGCAGGCTGTGGTCATGGAAGCCAAAGCCTTCCTGATGAAACCAGTTCCACAGTGTTTAGTTCACCACCTGCATCCTCCTCTCCCTCAGCCCATAGCCTGAGACTGGGAGGATTGAAGAAAACACCACCTGTGCCCCCAGATCCTTTACCCCACTCCGAAATCCCTGTAGTGCCTCATGACCTGGATGGGAGTGCTCTGAGCCATGTCATTGGTGCCCACATGGATAAGGAACATGGCACAGGGGACACAACAGTGGGAGTCTACTACAGACCTCCCACCCAAACTCCTGAGCTTGACCAGGAGTTCACCCGGGAGCTGGCTGAGGCTGCATGTCCAGGACCATGGTTGTCATGGGTGACTTCAATTACCCAGACATCTCATGGGAGGATCACTCAGCAAAATCCAAACAGTCACAAAGCTTCCTCTCATGTGTGGATGACCTCTACCTGACTCAAGAAGTCTATGGGGCAACGAGAGGCAAAGTACTGCTCAACCTGGTACTGGCAACAGGGGATAACCTAATCGGTGACCTAGTGATTGGTGGGAAGCTGGGTGACAGTGACCATGAGGACCTTCACCATCCGCCATAAAGCTGGCAAGTCTGTCAGCAACACTGAAGTCCTTGACTTCAGGAAAGCCAACTTTGACAAGCTCAGGAGGCTCGTCAGTCAGGCCCTAAGGGACCATGAACCCAGGGAGAGGGGAGTTCAAGAAGAGTGGTTGCTCCTCAAGGAAGTGATCCTCAATGCACAAGTTAAGTCTATTCCATCTCGAAGGGAAGGCAGCAAGAAGGCACAGCAGCCCCTCTGGCTCTCCATGGATCTAGCAGGCCTCCTAAGGCTAAAAAGAAAAGCCTACAAAGGAGGGAGGATGGGATTCATCTCCAAGGAGGATTATTCTGCACTGGTCTGGTCCTGCAGGGAGCAAACCAGGAAAGCCAAGGCTGCAACTGAACTCCAAATAGCTTCGAGCATCAAGGACAATAAAAAGTCCTTTTTCAGATATGTGGGGAGCCGGAGGAAAAGCAAGGGTAACATTGGACCCCTGCTGAACCAGATGGGGCAACTGACAACTGACACCCAGGAAAAAGCCAACCTATTAAATCGGTACTTGGCATCAGTCTTTCATCAGTCCCATGGGACGCCCAAGCCCACTGCAGGACAGGGAGGTCCGGGTGGGGGAGATCCCCTGCCCTCCATAAATGCTTACCTCGTGAAGGAACATCTTGAGAAGCTGGATACCTTCAAGTCAGCTGGCCCTGACAATTTACACCCCTGGGTACTCAAGGAGCTGGTGAGTGTCATAGCCCAGCCCCTGGCATGGATCTTTAAAAACTCCTGGCGCTCTGGTGTAGTGCCTGAAGACTGGAAGAAGGCCAATGTGGTGCCTATCTTTAAGAAAGGGCGGAAAGTCAATCCAGCTAACTATAGGCCCATTAGCCTGACCTGGTGAGGATCTTAGAAAAGTTTATTAAAGAAGCCATCCTTAATGGACTGGCTGAGGCCAACATTCTAAGGGATAGCCAGCACGGGTTTGTTGTGGGTAGGTCTTGCTTGACCGATCTCATTTCCTTCTACGACCAGGTGACCTATCACCTGGACAAGGGAGATGAGATTGATGTCATATATCTTGACTTCAAAAAAGCCTTCAGTCTGGTATCCCATGATCACCTTTTGGCGAAACTAGCCAACTGTGTCCTTGGGTCCACCATGATCCGCTGGCTGGGAAATTGGCTCCGTGGTCAGACCCAGAGGGTTGTAATTGATGGCAGTCACTCATCATGGTGTCCTGTGACCAGTGGGGTCCCTCAAGGCTCTGTCCTTGGACGCATATTGTTCAACATCTTCATTAATGATGTGGACATTGGAGTCAGAAGTGGACTGGCCAAGTTCGCCGATGACACCAAACTTTGGGGCAAAGCATCCACACCAGAAGACAGGAGGGTGATCCAGGCTGACCTGGACAAGCTCAGTAAATGGGCAGACGAGAACCTGATGGTGTTTAACACCGAAAAATGCAAGGTTCTCCACCTTGGGAGGAAAAACCTGCAGCATCCTTATAGGCTCGGCAGTGCTACGCTGGCTAGCACTACGGAAGAAAGAGACTTGGGGGTCATCACTGACCACAAGATGAACATGAGCCTGCATTGCATTGCAGGCTCATGCTGCAGCTAGTAAAGTGACCAAAATGCTGGCTTGCATCCATAGGTGCTTCTCAAGCAAATCCCGGGACGTCATTCTCCCCTTGTACTCGGCCTTGGTGAGGCTGCAGCTGGAGTACTGCATCCAGTTTTGGGCTCCACAATTCAAAAAGAATCATAGAAGTAGGGTCAGAAGGGACCTTGTAGATCTTCAAGTCCAACCCCCTGCCTGGGCAGGAGAAAAGACCGGACTCAAACGAGTCCAGCAAGGTTGTCATCAAGCCTCTTCTTAAATATCCCCAGGGTAGGAGACAGCACCACTTCCCTAGGAAGTTGGTTCCAGATCCTAGCCACCCTAACTATGAAGTAGTTCTTGCGGATTTCTAATCTAAACCTACTCTCTAATAATTTGTGTCCATTGTTCCTTGTCATGCCAGGGTGCGCTAGGGGAAACAGTGTCTCTCCTAAAGCCTTCTGGTCCTCCCTAGTGAGTTTATAGACAGTCACCATGTCCCCCCTCAGCCTTCTCTTGTGAAGGCTGAACAGGTTTAGGTTCCACAGTCTTTCAATGTAGGGTCTGCCCTGTAGCCCCCATATCATGTGGGTGGCCCTCCTCTGGACCCTTTCAATGTTGTCCACATCCCTCCTGAAATGGGCACACAGAACTGGACACAGTACTCCAGCTGTGGCCTGACCACTGTCGCATAGAGGGGGAGGATCACCTCCCTGGCTGTACTTGAGATGCACCTATGGATGCATGACAAGGTCCGGAGAAGGATGTGGAAAGGCTTGAGAGAGTCCAGAGGAGAGCCATGCGCATGATCAGAGGTCAGGAAAATAGACGTTATGATGACAGGCTGAGAGCCATGGGGCTCTTTAGCCTGGAAAAGCGCAGGCTTACAGGTGATCTGATGGCCACCTATAAGTTTATCGGGGTGACCACCAGGATCTGGGGGAACGTTTGTTCACCAGAGCACCCCAAGGGATGACAACGTCGAATGGTCATAAACTACTGTGAGACCATTTCAGGCTGGACATAAAGAAGAATTTCTTTACTGTCCAAGCCCCCAAGGTCTGGAACAGTCTGCCATCGGAGGTGGTTCAAGCACTTACTCTGAACATCTTCAGGAGCAAACTGGATGCTTATCTTGCTGGGATCCTATGACCAGAGCTGACTTCCTGCCCTTTGGGTGGGGGGCTGGACTCAATGATCTTCCGAGGTCCCTTTCAGCCCTAATGTCTATGAAAGCTATGAAATCTATGGATGCGGGCTGCTGGGAAGCAGCAGACTTCCCGAGATAAGGGGGCGGAGCAGCAGATTGCCCCCTCAGTCCCCCGCAGGATGGAGTCTCCTAAGACAGACACTTTGCGTTTTGTCTTGGGGAGAGCCGGGACAGTACCTAGAGTACTGCCCATGTTGCCTGTGGGAGCTGGCAACTCAGCAGGCTCTGTTGGGGCTGCAAGAGGTTTGTACTTGTTGCATAGCTCCAGCGGGGCAGGGGCCTTGGAGTGGCGAACCTTGGTGGCCTTGACCACCTTGGTCCAACCCCTGGGCTGGACAGTAAGGGAGGTCCCTGAGTCCTTCCTTGTCCTGGAGGGAGACGGTGGTCTACCCTCTGCCTCCCAGGGGAGAAGGGCCTGGCAGTAGGAGTTCATCTGCTGCTCACAGTCCCTGATGGCATGCAGTCTTTGGACTGCGGCCTGGAGCTCCTCCAGCTGGTGTGCCAGAGACCCCAGTAGGGAGTAGACCCCACGAAGGGAGGTGGCTGTATCCCCAGGCCCCACAGCCCCAGAGACTGAAAAAGCAACAGGCAGCCCCCACAGCCAAGAGCCAGAACGTCTGTCTGCGTAGAGCCCAGAACGATGGGTTCCATCTGGTTGGAGGCCTCTGAGATGCCAGAGAGGGGCCACAGACCCTGAGGGGACCCTCGGGGTGAGGTGCATGCCCATCTGTGTCATGCTGCTGGTGGGCTGGCTATGGCTGGGACTGGCTTCCCTAGAGCGGGGGTGCATAGGCAGGGCCGCGGGTTCTCCCACTCATCCTCCTGCGCAAACTCTGCGCTAACTCATGTGCCAGGCAGACAAGCACGCCTGTTTGCATGGCCTGTTCATGAGGCTCCGGTCGCTTGGCTCCCTGGGGGGGGCTGGGCAAAGTAGGGGCTGGGGCAGAGTGAGACCCACCTTGGTTCTGGCTTAGCTGCCTCCCTGTGGCTAGACTGGGGTTAGTCCCTCCCACCAGGGGCCCCGCTTACTTCCGACTGCTGCTTGCACCCCTGCATCTCGCACCATTCAAAGAGCCTGTCTCAAAACACATTGAGTTATTTCTTTGCCTCTCTTTGGCAGGTCAAAGCAGTTTGAAATCTTGATTTGCACAGAGCTAGGGGTCAGAATTATCCATGCTAATGGTTCTGAGGGTTCCAACAGGCCATAAACTGAATTTGAATTAAAAAGTTCAAACAAAGTCAACAGCATCCTGGGTCGTATTAAGAGTATGTTCTCTTGCAAATCAAGGTAAGTGATTTCCACTGTATTTGACATTGATGTGGTTTCACCTGGAGTCCTGTATCCAGTTTTGGGCCTCACACTTCAAGAAGAATGTGGACAGATTAAAAAGAGTCCAACAAAAAATTATTAGAGGTCTGGGAAACATAATTTGCAAGGGAAGGCTGAAAGAACTTTGAATATTTAGTCTGGAAAGAAGACGACTGGGGTGGGATTTGATAACATTCTTTAAACCCCAGAGGGGTAAGTATAAGGATGACAACAGACTATGCTTTGTAGCTCCAGGAGACAGAAATAGGAGAAAATGGTCTTAAATTGCAGCAGAGGAAAATTAAGAAGAAGTTGCTCACCACCAGGGTGGTTAAGCATTGAAACAGGCTAACTAGAGAGAATGTGAAATCTCCATCCTCAGAAGAGTTATGGAGCAGGTTAGACCAGTATTGTAACAAGAGGTGCGTAAGTGGGGCCCCAGCTCTAGGCACTGATTTAGAGAAGATACAGGTTGGTGGCTGCTGCTATAATATCTTTCATAGTTATATTGGAAGGTTTCTATCTCCATCTGTTCTTTCTTCTGCCCCTTGCAGACATCTCCACATTCAGTTAAACTATCCAGTTCAAACAATAAACACAATCCCAGTAACCAGGTTGGCTGCTATGCAGTACTACTAAATTACAATGTGACAGCTCCACATCAAACAACATTGAAGACAGATGGAGTGATAGGATTACTACTGGCCATTATATCAGCTAACAGTATGTCATTGGAACACATGCTAGGAAATTACATTTCTAATTTTCTCAGTTTTGGGTTCTGTGTCTAGTGCTCAAAGTTTGGTCACTTTACTGGGAAAAATATAGCATATGGGAACAACATTCTATCCATATAAATGATTTGTGAGCTATCTGATAGGTGGCTCCTGCCCCTGCTACACTGTGCTTGGACTTGCCCCCCTCACTCCCCTCAGTTCCAGTGCTACCTTTTATTCAGCACCCAAGGCTCATGTCCTGGTCACCCACCCTTAGTTACACTACTGCATAGACAACCAAATGAGGTCTGAGCTTTGTAAGAGTTCTGAGGCTTATGTTGTCTGAGGTCCAAGCTTTGTTTAATTGTTCTTTTATCGATTGGGTACTGTGGGACTAAAGATGGAAAGACAGAAACAGATATAGATACACTCATTGATATACCTATATAGAGAGAGAGGGGAAATGTAAAATTTTACCAATTATTTTATTTGTAGACGCAGAAAATGATTTGGCAACCTGAACATACCTTACACTCATTGGAACCCATATTGTGAAGAGGGAAAACTGTTTTGGACGATCTTAGGAATTTCTGCAGCTTCAGGCAGGAGGAGGAAAGAAAATGCCATGAGTTTTACTAATATTAGTTGTGAAAACCTCTTTTGCAGTGTAACAAAGAAACCCTTTTTAAAGAGTCATGCTTTTGGAAACACCCAGTTCTCCCTATGGGCAGATAATATTGTTGCTGTCCTAAACCCCTGTTGCAAAGCTCAGCTTTTAGCTGATTGGAAAACTGAATGAAATGGAAAAGAAACAAAAAAATATTATTAGTGTTTGTATGATTAAACTTACTAGTTTTGATTTAATCATAAATGGATAGAATGTGGTATGTGTAAGGATGGGAATGATGCAGAACACTGTAACTTAGTATGCTAAACAACTGTAGAACCATTTACTTGAGGTGGAAATTTCAGGGATGCCTAATGGACCAGGACAATGAAAGGAGCTGTTTAAGGCAGGAAGAGGAAGTGCCTATCTATATTGTGCTACTTCTGGAGGATATGGTGCTCCTTTCACAGATGCCCCAAGGGAGCACTTGCTTGGGACTTCCAAGCTTCTATCATCTCTGAGTGCCCCATTAAGCCTGCCAAGAAACAGCTTTTAGAGTGTGTGAGCACCTGGGTTCTTGGACATTGAGACCAGGCCTTCTAGTCCCTGTTCCCCTGCAACGGTTTTCTGTCTCTCCCTTGGGCTTTGTTCCCTGAAAGAAATTTGACCTGTTCAGTGGATGGAATGTACCCAGAGGCTCAAATTCAGTGAAAAGGTTGGCCCTTCTTAAAACAACATAACCTTTACTTGTCCACATTGAAACAACAAGAAGGGTCCTTCTTCCACAGAACTCAAGAAGCGTTTCAGGAAAAAAGCCTCTTAAACTCCTGTTGCTTTTGTCCTGCCTATCTTAAGAGAGTCTCAACGTTTTCTTTATGGGCTTAGGCCCACAGAACCACAGCACAACAAATAGGTCTAGCTGTCTATTTCCATGCTCGTTGGGTCTCCCTTTTCAGGAACTTCCTTCAAGTACCTATTTGGCACCAGAAACAGGAATGAGTGTCTTCAGGTGCTTTTCTGGGACCACTTGATATGATGGTATAGGACAATAAGCTGGTATTACTTGATGACCCTTCATCTTCTAATAGAGAAGTTAGGCAGGTTTCTACAGCTCTGCTTGCAAACACAAGAAACCTTCTTTCCACTGTACAAACTAGTCAGAGGAAGTGAGGCATGCAATGCTGTTATAACATAGATACTTTAAACCTGAAATTTTACACAAAGGCACAGTATATCACAGTTCCCCAGCAACATAGATTCCTGGGAGGGCAAGCCTGTTTTGAGGGCTCTTAGGAGAGAAACAGCAACTCACAAACCACTAGCAGCTGAAGTCCAAGTTCCTGGCACCATAGAACTGGGAAGCAATCAAGAACACCATTGACTCTATCTTTGCCTAGCCACAGATTGGGTGCTACTATGGGAACAGTACACACAGTGATATCTTTTCATCCAAATGCTCCTCCATTACACTTTGGCTTCTAGGTACCTATGGGCAGTTATAAGTCCTGTATGTCTGCCTTATCTCATTTAATCATGAACCTCTTCAAGGCAGCAAGCTCACTGGCATCAGCCTGAGTGATCAATGGAGCACCTAAGACCTTGTGCTTTAAGACCCCAAACACAGAAGAAGCCCAGAGGCACACCTAGTGCTGCAGCTGCAAATATTCCTGAATTGTCTAGCTTCAAAACACTTTCCACAGAACATTTAAAACCATCTTGCCTGTCCAAAGACCTCTGAAATACTTTGCTTAGCTATGCAAAACATGTATTCTGCTATTTCCCCCTCTGCCTCATACCCCAGATCTCTTCAAGAAGCTTATTTTTTGTGCCAAGTTATGGTGGGTGAAACTGTCTTTTCAGTTTCAGTTTATGGTGCTTTAAGTGTCTTTTAATTAGGGACACCACCGGCAACACAACAATGGATTCTTCCTTTCTGGACCAAGACCTTGTGGTGGGTGAGAAGCTAATGTGTTCCAATGATCTTCAGAACTGCCATCTGGAGTCTTACACTCCTGCCAGGGTCACACATGGCAAACAAACCAGAGGGGAGGGTCCAGCCAAACTATGACTGAAGCCCCAGTCCTCAGTGGTGGATCAGGTGGAAAAAAATGTCAGGATCTCAGCAGCTGTAAATATGGAAAAAGGCTTCACCAAGATGGAGGTCTCCTGTCATCTAGGATTTTCCCATGCCAATGAGTCCAGACCTAGTTAAGATTGTGTGGTTGTGGTTTCTACCCAATAGCTTCTTCATGTTAAACAAAGTCCTGCAAAGATTTCTACCACAGGAAAAAACACTCTACCAACCAACATTTCCTCTCTTAACAGTTGTTTGTGTGAGGAGTAAGCAAGCCACCCTGTGGAAATGAAGGAGGAGGATTGGGTCATCCTAAGGACCTGTCACTTCCTACCTTTACCTTCTCTCAATAGCAAGTGATAGAAGTCAGAGAGTAGGAGGAGAGACAATTTTCTGTGTACCTGCAAGCCTATGAATGACTTATATTAGCCCATTAATTCATGAAGTCCCTGAATTGCTAAACTGCCTTTTAGCTAAGCACCTGTGAAGTAGCAGTGCAGTCAGAGAAAAAGACAGTAGAATCAGCCCCAGAACACTTAAAAGAGGTCCCTACTGTTGCCCAAGGGCTTAGACTAAATGCTCCTACATTCAACAGAAGCCTGTTCCCCAGGGGTAATACAGGGTGGTGTGGTGGGGAGGAGGTCATGGACATTTGTGGAGTCATCTTGGCATCAACCATATATTGACAAGCCAACATAAGGAACCATAATCAGGTGTCTTAATACTCAAGTCTAACAAGTTACAAGGACATGGCACCTTCAGCACCAGGAAATTTCATTTGCAGTTGCTTTGTAAGAGCTTAAGAATAGACAAGGACCTTTTACCCCCCATAGAAGGCCCTATCATGTCATGGGGGCATGGAAATGAAGACACTGGACTGCCACATTATGGAGCAGAGAAATATTCTAGGGAAGTGTATGACAGATCATAGTGGCCAGCCATCCTGTGTGAATTGCTGGGGGGTTAAGGTCCTGGACAGTGAGAGGAAGGGGCTTATCTTGCCATGAGTGTTTGTCATGTGCTAGTTGGGGAGGATGGCAGTTAGGAAAATAGAAAGGAAAGTAGGCTGAAAGGAAGACAGCACAGCTTGACATGATGTTGAGGGTCTAATGTGGTTTAAATTAAAGGGAATGCCCTGCCAGGATGGACTGGGTCTGTTTGATGTCAGTCTAATTGGAAGTCTCTCATAGGGACCAGTGGTAAGGCTGCAAATCAGTGTTGCTGAACAAAAGAAGGGACACCTCAGACTCTTCCAGACCTACTTCTCAGCCACAGTAAGCTGAGGACTGGATGGACCTCCTTTTCCTCCCTGTTTGAGGCATCAGAGTTCTTGGTAGCTTAAGGGTTGCCATGATGTTGATAACAAAAGAGGCCTTTATACAGCATTATCCAAAACAAAAATTGGTGACAGCTCCTTGTAGTTGGTGCAAGCCAACCTGCAGTTGCTAGAGACCCAATTGGCCTCTCAAGCCTTCTTGTACCATGCCTTTAGCAGTTTTGCCTTTTAGTGACATTGGTGCCAGTTTGTTGAGCTGAGATGTCAGTACAGATGCAAAATGCTCATAAATGACCTTGTTGATGCGTCTTCTCTAATGTGAATTCCAGGTCTCCTTATCACCCTAAATACCTCAGGATTCTTCTAGGTGGTAGAATGAATCAAAGAGAAGGTAAAGTGAGGTTGCATTGACATTCTGTGTTCAGGCGTTGGATAATATGCTCCAAAAGTGTGTTTGATGTTGGCCCAGGATATCAGAGGCTGAGGTCCCTGAGATAGGTGTCAGATAAGATGAGGACTTGTTGTGTCTGTATTCCCAATACTAAATACCGAGAGTCACCCGTGAGCTGGGTCATGAAGACTCTTCTCCCCTCACCGCTAAGTAAAAAAATTGTGATAAATACTTAACAACTCTTTAACTAGGGTGGCCTTTCAGAAGTTATTAGTTAGGTTTGGACCCTTGTCAATGAGTACTTTTCTTTATGGTAAACTATTTTAGTTACTTTATGTTACTATGCTCAAACACTAAGTCAGCATTTTCCTGTTTAAATCAGCAAAAACATAGAATCTGGCTTTCGAAGACTGTCTGTATACAAGGTTACCTAAAATGTGTTCCAATCTTTATATAATGGAGGATGTATGAAAGACGGAGTCACTTATGCAAAGGTCCCTAATGTGTTCCTTACTATATCTATAGGCACATATATTACTGAGCAAGAATGGGTTTTACAGTCCATATTTTGGTACTTAATGGGGATTAAGCCACATGATAAATATCATTGCAGATTTTAGTTCAGGAGAAGAAGCCATCACTTTCTCAGAGTCCTTTCATGGAAAAGTTTTCTACCTACAACTTTCCTCATGGCAGATTTTACATCTTTGTTCTGCAAGGTATAAATGAGGGGATTTAAAGATGGGGTAATCACACTGTACACAAGAGCAGCAATCTTCTCTTCTTCCACAGAACCTACTGATGTGGGACTCACATAAGTATAAACCACTGTCCCAGAATACAAAGTCACTACTGTGAGGTGGGATGCACAGATAGAAAAGGCTTTGCTCCTGCTTTCCCATGAGTGAACTTTAAGGAGGAGGAAGGAGATGATGCACCCAAGAGCAATGCTCCCTGTGATTATGTTGAGGAGGTTGAGGTTGAGGCTGGTGCTGCTACAAGCCTAGTTCAGAAGGGGTTTGATTTCACAGAAAAGGGGGCATACATGGCTGGGGCCACAGAAGTAAAGCTTAGAGGTCATAACTGAGTGCAGGAGGGAGTGTAGGAAACCCATGGTCCAGGTTCCAACTGCCAAGAGCAGGCAGACCCGCTGGCTCATGACCACTGTGTAGCATAATGGATTGGAAATGGCTACATAGTGGTCATAGGCCATAACAGTTCACCCCTGGCTCTGGCGAGAAATGTTACTCTCAGTAGCCCGTTGCACCCCTGTTGAGCCCAGGAGCCCCCAGAACCCCCCAGTGGGACTCCAACCTGGAGCCCCAGCACAGCCAGAAGTAGGGGAAGCTGGTTGGAAGCCGAGGAAGAACACACCACCCCCCAGCTCCTAACTGGCACAGGCCCCAGGGAGCCATGCAACCAGAGCCTTGCGAAAAGGAGATGCAAACAGCTGCATTTCTGGGCCTGGCACATGAGTTTAGCGCAGCAGTTTGTATAGGAGGGTTAGTGGCAGGTCCCGAGGGTCTGCCAGTGATCCCTAGGGAAGTTAGTCCCATCAGCAGCCAAGCTACCAGTGGCACAATGTGGATGGACACATGCCACACCCCGAGACTCCCCTCAGAGTCTGAGGCCTCTCCCTCTGGCACCGCAGAGGCCTCCACTCAGATTAAACCCATGGTTCCTGGCTTCACACAGATGGAGCCCCAGGATCTCAGCTGCAGAGGCTGCCTGGCATGTTTCCAGGCACATGGGACCGGGAGCATGGCCACCTCCCCTTGTGAGGTTTGCTCTACTTTGGAGTCTCTGGGGCACCAGATAAAGGATCTCCAGGCCACAGTCCAGATATCAGGGATGGTGATCAGGAGATAGACTCCTACTGCCAGGCCCTTCACCCCCTGGAGCTGGAGGGTAGACCATGCTCACCTTCCAGGACAAGAGAGGACTTGGGGATCTCCCATACTGTCCAGCCAGGGTGTTGGACCAAGGTAGTCAACAGCCCCAAGGCCTGCTGCACAAGGTCCCCACCCCTCTGGAAATAATGCCTAACAACAGAGCCTCACTACTGCCCAGGAAATGGAAGAAGTGCAGTTTTGTCAGACAGCCACCAAATGAGATGGCTTGGTGCCCTGTGAGGAAGTTCACTAGTAGCCTGGGCACAGTGACTGTGGAATAGAAGATGGCCAGGCAGGAAAGGTTTACCAGGAAGAAGTACACGAGGGTAAGAAGCTTGGTCTCAGCTGTCACCGCCAACACAATAAAGCCATTCCCCAGCAGGCTGGCCATGTACAGTGTCAGGAAGAGAGCAAAAAGGAATTGTTGCAGCCGCGAGACATTAGTGAAACTCAAAAGGATGAACTCATGCACCTCCATCTGTTTCTCCATCGCTGCTAAGGGAAAATAATAAAATCAGAAGAGGAAAAAGTAATAAGCTAAAGCTGCCACAAATGAGCATGACCTTGGTCCTCTTTTCAATTCAACAGCGGGGTGAATGGAAATGGGACAATTTCCATTTGCGACCTCTGCCCACCCTTTTGATGCTGGGCAATAAAGCAGAGAACTAGAGTGTCTGGGTGGTAATTAGCAGCCACAGGGGCAGAAGAGAAAAATAATGAAGTAAAATCATTTACCATCTTGCATACTGTAGGGGAAGAAATTCTAGTTGTTCACAACGCATTTACCTTTGAAAAAGGACAAAATATGAAATTAAGTAAAGTACTGTCTACATTGCAGGAGTATTGCAAGCCAAAAAAGAACAAGACTTTTGAAAGCTACAGATTTTTTAGGTGCAAACAAGTATAGATTAGTATGTCACTGAACTACAGAGACTGAGTAAGAACTGTAGTTTTTGGAAACTTTACAGAATCTCTGATTAGTTATAGAATTATTTGTGGGATTGTAGACACTGTATAAGGGTTGAATGCATGTAGGAGGCATGAAAGCATGTGGTCATATAAAGCTACTTCACAGGGTAGAATTTTCCATTGCTAAGGCAGGTGTGCAGTAACCATAGAAGACAATACCATCAATACCTCAATTCAGTGGCAATCCCTTGATTCAAGTGCGACAGGCTAGGTGGTAGTGAGTTAGCCCAGGGGTTGTGAACGGCTAAAAGATGATTTGAGGGCTTGGGATTCCCTTTCCTCACCAATCAGGCCCCAGAGACTCACCCTCCATGTCTCCTGATTGGCCCCGTGGGTCACCTGGAGGGGGATAAAAGGGGCAGCGCAGCTGACTCAGGAGAGACCAGTGAGGCCCCACAAGGAAGGAGCTTCAAAGAGCTGGCAAGAGCTGGGCTAGTGGGGTGGGAGCAGTTGCCCCAGAAGCACCTGAAGGAGTGGGACCTGCAGGCACCAGTTGGACCCTCAGCAGCATGGCGTGCGGCTGGCAGGAGAGGCTCCCCACTGGGCTCCAGGATCCCCTACAAGAGGCTGTGGCCAGCAGGAGAGGCTCCCCAGCTCTAGCGAGGACCTGAGCAGCGACCTGAGAGGTTCCCAGCTCTGCTTGCAGCTCCTCCAGTCAGAGGCCAGGAAGCTCCATGTGAAGCCAGGGCTCCAGGAAGTTCACGTTAATATCTGACCAGAGCAGAAACATAGAAAATTAAAATTGAGACCAAAAGTAAGTCCAACAAACAGCTAAATGACTGGCTATCCAGTAGTAAAAATATGGAGACGCATTGCTAATGTCTAATATAAAAACAGAGTATACAACCTCTCATTAATATACCTAGGATGGTGACACTGATTTTTGGTCTGGAAACTTGAAAGAAACTAAACCTAGTTAAGTGTGTGTTTGCACTACAAGAAGAAACAACATTTTTGCCTCCTGATGATTATCTTGGGTATCATGGCCCATGTCTGAACAATCTACTTAAAACCAATTATTCCACAACACAAAAAGTGACCATGTCTATGGGAAGAAATGTATCTAGAGACACAAATGCAAATACCATCATGCAGATTGAAGAAATCAACCTCACAGGTCTATAGCTAGTGAATTTTGTGCTATGCTGCCAAAAGTGCAAGTCAGTTGGATCCCAGTACAGGGGCTCAAGTCTATAAAGACTTGGAGAGAAAACTTCCCATCAAAAATAAAAAGCTGATTTATTACTTTGTCTGTGTGAGAAGAAAGTTAAACTTCCTGAAAGACTCATGGAGTGGGGGGAAGAGCATCACCTTTGTGCCACCATAAATTGTTGCATTTATACCTCATTTTGTGCCACAAATGCTCAAATTTGCAACCATGACAGAAGGCAAGTTTACCAGCAGCTCCCCAGTTATGCCTGAGACAAGGGCCATTAATATCCTGCTGACTCTTTCCACCTATAGATATCCACAACCAATGCACCTGAAAAGGGGTTGGGGAGGGACTTGCTTATCCACAGATGTAGATGTCCACACAGCAATAGAATGACAACTTACTATAGTCATCTATATATACCTTTTTTGGTGGGGGAGGTGGGGAGCAGCTAGCTTGAATGTCTACATGGGCAGCATCTGTCTTTGTAGCAGCTACCTAAGTGCAAACAAAATAATTCTGATCATCCACATCGGGTTTTTTGCCTCAGGAGTTCTAGGTGTCCAGCGAAATAATATTATAATGTCACACTTTATGTTTTATTCAATATAATAATATTTTTATTTTTACAGAACAGAAGTCCAGATACTACCACCACTGTTGCTCATACCAAGTTTCCAAGTTCTCCCATTGATAAGAATGGAACTAAAGCCAGAAGAAAGGTCTTATTCTGAAAAGTACTCTACTCTGCAGAACCCTAAAATCACACAGTGCTTCTACAGCATGGAGGCTGAAGTAACAGTCATTGTGGATACTTCCACATAGCCACATTTCCCAAGAATAGTGAGTGGGCTGGACTTTGTAGCCTAGTTTTTCATTCAAGATAGATCATTTACAAAATAATTCAACCTCTCCAAAAACTTAAGAACGCAGAGCATTTAGAGACACCTTTCCTCATTGCATCTGTCATCTTTTTGTTTCTTAAGCTGTAGATGAGGGGGTTGACCATGGGAGTCAGGACAGTGTAGAAGACAGAAAAGACTTTGTTCAGACCTCTAAGTGCATAAGTATCTGGTAACATCTAGACAATGATTAGAGTTTCACAGAAAACTGTGACTACAATGAGTTGACAGAAGCAGGTAGAAAAGGTCTTTTGCCTCCCAGTAGTGGAAGGGATTCTCAGGATGGTGTAGATAATACAAATATAGGATATCAGGGTTAAATGAAAGGCAAAGGGTAAATCTATGGAGGACAGCAAGAAAGTCAATAGAGTAATCACATAAGTATCATCACAGGAGAGCTTTGTCACTGGGGTGAGATCAGAAAAGAAATGATCAATTTCACTGGGACCACAGAACGTTAACTGTGATATCAGCCAAATTATTATAGTACCAGCCAGAAATGCACATATCCAGGGTACTGCAGTGAGTTGCAGGCAGACCCTGCCATTCATAAGAACTGCATAGTGCAGTGGTTTACAAATTGCTATGTAGCGGGCATAAGACATCACAGCTAGTAAATAACATTCAGTGGTCACCAGGGAACAGAACCAATAAAACTGTATGATGCAGCTGCTAACAGAATATGGTTATTTTTCCTGTCAAAAGACTAGCTAGCATTCTGGGCATGATGGTGCAAGTATAGCAGATTTCCAAGGAGGACAAGTTACCTGGGAAGAAGTACATGGGAGTGTGAAGACACTGATGAGCCACCACGAGTACAACAATGAGGATGTTCCCAGCCACAGTCACAGTGTGGATTATTAGGAACAGCAAGAGAGGAATACACAGCTCAGGGATGTTCCCAAATCCCAAGAGGATGAATTCCATAATGGATGTTTGATTTTCCTCTTCTGCTTTCCTCATGATCTATGTATAGTAGAGAAACCAAACTAGCAACAAACAGTGAGAGAAATTGCTCCATTGTTAATGTTTCATTCATTCAATCATATGGGAGTCAAGATAAGAAAGCTGTGCATTGGCTTTCAGGACTATACAATTCACACACTGAAGACCTTCTCAAGGAAGATGAGGATTGATACATCCAGCAATATTTGGACTCTTTGAAAAGAACCCAGTACCAGATACTGTGTAGAAAGTGTTTAGGCACTGCAATGTGGATATGCAGTTTCATATATGTGGGGATTCTTTTTTCACTGTTCAGTAAACTATCAGTTTATGCCTAGGCCTTGGGGGCTCAGCTTTTTGGTCTCACAGGCCAAATGAGTGGTGTAGGACTGGTCTATTAGCTGGATTAGAACCCATACCCCAGGATCAGCTGCCACACCTGGATCCATACTGAGCTTCCCCCACCCAACCACATGCCAGGATTGGGGCTTCAGGACCTTGTGTACCTCTGCCAGGCTCTATAATCCAGAACTGAGACTCCAGGGTGCTTCACTGCTTCTCCTCAGCACTGCATGAGTGGATCACCTCTGGGGCCTGCACTACCTCTGCCCAGTCTCATCTGTGGGAATTGGACTCTGGGGCTCACGCTGCCTCTTCTGGGCTCCATGCAGCAGGATCAGGCTCTATGTTGCCCTGAGTTCAAACTCTAGCTCACAGGGTCACAACCCACAGGACTGTTCCTGGACCCATGGGAAGCCTTGCAGGCCAGATGACACAGTGCCAGGGGCTAGATCTAACCTATGAGCTGAGGGTTGAGCACCCGTGGGCTATGCAACTTAGTGGCCAGCCTGGTCAATATACCCATTTAAAAGCCTATCAAATTGAATGATCTATGTTTGCTCTTTCCAAGTTACAGATATGGTGCCTCTTCCCACAGTGTGAGGGCACTTAACATTCTTTAGTGTTTTTATCATCACACTATCCCTGATTGGGACCTAATGTACAAGGGTTTTAAGGGGCATATTTAAAGGGATGGAACTCAGCGGAAGCTATGTGCCTAGCCTCTTTCAGATGTGTTGGTTATAGCCTCTTCTGACAATCCCACCAGGTGCTGTAAAACTCTGGCCTTATGCCTAATTCCTATTGAGTTTCATTAGAAGGTAGGCATTCCTGAAATTGTATTAGGGATGTGCATGAATCTTTAGGCATGTACATACTTTTGAAATTCTGGCTTTAAGGATCTTGTATATCAACACTTCTCTGTGGGGTAAGCTATGATGTGAGTTTACAGCATATCAGCTACTCTGCAGTAAGTACCCCTCTGCAATGTTCTTGCTTCATTATCAATACAGGCTAGCTTGCTCCTCCTCTCCCAATATGTAGGATATTTTATGTTTACGTCTAGGTAGGAGCATGCTCCTGAATGGTTATGGAAGAGCAGCTGAAGCGCTATAGAGTCACACCCTAGCGTATCCTATGGTAACTTGATCATGCACCTATGCCCTAAGGGATTTGCCCAAAGTCTGTGGTAGAAACAGAACCTGAATGCTGCACCTGCCATCTCACAGTCTTCAACCCTAGCTTACTACCTATATTATTTTATCGTATTTCTTGTCTAAAATAATGTCCTAAGGTCAAATCCCATGAGATAAATATAGGTTTCATACAAAGTATTTTTTCCTGTTTAAATAATAAAAATGTTGCCTTTTAATTTTAAATGAATATCTTTTGGGTTTTTTTTACAAAGTATTGAGGTAAATAGGAGCACCTGTATGAGTTGTTCTGTTCCATTCATTTAAACTCTTCCATGCCCCATTGCATTTATCTCGCATGTAATTCCATCCTCTGTGACATAGAGAAACACAAATCCCAGAGTAATTTAAATCCATTTGATATTCTGACAAAGTTACACTAGGCTTAAGAACAGACTTGTCAGATGGGGAAGCTGGTAACGGTCTTTAACTTTAGCAAATAGTTATCCCAGGATATGATGACAGTAGAAACTTAAACCAGTGTAGCTTACAGAGATAGATCTTCACACCTTGATTCTTTAGGAGTAATTCATCAACTTTGGTAAGATTTCCCTAGTTTAGCATCTGGCCTCCTCTGTCTCTCACTTTCTTCCCTGTGCTGGCAGACTCAACAAGATAAAGAAGTAGCATCCGCCAGCTGTGCACATGAGATTTACTCTAACCAACGACTTCCCCAATGTACAAGAAAGAATACCCTGTGCAGATACACACACTGTATGTAAATGAACAGGCATAGGCACATATGTGCACATATTCCTTCTACAATTATCTACCCAATAATTCCTCTACAAATGGAGACACATATTCAGGTCCCACCTACACTCATCCAGCTGTGTATAAGTTTGTTTGACTGGGACAGCAGGAGGAGTCAGGACTAAGATTCTGCTGTGACAAAGCAACTGTCACTTAGCAATGCTAGTCAAGTTTTACAAAGCCAAGATCAGTCATCTTTGGAGAAGAGTTGAGACATATCACTGGGGGAAGTGAGATGGAGCCGAAAATGCCCAATAAAATATGTACCTGAAGGACAGCTGTGGCTGTAGTGAGCTTTTCTCCCTTCATCAGATCTCCAGCAGGGTTTGACCTACCAGTGATGATGGTTATGTTTAATCCTGAATAGCAAGTGCTGACCATTACAAAGGTAGCACCTGGATATGAGCAGTGAGATGAGGCTTCCACTGTTGATCTTCTGCCTTCAAAGATTCAGACTCACTGCTCCTCTCTGAAGAGACGCTTCCTATTTTCATGAGGCTCTGGTCTGGTCTGGGTGACTTTCTAGCTGATAAACTTATATTGCTGTGTATATTACAGAGCACATTAGTGACTTCTGATATGGCTTCCTGCAGAGCTTATAAGTGAAAGCAGCCCTATCCTAATTTTAGGTACTGCTGGCTCTCCCCTTGGGACTGCTGATAATGATCTCTTTAAATTGCCCTTAATAAGACGCCAACATGGTGGTATCTGTTAAAATAATGAAAACACACAGGCCATTGCTGTCCCAATTCCATCCTCATGGGAGAGCTCACTTTTGTCATGAGCAATGTGTGACCTGTGAAAAAAAATACATGATGCATTAAAATTGCTTCAAAATATATGTAGCAATTTTATCCAAATATTTTAAGACAAATTTAAAAAGCAGGTAAGTACCAACAGAAGAAATGTTATAGATGGAGAAATTAAGGCACAGAGCAGGGAAGTGACTTTTCTTAGATCACAGAACAAGCTTCTAGCAGAGTCAGAAAGAGAACCCTGGTCCCCTCACTGGAGGCCATTAGCTGTCTCCTGGGACATGCAACACGATAATATTGGTTATTAAATAATGATAAAAGAAACAACAAGAAAATACAAATGCAATTTAGATGTGGGCAATGCAAAATACTTATGCAAGAATATGAATGGTGAGATCAATACATAAAGGACTGGGTTTATGCAAAGTCCCTTTCCTATCATAAATATAACTTGTTCACACTTTTGCACACCTTTTGTGCTAACAAAGCAGTTTAAAGTGCCAGTAGTGTAAATAAAAATCAGAATTAATGATCATACTAGATCACTGGTTGCGTACTTCAAGGAATTATATATATAAAGCATTTTGTTGTTAGGTTCAGAGGATCTTAGGGTAAGGTTGCACATTACAGTCAGATCATGTGAACAGTGCTAAAAACTTGAAAGACCACACATTAAGGCTCAGTAACTACTATGAAGTACCCTTTAGGCATCTAGAAGTAATATCGCTTCTGGTTAGGATTATCTTTGAGCTGTGCTACCTAGCTTGAGTTAAATTAACTTCTGGGTGCTCACCTGAGATAAAACCACCTCCAGTATCCCAAAAGGCACTGCTACTGGGTGGACTAGCTGTCATTCTAGACTCTACATCCCTGGACTAACAGCTGGGAATAGCCAGGAAACAGGTGGATAGGGATATGGTGAGTGGGGACGGAGAGAAAAAAAGGTGAAGGTGGCAGAGGGTCTGAAGGTATGGAGGCATGGGGAAAGAGTGTGGGGGTGAGGAAAGAGGGAAGGAGCAGGGAAAAGAAGGTGGGTGGGGTCTGTTAGGTTGCTACTCCATCAGCCCCCTAAATTTCCCCCTCAACTCAACCCCTGAATCAGCCCCACCATCCATGGATCACTGCTCTGCCACCCCATCAGTCCATCTACCTGCCCCTACCCTTTGTCCTCTCCACCCCTGGATCACTCCCCTGCCACCCTGATCAGCCCAAGAGTGGTGGAGGTGTGGGGGGCGGTCTCTCCCTTCCTACTCCTGTGGTCCCTGCAGACCCCACCAACCCTGTCCATCCAGGCCAGGTCCTGTCAGGCCCAGAAACTGAAGGGGAGGTGGTAGTGGTGGAGGAAGGAGTTTTCAGGCAGCTGTGGGGCCTGGTGGGGGCTAGATCCAGATGAACAGGCACAGCACAGGCTGCAAAGAGCCTGGAAGCAGGAAGGGAGGGGGAACCAATCCCTCAGCTGTTGCTACCACTGTTCTTGGGCTGACTGGGGTGGCAGTGTGGTGACATGGGGGTGGAGGGGCCCATCTGGAGTGGAAGGGGTCTGGGGCCTGATGGGAGGCAGTGGTTCAATCCATGTGTTGCGGCGGGGGGGGGGCTTCCATCTAACTCTAATGTGTAATCTCACAGTTAGATGACAGATAGGTGAATAGAGTGGGCTCTCTACAAAGTGCCTGGATGCTAAAATTAGCTATTTGCAATGTAGTTCATCATTGAGTGTGTGCATATGAAGTATTTGGCGCACTGCCATGTCATGGACCAAGAAATGTCTACTCTTTAAATAACTAACCAGTCTTTATATAGTCCATAGTAGTGCTGGTTCACTTAAAATATTTGAATGAAAGGAAATGGACATACTTGGCAAGTGGGCCAGAGCACGAGGCAATTTGTTCTGGTATGCATATCCATACAATAGGCCTAAGCCAGCTGAATGGCTTATATATAACTAGATGTTGCCCTTGACACAGAATACTTTGCCTTACCCATGACCATTTATCACCACCATCTCTGCCTTAAATCTCTCCCTCAGCACAGTCCTCTTCTGAAAACATCCTTGGTCACACCTCAACAAGAAAGAACAACAATAGAGATCAGCCTCAAAACCTATACTTTGTAGACAGATGTTCAGGACATTGTAGCCTTTGAACAGAGGAACACAACTACAGTTCTCACTTTAAAATCTATAGGAACACTGGTATATTTTGTAGGCCTGTGTGAAGCAGCTAGTATTCACTTCAGATTCAGACTCGGTCAATTTGGGGGACGGTGATTTGACTCAGTGATTCAAAAATCACTCTCTTGAATCGATTCAGCCAAGTCTGATTTGGAGATTCAGCCACTGCCAAATCGGCCAAATCTCTGAATCGGACAGGCCCCATCCCTGCCCAGACTCCCATCCCCATCAGTGGTGAGTGGGGGCTTTTTTTGTTTGTTTTTTTAAAGAACCAGCAGCTGGGGCAGGCAGGGCAGCCATGGGAGGGGATGGCTGGGACAGTAGGTGGGGGTCAGGGGGCACTCAGGGAGGCTGAGGGAGCAGGCAGGGGATGGAGCCTGCCATGGGTCCCCCCATGATCCCCTCTCCACTCCTCCAGCCCCGAATCTCTGAAGCTCTCTGAATCTTTTCTGAATAGATTCGGAGAGCTGTGAATCGATTTGGACCTTTTAATTGGTCTCCTGATTTGATTTGGATTTGGCGATTCAGCCGCTGAACTTGGCTGAATCTCCTCTGAATCGAATCAGCACCTGAAGCTTCACACAGCCTTGATATTTTGTTGTTACCATTCTAAGTAGACTATTGAAATTAAGCCTTCATTAGGGTCATGGATCACGTATGTACAGAAATTAGATAAACTTCTATAGAATTGATTTAATCTAGATGAGCTGCCCATTTTGCAGCAGTTTCTGCAGTGTCCTCCCCCAGAATTTATTCTATGGCAAACAGAAACAGGCCTAAAAGTAATAGGCGACAGTAAGTGGAGAGGTTGCTTCTATAATACTGCAGTGAATGTTCAGATGTTAAACATGTACAAAAGGTATTCTTATTGTCAAAGAAAAATCTTTGATTTCAGCTGCCGATGGCAAAAAGGTCAAAAGGTTAACATAACTTATTTCGTCATCATAGTTCCGTATTCAGCCCTCCCCCAGCTTAAATGTAAAATACATGCGCAGTCAATCTCACATGAAACCTAAGAACACACAAAGTCTGCTCACAGTCATAATTGGCAGTCCTGTAATTATTCAAGCCTGGTGTGTTGTGATTGGCTACCTGAAAACCTTTAATTTTGGAAAGATTTCCACCTTCTGCAGAGACCTCCACGCACACCCAGGAGACATAGTCAGCGAACTGGCCAGTCGCTGACCCCTCCCCACCTGCGGCGAAAAAATTTCAGGTGTTGTATCTGATTTTTTGTCGACTCGTCCGTTTTCACCAAGAGCTCATGAACGTCTTTGAACTGAAGTTACCTGTACGCTTTGCTGAAAATCTGCACCAAGCAGTTTATGATCTGTGCAATGAAAAAGCATCTGTAAGCTGAACTGAACTTCTCCTGTCTCACCGTGTAACCACAACTTCCTTCCTACGCCGCAACTCTTCTGTGGTGTAAGTAACAATAAATCTTTAACCAAAACGCATTTAAACTCCCTGACTCCTCTCGCTTTTCCACCTGTACGACCACCGTATCGTACCCGCGTCCAGCCGGTCGTGCCGACCCAGGCTCGCAGGTCAAGGGTACACCGGTCCTCGGACGCGACATTTATATTAGCCATTTCATCAGCGTATGACTTTGTTTTAATGTTATTCATAGAAAGACCAACAGATATAATGGAGGTAGTTGGGAATTGTATTTTTGGAATATGTATTTTTTCTGCTCTGCTTATCTCAGAATGTAAGTGTTTTTGTGACATAAAAAGTCACATTAAAACAGATGCAAGGAAAAGCCTTTCCATAAAATGTATAATTTGGTTGTGGAATTACAAAGAGGTAGACAGAGACAGGAACCAACAACACCAGCACTGAGGGAGCTACTCCAGTCTGAGTGGGGTTCCAGTAGCTGGCCATAGCTAAAGGTTTTAATACCTTTAAAGTAGTAACCTATTTCCAAATATTGTAATTGTGGTTATGGCCTGGATCTATGTCCCCATATCAACTGCTGTGGTAATGTCTGTTGTGTCCCCACACCAACACAGATCATATTACTGGGCCTAAGAACAAAGAGTACAATAGCCAAGATTCATTCACCTGCTACTCCACAAACATCACATATGCCATTCGCCTGCTTACAGCACCCTTCTGCTGTCTAGACTGGACAGATTGGGGCATCTCAATGTGTAAGAATGAATGACCACCAATTTGACATCAGCTTCAGAAATACACAAAACCTGTGGCAGAACACGTCAACCTCCCTGGACACTCCATTGCTGATCTCTAGATTGCTGTTCTCAGGAGGAAAAAGTTAAAATCTCATTTAAATGGGAAATTGCGGAACAAGAAATCTTCTGCAAACTGGATTGTGTTAAGTATGGTTTAAACAAAGAATAGATTCTTATCTCTTTACTGGATTAACCATTGTGACCACTGTGTTCCGACAGGTTTTCTGTTTGTTTGCTTGTCTTCCTTCCCCTCCCTTCTTCGCTATCTCTCTACCCACCCCCCAACAGAGTCTTTTTCTAATTTCTCCCTTGTTTTTACACTGTGATTTTTGCATGTCCTTTGTGATGAAATGAGCATAGAAAAGCTTATGCTCTCTCTATTTTTTATTTAGTTAGTCTATAATGGTGCATATCAACTCTGCCTTCTAATGGTCTTATAGAATCACAGAAAAAGAAGTTTGGAAGGGACCTCAGGAGGTCATCTAGTCCAACCCCCTGCTCAGACCAGGACCATCCCCAACTGGATCTTCCCAGCCAAGGTGTTGTCTAGCCATGTCTTAAATACCTCCAAGGATGGAAAGTCCAAAACCTCTCTGGGTAACCTTTTCCATTATTTTACTACCCTCCTAGTGAGAGAGTTTTTCCTACTATCTAATCTAAACTTCCCTTGCTGCAACTTCAGCCCATTGCTCCTTGTTCTGTCATCTGCCACCACTGAGAACAGTTCAGCTCCATCCTCTTTGGTACCACTCTGCAGGGAGTTGAAGGTTGATATTAAATTCCCCATCGGTTTCCTCTTCTCCGGGCTAAATAACCCCAGTTCCCACATCCTCTCCTCATAAGCCATGTGCCTGAGCCCTGAGGAAGGAAGAGTACATTGTACAAAAAGTTTGTATAAAGTCTCTGCCAAATATAGAATTGATCAAATATCACCCCCTAAAAAGCTTTGCCTCTTGAGTGTTTCCTGAACCATTACAGCTATGACAACACCCCAAAATTACCATATTCATAGATTTCATAGACATTAAGGCTGGAAGAGACCTGGGAAGACCATCGGGTCCATCTCCATGCCCGAAGGGCAGGAAGTCAGCTGGGGTCACAGGATCCCAGCAAGATAAGCATCCAGTTTACTCTTGAAGATGTTCAATGTAGGTGCTTCAACCACCTCCAATGGCAGGCTGTTCCAGACCTTGGGGGCTTGGACAGTAAAGAAATTCTTCCTTATGTCTAGCCTGAAATGGTCTTGCAGTAGTTTATGACCATTCAACCTTGTCATCCCTTGGGGCGCTCTGGTGAACAAATGTTCGCCCAGGTACTGGTGGTCACCCTTGATAAACTAATAGGTGGCCATCAGATCACCCCTGAGCCTGCACTTTTCCAGGCTGAAGTGTCCCATAGCTCTCAGCCTCTCATCGTAAGGTCTGTTTTCCTGACCTCTGATCATGTGCGTGGCTCTCCTCTGGACTCTCTCAAGCTTCTCCACATCCTTTTTGAATTGCGGAGCCTAAAACTGGACGCAGTACTCCAGCTGTGGCCTCACCAAGGCCGAGTGCAAGGGAGAATGACGCCCCAGAATTTGCTTGAAAAGCATCTATGGATGCAAGCCAGCGTTTTGGTCACTTTACTAGCCACAGCATCACATTGCAGGCTCATGTTCATATTGTGGTCAATGATGACCCCCAAGTCTCTTTCTTCCGTAGCACTAGCCAGTGTAGCACTGCCGAGCCTATAAGGATGCTGCAGGTTTTTCCTCCCAAGGTGGAGAACCTTGCATTTTTTGGTGTTAAACACCATCAGGTTCTCGTCTGCGCATTTACTGAGCCTGTCCAGGTCAGCCTGGATCACCTGCCTGTCTTCTGGTGTGGATGCTTTGCCCCAAAGTTTGGTGTCATTGGCGAACTTGGCCAGTGCACTTCTGATTCTGATGTCCACATCATTAATGAAGATGTTGAACAGTATGGGTCCAAGGACACAGCCTTAGGGGAACCCCACTGGTCACAGGGCACTATGACGATTGGTTTCCATCAATTACTACCCTCTGGGTCTGACCACGGAGCCAATTTCCCAGACAGCGGATCATGATGTACCCAAGGCCACAATTGGTCAGTTTCACCAAGAAGTGATCATGGGATACCAGATCGAAGGCTTTTTTGAAGTCAAGATATATGACATCAATCTCTGTCTCCCTTGTCCAGGTGAAAGGTTACCTCATCATAAAAGGAAATGAAATTGGTCAAGCAAGACCTACTTGCAACAAACCCATGCTGGTTATCCCTCAGGATGTTGGCATCAGCCAATCCATTAAGGATGGCCTCTTTAATAAACTTTTCTAAGATCTTCCCCAAGATAGAAGTCAGGCTGATGGGCCTATAGTTTGCCAGATCCACTTTTCTCCCTTTCTTGAAGATAGGCACCACATTGGCCTTCTTCCAGTCTTCAGGCACTACACCAGAGCACAAATTTTCAAAGATCCATGCCAGAGGCTGGGCTATGATGCTCACCATCTCCTTGAGTACCCTGGGGCATAGATTTTCAGGGCCAGCTGACTTGAAGGTATCCAACTTCTCAAGGTGTTCCTTTACAAGGTTAGCATTGATGGAGGGCAGGGATCTCCCTCATCCGGATCTCCCTGTTCTGTAACGGGCATGGGTGTCTCATGGGACTGATGAAAGACCGATGCAAAGTACCCATTTAAAAGGTTGGCTTTTTCCTGGGTGTTAGTTGTCAGTTGCCCCATCTGGTTTAGCAGGGGTCCAACGTTGCTCTTGCTTTTCCTCCGTCTCCCCATATATCTGAAAAAGGACTTTTTATTGTCCTTGATGCTCGAAGCTAGTTGGAGTTCGGTTGCAGCCTTGGCTTTCCTGGTTTGCTCCCTGCAGACCGGACCAGTGAAGAATATTCCTCCTTGGAGGTAAATCCCATCCTCCACCCCTTGTAGGCCTTTCTTTTTAGCCTCAGGACATCTGATAGATCCATGGAGAGCCAGGGAGGCTGCTGTGCCCACCTGCTTCCTTTCCTCCGAGATGGAATCGAATTGGCTTGTGCATTGAGGATCACTCCCTTGAGGAGCAACCACTCTTCCCAGACTCCCCTCCCCCTGAGGTCGTGGTCCCTCACTGACAAGCTTCCTGAGACTTGTCAAAAGCAGCTTTCCTGAAGTCTTTGGAGGTGGATCCGGTCCTCCATCCTTCATATGTCTTCTTCTTAGATGCAGGTGGTCCACCAGTCCCCTGCAGAGCCAAGGGGGCTGCTGTGCCCTTTTGCTGCCTTTCCTCCAAGATGTAATAGACTTTGCTTGTGCATTCAGGATTGCTCCCTTGAGAAGCAACCAGTCATCCTGAACTCCCCTCCCCTTTGGGTTGTGGTCCCTTAGGGCCTCACCAACAAGCCTCCTGAGCTTGTCAAAGTCAGCTTTCTTGAAGTTGAGGACTTCTGTATTGCTGGCTGACTGACTTGGCAGCTTTACAGCGGATGGTGAAGGTGATCAACTCATGGTCACTGTCACCCCAGCTTCCCAGCAATCACTAGGTCACTGATTAGGTCATCCCCTGTAGCCAGCACAAGGTCAAGCAGTGCTTTACCTCTCGTTGGCCTGTAGACTTCTTGAGTCAGGTAGAGGTCATCCACGCATGATAGGAAGCTTTGCGACAGCTTGGATTTTGCTGAGTGATCCTCCCACGAGATGTCTGGGTAATTGAAGTCACCCATGACAACCATGGTCCTGGACATGCGGCCTCAGCCAGTTCCCGGGCGAACTCCTGGTCATGCTCTTGACTTTGGGTGGGAGGTCTGTAGTAGACTCCCACCATTGTGTTCCCTGTGCCATGTTCCCCGTGGATTGTAACGCAGGGGGTCTTCAGTTGTCCACCCTGGTAGCCAACATCAGCTTGCAGGGACGCATAGCTTTCCTTAACATAGAGAGTTACACTCCCACCCCTTTTATCTACTCGATCTCTCCTGTACAAGGTATAGCCATCTATACCCCATGGTCCAGTCATGGGTGGAGTCCTGCCAGGTCTCCATTATCCCTATGACATCATAATTATTTGTGTTAGCAGGAAGATGAGTTCCTCCTGCTTATTCCCCAAGCTCCTGGTTTTTCTGTACAGGCAGACAAGTGTCCCCTTGGGGGCTTTTGCCTTGCCCACAGATTGTACCAGGGCTGGGGCTGAGGTGGGCTACCTTAAGTGCCTTGGCCTTCTGGCTTTGCAAGGGTTGCTCAGCAGCGGTGGTAGTCCCCCCATCCCCCAGAGAGCTTAGTTTAAAGACCAGTGGAGCAGGTCAGCCAGTCTGGCTGAGAAGAGCCTTCTCCCCAGCAGAGAGAGGTAGAAGCCATCTCTTCCCAGCAGCTCACTGCCTCTCTCACCAAAGAGTGGGCTGTGGTCATGGAACCCAAGGCCTTCCTGATGACACCAGCGCCGCATTTTTTGGTTCACTACCTGCATCCTCCTCTCCCCCCTCAGCCCATACCCTAAGACTGGGAGGATCAAAGAGAACACCACCTGTGCCCCCAGACCCTTTAGCCTTGCTCCCAAATCCCTGTAGCACCTCATGACCTGGCTGGGAGCACTCTGAGCCATGTCATTGGTGCCCACATGAATAAGGAGCGTGGGATAGTGGTCTGTGGGCTGAAGGAGCTTAGAGATTCAATGTCTAAGCATGTGTTTACTTAATATACAGTAATGTGGCCAAAATATTCTATCAGTACTTGTATTTTATATTAGAAAACTGGGATTTTTGACACAAGAAATATATATTGGAAAGCACTGGCTTTCTTCAATAAACACACATACAGAATGTAAGAAAACCAAAACCAAATATATTCATTCTTCAGTGCTTTCATTCTAAAATGTTTAGATAAAAAAAAACCTAAACTTTTTTTTTTGGACTGAAAGTTCAATTTTTTGCCAAAGCTCCCTTTCTTCCAACCAATTACAGTGTATATTGATTGGAGACATATTTCTTGTCTACAGTAGTCTTTAGAGGGGCTTTATCCTCCCTTAATTAAACCTGAGTTCTTTATGCAGTTTATAAATCTACCAATGGTTCTTGCCAGTGCCACTTGCACCTCTTTGTTTCTCAGGCTATAAATCAGAGGATTCACAAGAGGTGTGAGAACTGTGTAGAAGACAGAGAACACTTTGTTCAGGTCTCTCAGGGCATTGGTATTGGGTATCATGTACACAATCAATAGGGTACTGTAGAAAACTGTCACCACAATGAGGTGAGAGGAGCAAGTAGAAAATGCCTTCTGCCTTCCAGTGGAAGAGGGAATTCTCAAAATGGCAACTATGATACAGATATAGGATGCCACAGTTAACATAAATGGGAAAACCGCAGCTAGAGAAGAGACCACAAAACTAACAAACATGACCAACCTGGTATCACTGCAGGAGAGCTGTAGTATTGGTGTTAAATCACAAAAAAAGTGATCAATCTCATTGGGGCCACAGAAAGTTAATTGTGATGTGAAATATGTTATTATTAGAGAACTTATTAATCCTCCTATCCAGGACCCAGCTGTTAGATGGAGACATCCCCTGCCATTCATCAGGGCTGTATAGAGCAGTGGTTTACATATCGCTAAGTACCGGTCATAAGACATCACAGCTAGGAGGTAACACTCTGTAGTTGCCAGACAACCAAAAAAATACATTTGAGTAATGCAGCCCCTAATAGAGATGGTCCTGTCCCCAGTCAGGAAGGCAGCCAGCATCCTGGGCAGAATGGTGGAGGTGTAGCAGGTCTCCAAGCAGGACAAGTTGCCCAGGAAGAAGTACATGGGGGTATGAAGATGATTATCAGTCACAACCAGGACAACAATTAGAATATTCCCAGCTATGGTCACAATGTAAATCATAAGAAACATGAGGGAAAGAAAAGCATGCAAGTCAGGGACATTCCCAAATCCCAGGAGGGTGAGTTCCATAATAAATGTTTGATTGCTCTCTTCTCCTTTCTCCATCCAGTATAGCAGGGTTTCCCTTTCACCGTTTTTGAAGAGATGTATCTGGAGATAAAGGAAATTTTTTGGTTTGAAGGATTTTGGTGTGCAATTTAACCATAAAAACACAGATAAGATGGGCCCCCTGGAACACTGAGTCCAGTTCCCTGCTTCTACAAAACTCTACTTTCAACTTTTCCCCATAGTAAAAGGATCAGTACCCAAACCACCAACATCACCCTAAAACATGACACACGGAAAAGATAAAAGCCAGCGGGGTAAAGGTACTGCCACCGAAACAACAGGGAAGTAGTCAGTTAATACATGTTCAGAAGATCCTAAGAAAAGGAAAGTGCTCTACTCTACAGGAGAAGGGATTGGGGTGGGGATCCCCAGAGGCCATTCCAGTAGCATTGATTTGATTCTATAATACAATACAAAACAAAATAAATCCACTTTTACTACAAAAAAAACTTTCAGTACAAGAGCAGGGATTCTACTTGCTAGCAAGTCAGGGAAACTGCTTCACCTATGAGCGTGTAGAACAGATATTTTTCATCTGCCTACCCCAGACTCATAATAAATTATGCTCTTGTCCCACTCTGCCCACTGGCTTTCATAGGCTTAGAGTCATTCTTAGGATCTGGGCACATGCAAAATGCCTTGATGATGCACTTTGAATCACCTCACTCTCACCCTTGCAATTGGGAAATACGATGCTCTTACGATTAAGACTTTAAATAAATGCAGCTCTGAGCCGTTCCTTCCAGAGTACCTCATCATGTCTCAGGCTTCCTGCTCACATTTCCATCCTGTTCTTCTAGAGGCAATGAAAGTAATAACCAGTGATCCACCAGGTCTCATACAGAGAAGGCTCCTGTTGGAAAATGTAACAAGAAGTTGAGGAAGGTGAGTTTAACAGACCAAAATGGGGTGAGAGGTCCCATTTTGGTAATGAATGACAGGTAGTTGGGGTGGGGGGTGAGGAAAGGCTACTAAGAGCCTTGAAAGGAGAGAAAAATAGCTTATATTTAGTATGTAAAGAAATGGGGAGGATAATGGAAAGATGTATAGAGCCTGGTGACATGGACAAAGATGATGTATAAGAGATTGAACTCTACAGAATTGCTAGAGATGAATGAGTAGGACAACATTGGATTCATCTGTCAGAGGACAGGTTATTGCTATCAAAGGTGTGCATTTGAGGTATTTGAGGTGTAGGAAAGGCCATGTCTTACAGATACGTAGAACAAACCTGAAAATTTTAGAAATAGATTGGGCATGGTGAGAGAAAGACAGGATGGCAGTGAATACCACAGGAACTAAGAAAGTAATAGAATGGCTTTGGATTTAAAAAAAAAAAAAGGTTCTGTTTTATCCAAGTGAATCTTGAGATGCTGGCTACATATCCATGGGAAGAGGCCAGGATGGGATTTCAGCTGGGACAGGAGGAGATAGGTTTGGTATTAAGAGGAAGATCTGACAGTCACTAACAAAGACAAGATGATGAAATCAGTGTTTCCATATTATATACATAGAGGACAGGCACAGAGGGAGGAAAGCAGGATGCTATGTATAAAGCTCTGTGGAAGGCCCACATAAACCTGGATGTTGGGTAAAAGGGCTCTTCTAATGAATATATTAAAAAAAAATTAACAGAGTGGCAGGATGGAAGCCAGGAGAGGATGAAGGGCAAAGAAAAAAAGTTTTCAAGAAGTAGAACAGAGGTGGGATTATTAAAGAGCACTGATAGGGCATGAAGAATGAGAATGGAGCCCTGGTTCTTGGTGTTGTCTAGGGAAAGCACATTAAACCCTTGGCAAGAACAGTTTAAAGTAGATTCCAGGGAGAAAAGTTAGAATGGGAAAGTTTGAAGGTAAAGTAATCCAGACACTGATTTTGTATTAAGTAAGCTTGACAATTAAATGGAGTGGGGAGATGCCCCTAGATCTGGGAAGCTCTGGAAAGAGGTCTGAAGAAGGACAGAGAGAAGTAAAAAGAAATCCCTGAGAGGAACAGAGATGGCAGAGAGAGAAAAAAAGTTTCTGTTTAGGGGAAGGAAAGTAAATCATGGATTAAGGAACACATTCAGCCCCCATCCACAACCTCCTGGCATTTATATGATATACATATGCTGTGTATTTGCATGTAAAAGCAGGAAAATGTAGTCTGGGTCCCGGTTCTGACTGAGCAGGTATCATTCAGCACTGAAAGCCATATTCTTTGGGGTTCCAGCTCAGTAATCAGAGAGATGTGGTATATCCAGCTCAGTAATCAGAACGATAAATGTGGTATATCAGGATGGAAGGGGAAATGAGCTAGAACAGCAACCCCCACCTGAAGTGTGGAGCTAAGACAAAACTTAGGCTGCCTTGCTCCCTGCCACAGTGAATAAGGTCCCTAGCAGTTGACTCAGAAATTATAACATCTACCTTCTATCCTCAGCATTAAGCTGCCACATTTCCATCAAATGGCACCTGGGTATAAGCAGTAGGATCGGGATTGCATCGTTGCTCTGTTGCTCTTTAGGTCCCATATGGTCTCATTCTCTCTGTGAAGTCACATTGTATTTCCTGATGGGCTGCACTGACCCTGCTGACTTGCTGGACTGATGTTGCTCATTTTATTACATAGAGTCTTAATGCTTCCTGGTCTAAATGTGTGGAGGTTTTAAAGAGACAAGGAGCACCATACTGCCTCTTGGTACAGGTGTGTTCTCCTTTGAGACTGCTGATAATCGTTCCTTTGAAAATGACCTCATCTGTGAATTAATGCTCTAGAGCTTGTTTGAAAATTAGAAACATCTAGGGCATCTAGATGTCCATCTTGTAAGCATCTGGGGACCACATGTCCTGACAGCCACACCAGCAGGGGCTGCACACTGTGCAAGCCACACCAGGCAAGCTGCAAGTCACTGGGCTGTGTGCTATGTGGATGCCCCCCAACCCCTCAACCACTGCCCTGTGTGCCTGTGTGGTCACCCCACAAAGATGCACCAGTTCCCCCTGCCACTGCTGCGGCACGTGGACCTGATTCCCACTCTTGCTACAATGTATTCCCTAGCAGGCACCCTACCATGTGGGCACAAATCTCCCCCGCTATACAGTCTTTAATCCCTTCCCCATACATGGCCCAGATTCACTCTCAGATCCTTGCACTGTGCTGCACTGCTCCTCTGCCTGGGCCACAGATAGGACAGGACAGCTGAAGGAGGGAGAAGGAGCCTGGAGTCTCCAACTGCAACAGCAGTCAGAGTGATAGCAAAAACAGTGACTAGGTGAGAGCCTGGGGGCTGCAAGCTAAACTGTTCTCAGCCACCAGTTGCACAGTCCTGATCTAGGCCATGGCCATCCTTATTCACACCTCAAGGGACATTTTCCCTATTTATTATCATGTACTAACTTCGTGACTTTTAAATAGGATGGGTACTTTTCAGTTACTTGCTATCACATTGTTAATAGAACTGATGATTTTCTCAGCTATGTTATTCCATGATTTTACAGCCAGGGAAACAATGTACAGAATGGAAAAGAAACTTTCAATGGTTATACAGCATGTCAGTGTCAAAGCCAGGAAGAGAACACTGCCCCCAAACCATGGGTCATGTGTCTCCAGCTGTCAAGAGATTATTTTTTCTTTTAGAAAGAGATAAATAGGGAGGCAGGAGACACATGGATACGTGTTTCAAAAATGAAAAATGTAAATGGATATGTACGGGCTTGGTTGGCTGACTAGACGCATGGATGTTGACTATAGGAATTAACAGTTGAATGTTTCTGAGTACAGACTTTCAAAAGCCTGTAAACAATTGAGAAACAGGGTCCATTTCACAGAACCAAGTTTGGCCCCAATTTTTCCATTTAGCTTACCGAAGGGAAGGCTATCAGGTGACTGAATCAGAGTGAGATTACACATTACATATTTCCCAGGAAGGTGGGTGAATTAGGAGATGTTATATTTGCAGGGGAGTATGTAGAATCAGATCAGATGTAGATCACAAGAGCAGGAAGAGAGGAATGCACTATTCAGGAATATCTGTATATCAAAGGACAGTTACTTTTGTGATTAAGATTAGGTTTTCCCCTTCTTTCTCCATAGACTAGGTTGCTATTTTGCAATATGCTGAGATAGCTAGGCCCTCTGAGTTACGTCCCTAAAGTAAATGGCATTGCAATTCTCAGAACAACAGAACCTAATTTTTAGATACCCCGACCCCTGCTCTAGTGATAAGAATCCAGGTCACTTGGTTATACATAGCCCCTCATGGCTTGTCCACTGCCCTAACAAAACTGCAGCTAGGGGAAACATCAGATAAATCCACAGTTCTGATACGGGCAGTTAGGCTTCCTGTACAATATATGACGAGGCATAGGCACCTAAACAGGGGAGCCCCCCTGACAGTGATTACTTGGGCTTTAGGGCCCAAGGCTTCTGCCTGCTGGATTGTTTTTGACTAATACCTGCTGGGTTTGTTTGAGAAGATAAGTTTCCTTTGTTACATGTGACTTCAGGTGCACTCCATACCCTTGAAAAGGTTGAGTTCCTCTCCAGGAGCTAAGCTAAAAGGTAGTTCTGGGGGGAGCAGAGAAGGACAGACAATGGGGAGGAGTCAGAAACCAAAAGACCATGTCTTGGAGTCCAAGGAGCCAGGGGTTCGCTTTGTCTAGAAGCTACATGGGGTGATTTCATGAGGTCCTAAATAAGTGCTTCTCTGGGGAACCCATGACAACATGGCAGAACTGAATCATGGAGAGGGGCCCCATTAAAGCTGAAGGCACATCTTCCATGAGTGATATATTTGGGACCATGGTCATTTTGAGAGCAGGACTTAATGAGCTGTTCTTCCACATTCCTTTGGATATCAAGAGGTTAAATGCCTTACTGCTGAGTATTTTAAACCACAGACCACTTATTTGGAGGCCCATCTGTGCAATGAGGCATTTGGAGGCCCATCTATGGTCTGAGTTCATTTCTTAACTATCTCACAGCAACATACTTGTCTTAGATCATATAGAGAGTTTGTGAGAGAGCTGGATTTTAAGCAAAATTTGAATCCCAGTATAGTATGTCAACCACAAGACAATATTTATGGCCAAGTCTAGGTAAAAATAATCTACTTAACTAATGTCCATTAGTATCTAAATTTCTCATCTGGTATGGCCCCTAGCTATAGTGTGGTTAGGGTAGTAAACAAGGTGTGAGAAGATATAGCTAGCCAAGTGACCTAGACTCTAAATGCTAGATCATAGTATCACAGGGTCATAGGAAAGTAGGGCTGGAAGGGACTTCACAAGGTCATCTAGTCCATCCCCATGCTCAAGGAGGGATCACCCCTGACTAAGCCATTCCAGGAAAGTTCCTGGTCTAACCTGCTCTTGAAAACTTCCAAGGATGGAGATAACACTACTTTTCTAGGCTCTAGGTATCCTGTTCCAATGCTTAACCACCCTCATAAACATGAAGTTCTTCCTAATCCCCAACCTAAATTTCCATTGTTGAACCTTGAGGGAATTGGTTTACTCCTGTCACATCCACTGCTCTTCCCCCATCCACAGAGCCTGTTACCTTAAAAAAGAAGGAAATCAGGTTGGTCAGGCATGACTTGCTCTTGGTGAATCCATGTTAGCTATACCTGATCACCCTGTTCTCCTCTAAATTCTTCACAGTGAATGCTTTGAGGACTTGCTCTATGATTATTCTAGGTATAAAGGTTAGGGTGGCTGGTCTGTAGTTCCCTAAATGGTCATTCTTCCCTTTCTTAAGTATGGGCCCTATATTTCACTCCTTCCAGTCATGTGGGATCTCACCTGACCTATATGAGTTTTCAAAGAGGATAGCCAATGGCCCCAAAATTACCTCAGTCAATTTCTTCAGTGAGCTAGGGTTCATCCCATCCAGCACTGTCCACGTGAAAGCATCTAGCTTCCCTAAGTAACTTCTAACCTGTTTTGCCATTACTCTTGGCCAGTGGTTTTCAAACTTCTTAGACTCATCAACCTTTTCATATAATTTCTTCTTCTGCAGAACTTCTATCCCTATCCTAAAGACTGACACAGAGCCAGGTGAACCAACCAGCAATGGCAGTGCACCACCTCCCAACCCAATCCACTCCCATTACTCCCAATCTCTCAGGGGAACCCTGATGGCCTATTGTGGAACCCCAGCATTCTACAGAACCCAGCAGGAAAACCATTGCTCTAGGCTGTTTGTCTCCTACTCTTTCTTTGCTGCCAACTACACTTATCATTTTGTAGCTGCCTCTAACTTAAAAAAAAAATGTAAAAAAAAGTATGAAATCATTCAGCCTTCTCTTATTCATCTGTAACTAGATTGGCTTTTGCATTCCCCAAGGGACTTGTGGTTTCTCTAGTCTTCCTATTACTTTTGACATACCCACAGAATCCCTTTTCATTGCTTTTTATGCTCCTTGGCAGCTTCATCTGAAATTGTGCTGTGGCCTTCCTAGTTTTCTTCCTGCAGGCCCATATGATACTCATACTTTTCCCTAGTACTATTATCAATTTACCACTTTTTATAGGATTCTTTTTTGAGTTTCAACTCCCTAAAGAGCTTGCTGTATAGCCAGGCTGAAATTCTGTTACACTTCCCATTTTTCTGTCACATCAGGACAGCTTGCTTTTAAGAGGGCCTCCTTAAAGTCCCACAAGCTCCCCTGGACTCCTTTTACCCTCAGACAAGCCTCTCAGGGAATCCTGTCCACCATTTCCCTAGTCTGTTAAAGTCTGCTTTTCTGAAGTCAGTGTCCTTATTCTGCAGCTTATCCGGACATCTCGTGGGAAGATCACTCAGCTAAATCTGAGCGGGCGCAAAGCTTTCTCTCATGCGTGGATGACCTCTACCTGACTCAAGAAGTCTATGGGCCAACGAGAGGCAAAGCGCTGCTTGACCTGGTACTGGCTACGGGGCATGATCTAATCGGCGACCTAGTGATTGATGGGAAGTTGGGTGACAGCGACCACGAGCTGATCACCTTCACCATCCGCCGTAAAGCTGGCAAGTCAGTCAGCAACACAGAAGTCCTTGACTTCAGAAAAGCCGACTTTGACAAGCTCAAGAGGCTAGTCAGTCAGGCCCTCAGGGACCATGACCACAGGGAGTTGGGAGTTCAAGAAGAGTGGTTGCTTCTCAAGGAAGCGATCCTCAGTGCACAAGCTAAATCTATTCCAACATGGAGGAAAGGCAGCAAGAAGGCACAGCAGCCCCCCTGGCTCTCCAGAGACCTAGCGGACCTACTGTGGCTAAAAAGGAAAGCCTACAAAGGATGGAGGACGGGATTCACCTCCAAGGAGGATTACTCCACGCTGGTCCGGTCCTGCAGGGAGCAAACCAGGAAAGCCAAGGCTGCAACTGAACTCCAACTAGCTTCAGGCATCAAGGACAACAAAAAGTCCTTTTTCAGATACGTGGGGAGCCGGAGGAAAAACAAGGGCAATGTTGGACCCCTGCTAACCAGATGGGGCAACTGACAACTGACGCCCAGGAAAAAGCCAACCTATTAAATAGGTACTTTGCGTCAGTCTTTCATCAGTCACACGGGATGCCCGTGCCTGCTATGGGACAGGGAAATCTGGGTGAGGGGGATCCCCTACCCTCCATCAATGCTGACCTCGTGAAGAAACACCTTGAGAAGCTGGATACCTTCAAGTCAGCTGGCCCTGACAACCTGCACCCCAGGGTACTCAAGGAGCTGGCGAGCGTCATAGCCCAGCCCCTGGCACGGATCTTTGAAAACTCCTGGCACTCTGGTGTAGTGCCCGAAGACTGGAAGAAGGCCAATGTGGTGCCAATCTTCAAGAAAGGGAGGAGAGTGGATCCGGCTAACTACAGGCCCTTTAGCCTGACTTCTATCCTGGGGAAGATCTTAGAAAAGTTTATTAAGGAGGCCATCCTTGAGGGACTGGCCCAGGCTAACATTCTAAGGGACAGCCAGCACGGGTTTGTTGCGGGTAGGTCTTGTTTGACCAATCTCATTTCCTTCTATGACCAGGTGACCTATCACCTGGACAAGGGAGAAGAGATTGATGTCATATATCTTGACTTCAAAAAAGCTTTTGATCTGGTATCCCATGATCACCTCTTGGCCAAACTGCCCAGTTGTGGCCTTGGCTCCACCACGATCCGCTGGCTGGGAAATTGGCTTCGTGGTCGGACCCAGAGGGTTGTGATTGATGGCAGTCAGTCATCACGGTGCCCTGTGACCAGTGGGGTCCCTCAAGGCTCTGTCCTGGGACCCATACTGTTCAACATCTTCATTAACGATGTGGACATTGGAGTCAGGAGTGGACTGGCCAAGTTCACCAATGACACCAAACTTTGGGGCAAAGCATCCACGCCAGAAGATAGGCGGGTGATCCAGGCTGACCTGGACAAGCTCAGCAAATGGGCAGACGAGAACCTGATGGTGTTTAACACCGATAAATGCAAGGTTCTCCACCTTGGGAGGAAAAATCTGCAGCACCCTTATAGGCTCGGCAGTGCTACATTGTTTAGCACTACAGAAGAAAGAGACTTGGGGGTCATCATTGACCACAAGATGAACATGAGCCTGCAATGCGATGCTGTGGCTAGTAAAGCGACCAAAATGCTGGCGTGCATCCATAGATGCTTCTCGAGCAAATCCCGGGACATCATTCTCCCCTTGTACTCGGCCTTGGTGAGGCCGCAGCTGGAGTACTGCATCCAATTTTGGGCTCCACAATTCAAAAAGGATGTGGAGAAGCTTGAGAGAGTCCAGAGGAGAGCCACGCGCATGATCAGAGGTCAGGAAAACAGATCTTACGATGACAGGCTGAGAGCCATGGGACTCTTTAGCCTGGAAAAGCATAGGCTCAGGGGTGATCTGATGGCCACCTATAAGTTTATCGGGGTGACCACCAGGATCTGGGGGAACGTTTGTTCACCAGAGCGCCCCAAGGGATGACGAGGTCGAATGGTCACAAACTCCTGCAAGACCGTTTCAGGCTGGACATAAAGAAGAATTTCTTTACTGTCCGAGCCCCCAAGGTCTGGAACAGTCTGCCAGCGGAGGTGGTTCAAGCACCTACATTGAACACCTTCAAGAGTAAATTGGATGCTTATCTTGCTGGGATCTTATGACCCCAGCTGACTTCCTGCCCTTTGGGCAGGGGGCTGGACTCGATGATCTCCCGCGGTCCCTTCCAGCCCTAGTATCTATGAAATCTATGAAATCTATGAAATCCTTCTTTCCCATGGGTTGTTGCACTCTATCATTCCATGATCACTGTCATCCAAGGTATCTTCAAACTTCACATATTCCAGTCAATTTCTCCCTGTTTTTGAGCCACACGGCAAGAAGAGCCTCCCCCCACAACTGCACTTGGCCTGTCTATCATACGTATCAAAAGTTATCCCCAACACCCTCCATAATCTGCCAGATAACTTGTGCACTGCTGTGTTTCCATCCCAGGAGATGCCCCAATAATTAAAGCCCACCATGAAAGACCAAGTTGTATAATTAAGGTCTACAATTTGGAAGCTGCCATTAATTATTAAAGAAGGCTTTATCAACAGGCAAATGCATGAGCCTGGATACTATCACTCCCCTGACATGCAGAATGTAATTAATTCCCTAAATTCCAGGCATTTTAAAGTGATCATTAGCACCCATGGGCTCTAGAGAGACCCTTTTGACTAGGGCAGCTGATGGAAGGCTGAATTCTCCTATAATCCCTGAAGAATGCCAGAATACTCACCTTTAATAGTTTGTGCAATCTCCACAATAAAAAATCAGAAAGCAGGATCAAACCAATCAGCTAACAGCAGGCTGGAGCCTCTTTAGGGGGAAAGAACACCTGAAATAGTGTAAGGTGAGCAGAGAGACAGCAGATGTCAGATCCCTCTTCCTGAACCCAGTCCCTGTTCCCAGAGAGGTGGCTGCTTCTTATTTAGGGTCCACGGGGCAGGTCCTGATGCACTGACTTACTATGGGCTCAGTGTTTCCTGATAATACTCCCATCTTTAGGCTAGATTTTGGGGCATTGGAGGACATCCTATGAATATTAACATCATGTTCTGGTCCTTTAATGCTGCGAAAAATGAACAGTCAAACACAAGAATTTTTCTCCCCTCCTCCCCAAGGCACAGGCTTTTAGTATCAGAAGAGGCCCCTAGGAGGAATGGAAAGTCCATTTGGCAAGAATAGTATAATTGCCCTGGCTATACTTATGGCATAAAATTTAATGGGACACTTCTGGCTCCACACCTCACCCTACTAGTCCTGCAATACTTCTCCTCTCTCTCCCCCATATTGCTATGCTGGAAAATGAGTCAACGTGGGTAGGACTTCCATAGGAAAGCTATTTTATTGTACTGGGGGTCCAGCAAAGAGTCTACCTGGAGCTTTTTATCTAGAAACTCATATACTCTAGTTAGGATGTAGGCTTTTTTCTTCGTGCCTCATTCAGACTTCTTCTGGAGACCATATATGCACACTCTGTTTGATTTAGGCAGGCACTTTTGAAAATGGGCCCTGAGTCATGTAATCAGTTTTAAAAAAAATACCCTCAATTTAAAAATAGTGGCAAGGATTTTTGAGGGAGCCTACAGCACTAGGATGCCCTAATTCATATGGCAGCCAATGAAATTTTACATCCTAAATGCCTTTATATTTTTTTGTCACCTTAGCAAAGGTTTTCAAAAAGAGAAAAAGAAAATGTCAGTAAAAAGAAAGAAAAGGAAATAATTATGGAGGGTATCAACAAAGTACTTCCATTTTCTTTCTTTTCATAATATAAAATAAATTATTTCCAGTTAGCTTCATAGACAATTCATTTAGAATTTATGAAAGAAATATTTTTACATGTATATTTAAACTGTGAAATTACTGTATCAGTAGTACTTCTGATACAAGGAAGGCAGTAACAAACAATAAAAGGTGAACTGTTAAACTGAATAGTAGCAGAGCTGGTATAGTGGCTTGCTACAGCTCCCAATTTTTAATTTCCTTCCTATCTGTGCCAAAGGCTGGTATGGCTTGACTCAGCTATAAATGAGCACCAGTTCATTCAAGCTGGAGTGTCATGGTCATTCAGGTTTGATGCTGATCTTTTTGCTCCTTTGTGTGCTCTGGCCTCAGAAACTGGCTTATTTTACCATGAGAGCCTTGTACACTCTGGAGGATCACTGAAACTTGCACTAACTGTCAAAAACTTACAGAGGATTCAGGGCACAGCCCTGGAAATAATTCATATCCATATTATTACACGGGTACTGGGTGATCCTTCAAGATGCTCTGTAGCGCATATTCCTCTGATTGTCAGTCATGTTATTGGATTAGGTGCAACGGTGGTCAGATAATGATTTGCTGTGAACTTGTTATATTCTGTGTTTCTTACATATTTTTCAATAGAGTTACGACTCAGATACGCAGAAACAGACAAATCCTAATTTCGGATTGCTGTTTGGATCTTTTTAAGGTAACTGGTTAAACAAATATTTGTTCTGGTCTGCTTTTTACTTATTTTTTTATTTCTTAGAATTTCTTCTTACACAAGCTAAACCAGATGGAGCAGAGAGAAATGGGCAATCTAACATCCATAGCTGAATTCATCCTACTGGGATTTGGGAATCTCCCTGAACTGGACATTCCCCTCTTCCTGCTGTTTCTAGCGATCTGCTTGGTAACTGTGGCTGGGAACATCCTTATCATTGTACTGGTTGTGGCTGATCAGCACCTTCATACCCCCATGTACTTCTTCCCGGCAAACTTGTCTTGCTTAGAGACCTTCTGCACCTTAACCATCCTGCCCAAGATGCTGGCCAGCTTCCTGACTGAGGATGGGGCCATTTCTGTTGGTGGTTGTATTGCACAATTTTACTGTTTTGCTCTTCTGGCAACTACAGAATGTTATCTCTTAGCATCAATGTCTTACGATCGATATTTAGCAATATGTAAACCTCTTCACTATGCAGCCCTCATGAATGGTAGGCTCTGCCTTCAGTTGGCAGGTGCATCTTGGATGAGTGGGTTTCTGGTAACTACAATATTACTTTTATTGATATCACAATTGAAATTCTGTGGTTCTAATGAAATAGACCATTTCTTTTGTGATTTCACCCCATTAATTGATTTGTCCTGCAGAGATACCAGCTTGGTTACACGGACCGCCTTTGTATTTGCCTACATAGACATCCCTCCACCATTTGTAATAACTGTGGCATCATTTCTACAGTTCTGAGAATCCCTTGCAGTACAGGGAAGCAGAAAGTATTTTCTACCTGTTCTTCTCATCTCATTGTTGTTATGCTTTTTTATGGGACCTTAACTGTTGTTTATGTGATACCAAATAGCAGTGCACTGAGAAACCTAAACAAAGTGTTTTCTGTTTTCTACTCTGTCCTGACTCCGCTAGTCAATCCCCTTATCTATAGCCTGAGAAACAAAGAGGTGAAGAAAGCCCTAAGAAAAGGTGTTAGTAAATTTGTAAGGTTCAACAGAACAGAAATGGGATCAGTAAAATGAAGATGCAGCAATCTGTCTCAACTTAGTCAAGCAAGTTTAAACTAGCGTGCCAACTGTAGACTGTCAGAAAAAAATATATATGTCTTTTTTTTGACTCTTTGCAGAACCTAAGTTTGGCTGCAAAAAACAGCCTGCCTGCTAGGTCCACGTATGCTAAACCCCCCAAAAGTGGCAATGTAGAACGAGGGGTACTGCGTGTATGCTAATAAGGATGCTGAAGACAGAGTGCCTAAAGTTATGAACAAATTTTTTAGCTGCTTTAAAAGAGGAGGTGGAACTGCTTTCAAGAGCAGACATCAGCTGTCATGCTCTAACACTTACCCTCTGCATGATTCAACCAAACTGTGATCCTGACTGAAGTTGGGTTAAAGTTGGAGCAGTGCTGCTACCATTGTGGGTTTTTTACAGAATCATGCAGATGTAATTGATTCATGGTGTTGGCCTGTACCGGTATCCTCTGAAATCAATACAATTGTTATATTTGTCTATACCCTAAGAGATACCATGTGAACTCTAAGGCCACTGCATGGCCTCATTTCTGGGATTTGGCACATTTAGAGTAGGAGAGAACAGGACAGATGCATTCCTGAGCACCTCTCCTAGGTACGGCATTAAAGCCCACTATGGTTTTTTGATAATCATCTCTCCTGTTTAGTTTTAGGGCTGTTACCTGGATTAGTCTTAATACCCTTCCAAAGCATAAAGGGGAGGAGAAGGTGCCCTGAGTGGAAACCATAAGAAAAGTATCAGATAAATAACTGAAATGGTAGATGAGCCAGGGGAAGAATTCAATGGGTAAGTTTCACAGCAGAAGTGATGATCCATGCTGAAGCTCAGTTATCTGATATTTATAGGAACCATCTTCTCAGCTGTTGTAAATCAGTATTTCCCCATTGAAGTCAATGGCATACAACAGCCAAGAATCTGTCCTGTTCATTCCAATGACTGATTTATGATAGCTGGACCACTGACCCTCTGAATGAAAGTTTTACGCTAGCTGGGGTACGGCTCAGTAACTTTAAGCTACACCAATTAACATTATCCAGGAATATAATTCATAATATTTATGGCAGTTATACCAGCTGCAGATCTCAGTCACTGACAGCTAAGGGGATCTGCAGACATATACCAGTGAATGAATTGAACCATAAGATACATTCATGGGTGGATCTAGGATCTTGTAAATGGGGAGATGAGAGCACCCATTTAACTGAAAAAGTGGCAGCATCCCCATTCCCAACTCCCCTGCCCCTGCCAACAAGCAGGCAGGCCAAGCAACAGGAGCAACAGACAGGAACTTTTTTTAAGTCCAAGAATCAAATAAGAATCCCACCTCCTCCAGCTCTTGATACTCTCTTCCCTCCCCTCCATGCTCAGAAGCATGTTCTGCTCCCCTTCTGTTCTCCCTCTCTCTTACTGGCGGCTGCAGCTGTTTCTGGTTGACAACAGGAACTCCAGACCTGCTCCAGATAAGCCAGAAGCAGCAGCATTGGCCATGGAGATGGGCAGGATCCCCTTCCCTGAGCCTGTTCTTGGGCTGTTGGGGATCATCTAGGGGACCAGATGGGGAGGTGGATGAGGGACAACAGAATGGGAGACATGTGAAAGGGACATGGAAGAGAAAGGGGAGAATGCTTAGCTGCTTTGGGGACTTGAAAATGTCCGTGGCTGCTGCTCCTGTGGCATGTAATTAATATAAAATAAATTAACAAATAAATAAAACAATATATTAGTTATTTCTGTCTTATTGCTCCTTGTGGATTTCTTTCCTTGTTTTGGTGTGCCTCTCTTGACCTGACCCACTCTGGTGAGCAAACCTAGGTCTTCATCGGGCTGTCCCCACCTTAAATCATTCCAATTCCCCTTTAATTTCTTAATTCTTTTTGTGTTTTTCACCTCAATTTCTCCTCCTCTAGTCTGTATACAGTTTATTTGTAAAAGTTCACATTCATTCCCTACCACCCCACACAGCCTTATGCTAACCAGGACAGCAGTCTTCCTTCCTCTAAACAACAGACAGGCATTAACCATGTCCTTGCTGTAATGGCCAGTTTTAAAACCAGCCCTAGCTGGTAAAGGGAACTTTGAATCTCTGAAGAGCCATAACCTGTGAGTCCTCCTCCCTGACTCTGTTGGAGTGGAGGAATGTAGTTGGAATAAAGTTAGTCAAACTTTTGAATGCAAGACATTCTTTGATTGTTCCAAAACACGAGAAGCATGGGAAAAAAATGTACCTATGGAAACAAATGTAAATGTTATCATGCAGAAAAAAACAATTCAGCCTCAGCTAATTAACTTTGCGGTATGTTCAGAAACACAGTTACTAAAAGTATAAATAAATTGGACCCCCGTCTGTGTTAAATTTGTTTTTGTACATTTTTAGGGAAGATGTAGTGATAGCATTTATAATTTATGGATGCTTCCTAACAGGCAACTGAGGGATCTGGGAATAGGAACATAATCTTTCAAAGAATAGCTAGTTCAGAATAAGAGCGTGCATCTACACATGTGCTTTACTGTGGAGTTGACTAATTAGCTCTGTAGTAAAGTGTCACAGTCTACACAAGTGCTTGTATTAGGACATATTAATTAACTAATAAACTCCAACATAAGATAGTACTGTCACAGTCTTTTACTGCACTGAAACACACATGTAGTCAGTGACCAGGTGGGGGCCAGAATCCTGCCTGCCACCTAGCCATGTGGCTCAGCAGGATCAGCACCCTTGTGCCACAGCCAGCCCCTCTGCTACCCAACACTATCACCCCTGGAGCCTGAGGCTAACCCCCTCACCCCGACCCCCGAGCATGCTGCCAGCCAGGGGCCTGTTCTACCCTGGTTCAAAGTCCAGCTGTTCTGAGCTCACATGTAAATTCTGTGCCCAGGAGCAGTGTACTTCAGCTCAAAGTGCTTCAAAGTTTATTGTGTCACATTCATTTCATGTGTAGATGCACCCTGAGAGAAACAAAGGACCTGCAAACCTTACACATTGCTCCACAAATTAAAGTGTTTTTGTAACAAGATGCAGGGCTCAGGAGCTGGGAGCCACTTGCAGAGGGCTAAGGGAATGGGCTTCCAAGAGAAGTAGTACTATCTGAGTGGCCAGAATCTGGAATGGGCTTCCAAAAGAGGTAGTACTATCACCTAACTTGGAGGTCTTCAAGAGGAGGCTTGATAGTCATCTGGCTGGGGTCATCTGACCTCAGTCCTCTTTCCTGTCAGGGGCAGGGGGTCGGACATGATGATCCCTTCCGACTCTACAATCTATGAATCAATGGTATAACAGCCTACCTGCTTAGGAACACTGGCTGAACTGACAGAGAGGAGGAGCTGGGCTCAAGGGAAGTTCAAAACACTCAGGAAGAGAAACTGTTGGGGGGGAAAAGCACAGGGACTTGTGTCACTCCTCCAGGGCTGAGGAAGGGCTAGAGGTTTGATTTTGTGTTTGTTGGTTTGCTGTGGTGAGAGACTTGTCTTTTTTACCGTGGCAAGAAACTTTCTTCGTGTTATAATACATGGACTGGCTTCTATAAGGAACTGTCTCCTGAGTCTGCCAAAGGGAGTGGCAACCCATTAAGGTGTTGTTCTTCTCAATCATGTGTACTTGTATATTTATTGAAGCCAGTTATACTGCTGGGGGTGGGAGAGAGGGTATTGGACTGCAGCCTTGGAGTCTAGAAACATTGATGGACTCTTCCCTCAAGAGGAGGGGTTCCCTACCATACAGTTGAGGAGGGGGAGATATTCGGAGGAAGACCCAGGATTTCCCAGAAGGGAGTGTGGGAGCAGCAACCAGCACTGCAGAGGGGGCTGCACTCCCTGTTCTCAGTCTCCACCAGTGTGCACAGGCTTTTTAACATCTCTAAAGCAAGTGAAAAATCCCCTTCCCTTCTCCTTCCTTCCTACCACTCAGCTCCCCTGCCTGCACTGCTGTCCTCTCCCCTGTTTGGGGATGGGGATGCTTTGCTGGGGAGGGGGCAACAATTACAGTATGAAGGAGAGTAGTTCCCCTCCCCATTCCACACACACCCCCTGCCCAGTGCTAGAGCAGGTGCAAGAAAGAGAACCCCTTTCCATCCCTACTGCCATTATCTCCATCTGTGCCCATTCCCCATGCAGCAGGCAAGAATGGTTCTCGTACTTCCTGGCCCCCAAGACAGCCAGAAAGAGGCAAGGGGGAAGAAGACAAAGAGTAGGCATGCCTTTGAGCAGGAAGGGGAGGGGAGACAGGAAGGAAGGATTTTCATTTGCTCCTTAAGAGCATCTTTAGTTTCCTTAAAAACAGAAGGGACAAAAGGCAATTGAGATTCATGTAAACAAATGATTCCCAGATAAGCTTTTTCTGCTCTCAGCTTACAATGCAACAAAGTGGCTGCAGGCTGAGAAGGCAATATGGATTTATTTAGGCTAGCAAAGAAAGTTGTTCAAATCTTTGATAAATGATATCAACATAGTAGCTTTCAGCATTTGCCACCAGTTATGCTGCTACCTAAAAATCTTTACCAACTCCCTCCTCTTCCAGTATTTGCATGTTTGATTTCCATATACTCCAGCCTCTGATACCATGTCACCCAACTCCAACCTCCACTTTCAGTAAGAAGTGATCCCTTAAAAACATAGGTTGTCACTTTCTTGTTATTCACTTCAAATTCAGAAGAGATTAAAAACAAGAGAGTTGATCCTTGATTGTGCCTCTGTCCCAGTATCTAGTATTGAAAAATCCCTCCCACCTCTTCACATATCCATACAACTTTCATTCTTTAAAACCTCCTTCAACAATATTGATGAACAGTCCAAACCACTTGCTGCTTCTGTCTCTTGTTTATCTCCCTCCGCAACGATACAGTTAAAAATCCCCCAGCACTGACCACAGTTTCCTTCCAGTCATACACACACAGCCTTTTTTTTCCTAAGAAGCTCACAGTTGACTTCTTTTTTGGGAGGGGTACAAACATTAAAAACATCCACCTCTGCCTCCCTGACCTTCACCATCATGCTCTGCAGACAGTCATCCATAATATGTCCTCTAACAATATTAACTTAGGGGTTCATAATTAAAACTGCCACCCCACTGACCCATTCTCATATGTGCCTGATCCTCAAGAGGGCCTCTACCTCCATCTCTTCTCAACCACACTATAGCCTCCACCATATGACAAGTCACACTCCTGTACATAGAAAATGCTTTACTTTATCTGTGCTAAAAACAATTCAACCTTTTCCCACATCTGTTTACTTAAAATACTTCTCACATTTAGGAAGGCCACTACCAATGCTATTATTAAGAATGTAATAAAAGCATTCATCCTTTCTCTATTGCTACTTCTGTTTGCGTTGTCCTCTATTCCTCTCACCCACATTGCTATGGATTCCTTAAAATATTTGTTTTTGGGGGGTTTTAATCTAAAAAGCTCCCCACTTCTTGGCTATTTTGCCATTCCAAAAATCTGAAGCCCATCCTGGGTTCAACCATGAGGAGCCACTCAGTGGCCTCTTCTGCCCCTACAGCCACAACCTGCTTCTCTGGTATTTAAACACAAATGAAAAGATATGAGCAGCTGCTCTCAAACAAGAGGTTCCCCAGCCCTGGCTCAACACCATGCCATGGCAACCAGCTGCAATATGATATCTCAAATACTTTTCTTCAGATCCCTAGTGGTATAGGGCTTCCTCCAGCTTCCCTGCAGTTTGGGATCCTGTCTCCTTGTCTAATCAGGCCCCTCTCTCCCTAGAGCACTGCTTCTTATAGCCTGCAGGCTCAGACTGCCTACTTTGCCTCAGGCCCTGGTTTATATCCCTCTAAGTATCACCCCTTTTGTTCATGTGGCTCCCTAGGCACACACAGGGGTTTCCTCTTTCTCTGCCTAATGGCAAGCTTATGCTCCTTTTCTGCAGCCCCATGCAGAAAACATGGCCTGTAGCACTACCTACTTAAAATGACATGTGAGTCCAGCTCCTTTTCACAAATCCACCACCATTTCTTCTCCTCCATCTGCCTAGATTGAAACCACCGGCATATGTAAAATCACTGGATCTGCTCTCCCCTCTGAGGGGGGCACAGATCCAAATCGTGAATTTTTTGCTGCTACTCCCACTGCTGTTGCCACACATTGCAGCTGCTTGGTGGTCCCTTTAAATATCTCTCAGCAACAGTCTGGCCAAGCCTACTCACAGACCATCTTCAGAGAGAAGTGTTGGCTGACCTGAAATATGCAGCTACAAGTGGACTTAAATGGGGAGGTGGCTATCCACTTTCAGCATCCAATCTGGAGACCCTAACCCACACTTCAAGAAAGATGTGGACAGACTGGAAAGTGTCCAGTGGAAAGCAATAAGATGCTTAGACGCCTGGGAAGCAGAACTAATAAGAGAGACCTGGAGAAGAGAAGACAGAGGGCTGAACTGTTAAGTCTTCAAATAACTGAAAGGTGGTTATGAAGATGTAGAAAGACTCTATGGCCATAGTGGGCAGAACTAGGAGCAGTGGACGCAAGTTGCAACAGAAGAAATTTAGGTTGGAGATTTAGGAACAACTTTCTGACTCTGAGGGTTGTTAAGCATTGGAACAGGCTGTGATACAGCAAGATTATTCTCCCTGTCTGGAGACATCTACCTGGGCAAGCAATCAGAAGCTCCATGCCAAGGTAATCTTGGTACTCAGGTCATTGAAAAACTGGTTTATCCCTGGTACAAGATGGGAAGGAATATTGTGAGTGACAATTTCTTCACAAGTACTGACCTGGCAGAAAGACTGCTACAGCAGGACTTGACGTATGTGGGTATGTTTTGGAAAAACAAGGCCGATATCCCAAACAAAATGCAAGCAAATAAAAGAAGAGAAACTTTTTCATTCATTTTTGCTTTGAGGAATTGACCCTAGTTTCCTATGTTCCAAAGAAGTCCAAAGTTGTGCTGTTATGTCAAGCATGCACCATGACCTGTCAGTGGGTGGAGAGCAAAGAAAGCAGGACATCATCCATGACTACAATAAAAACAAGGGTGAATGGATAACCTTGACCACTTAATCTGTATAACCACCTGGCTGCCATTGCCAGCCTCATCATTTAACTAGGCCACAACTCAAACTGGAAGCAAAGATCACATTTAAGAAGATGGCACTTTTTTTTTGCAGGAGCTTGGAGAACAGTTGATTGACAGACATATAAAATGAAGAATGATGGATACACATAATCTGTCTAAATCCATCAAGACTGGTATGACTTTCCTAAATTATAAGTTGTCGCAATGCGCCCCAGTAGAACCTTCTGCAAAGCATGTGTGGACGTTGTGCTTTTTGTCCCAGGACAGATGACTGCAAAACCTGGAAATAATGTGAAGATTGTAAGCAATTTGCTTGTGTGCACCACAGTACATCACTGCTGCTTTGTGAGGAAGGCAATATTTAGTTAAAACAGTTAAAAAATGTTTTTGGAAGTAACTGTTAGTGTGAAAACAGTATGAAATGCAGACTTAGCAAATTGTTCATTTATGTTTTGAAACTCTAAAAAAAGTTTAAATTTTGTTCTTAGTTCTAGTTAAATAATATTTTGGGTTCGAATAATCATAAATACTCTTTCAAACAATCTGTATGTTTAATAAACAGTTTTTGGTACATTTATACTGCTGTCACTGGTTCCATTTTGTTCATGCTCGTGGGGTAACAAGTTACCCCATGAGACCAACAATGTCAAATTGTGGGGTAGCAAGTTACCCCATGAGAACAACAACAGTTATGGTTTCCTGAGAACTGATGAGGGCTCAACCTGATTTGAAAAGAGAAATTTCAGTTAACATCCAATGCCCCCGTGGTGAGGGAGGGAGGGGGCAGGGGGAGGGGCAGGAGCAGCCACTGGTCAGCCGAGGGCTGGAAGGGACCTCACAAGTTCATCTAATCCAGCTCCCTGCTCAAGGCAGGATCAACCCTAACTAAACCTTCCCAGCTAAATGTCTGTCTAACCTGCTTTTGAAAATTTCCAAGGATGGAGATTCCACAGTTTTTCTAGAAAGGCTGTTCCAGATAATCACAAGCTATTCCTAATGATTATCTAGGGAATTTATGGAATAGAATGGAGGTTATTGACAGCATGTTAAACAAATATCTGTTCAGAATATTTTAGGCTTATGTGATCCTACCTTGGCACAGGGGTGGACTAAATTATTTTTCCAGGTCCATTTCTTTAAAATTTCCTGTTCTCTTGTTTTTGGGTTATTGTGTGCCAAGATTTACAAAGTTGAATGGGGGGTTTCAGTGTGTCACATTTTAGACGCCAAAGGGCCTTGGGATATATTTAGTTTGTGCTATTCCAAACTGTTGGGATTTTGTGCTGCAGTAAAGTTGGGACAACATAACAGGAGCAGGTACTCCCAGTGAGTCTGAGTATGCACTGTTCATGGTTCACTACTGTAGGGATGCTGAGCAGGTATTCCAGCATGCCTTGCTACATTGATTCCTGAGAACTGTGCAAATTGCCTGTCTGGTGGAGAGCCTGCTTTTGGCTTGAGGGAAGCTGAGGTTTAAGGGGCCAGATGATGGTGATAGGGTCCAACCCTGCTCTTTCCCTGGGTACTCTAGTAGAATTTTAGTTCCTATGTGCAGTGTGGGAAGGGTCAGGAACTAGTTCACAGCTTGTTGGGTAAAATCATGTCTCCAAAGCTGTGAATAAGGATGGACAATGGTGCATTCTGGGCTGTTGGAGGACAGCAATATCTCCATGGGACAGCCACATGTTTGATGTTCCTGTCAAAGATACTACTATTCCAAGATGAACCTCAGTCAAAAAACTACAATTTTGAATCTTTTCCTTTGTGCTTTCAAATGGCTTGAATGTGCCTCTGCTTATGATTTGGGATGTTGCAAATGGATTTTGAATGACAAAAAATGAATGTGTGCCAAGGACCTACACTGCAGCTTTTAAAGGTAGGCTTGACTTTCAGATAGCAGCATTTTTTAAAATGAGGACACTTTCTAAAGTGTTTTGAACTGGTTGTTCAATATCATCACCGTCACCACCATCAGAAAAAAAGCCATTCAGTTCTTTTAAAACTCTCTTCCTGTGATTGTTGTAGGGTTATATGAGCCCCTAGGGGAGCCACAGTTGCACTGAGGCATGTCCAGAGGTTGTAACAGAGGGAAGAACAAAGAATACAGCTGGCAGTGTTTCATAAGCTTATTCAAATTTTTAATGAATGGGATAATGTATTTCTCAACACCCTAGCAATGTATTGGATAGTAGGGCCATGTGAAACAGCAGCATTTCACTTCAACTTCCATTTCGACATTTTGATGGAACAGTGTTTCGTTTCAAGTTTTGCTTTGTTTTATAAAAACACTGTTCCATTCCGTTTCACCGTTTCAACGCTGTTTCAATGTTTTGCCCATAAGCTATAATGGAGAAGCATGAAACAGTCTATACCTCTATCATTTCTTGCCTGATTCTGATAAAATGTGCAGGGCTGGCAGCCCTTTTTGAGGTCATGAAGCCTGCCAAGTTTCAAGGAGATAGGTGCAGGGGTTTGAGGGAAACTGCACCTCAAGCTGCTGACAAGCAGGAGCAGCGTCCTTTGATCCAGCAGGCAAATCAGGAGCCCGCACGCCTGGGAGGAGTCCAGCAGAGCCCCCACAGCTCTCCCAGGGGTGCAAGTGGGCCCTCAATCTGCCTGCTGGATGACAGGAGGCTGCTCCTGCTGCCTGGGACCCAGCACTGGGGAACTGAGCCCAGCTGGGGGAAGCACTTCGTACCACCAGGCTCAGCTCCCAGTGGCTTGCAGGCCCATGGACCTTAGCCTGGGCAGAAGGTGAGTTCCGTGAGCTCCATGGGCTGGAGGATCCAAGCAGAAAGCACCCCAGCCCAGCCCAGCGGCAGGAGGCAGGCAGAGCCGGCGCTGCACTCTGATCGGCTCCGCCAGCCCCACAGAGCTTAGCCTGGCGGCGGGAGTCAGGGGGACTCAGGTCTGCACTCCACACCAGGCTGAGCCACCTGGGGCTGCAGACCTGCTCGGAGCACAGCCCTGGCTCTCACCTGTCTCACACCACCTGGCTGCTGCTTCAAAATTCAAAACATTTCAAAACTTTCAAAACCTTTTGAATGGTCTCATTTTGTTTCAACGCTGTTTCGAAGCCCTTCATTTCATTTTGATTTCACTGTTTCAAGCTCAACAGGAGTAGAAACGGTGTCGAAATGAAACAGCCAGTGAAACTTTGCACAGCCCTATTTGATAATATCCAGTTGTATCCTTGTGACTTGACAGATGAATTTTACAGCCAGTGCAGAAAGGGGGAACCAGAGCAGTCCATGTTTTCATCCTACAAGGATTCCCTGCCAATTGGTATTTTCAGGTCTCCCTCTTCATGCTCTTCCTCTTCAAGTACATCCTGACAGTGACAGAAAATTTCTCCATCATAGTCTTAGTGAGAATTCACCCACAACTACATACACCCATATACTAATTCTTCTGCAACCTCTCTTTGCTGGAAATATGGTACACAACAGCTTGCATCCCTAACTTGGAGGAAAGTCAGGCAATCTCCTTCCTTAGCTGCCTCCTACAGATGTACTTTGTTTGCTCCCCAGGCTGCACAGAATATTTCCTCCTGGCTGTCATGGCCTATAACCAATATTTGCTATCAAATCCACTATTGCTCCATCATGAATGGCACCTTGTCTACTCAGCTGGTTCTTGGTTGGCTCTGTGGCTTTCTAGCTATTTCTGCTTCAGCATATTTGATATCTAGGCTGTCCTTTTGTGGACCTAATATAATTAATCATTTCTTTTGTGACATAGCCCCATAGATAGTTCTCTCCTGCACTGACACACATTCAATGGAGCTGGTGGCCTTCATCATCTCATTCATTGTCATCCTGGGCTCATGCACAATAACCCTGGTGTCCTACATTTATATCCTCTCCACCATATTGAGCAACCCATCAGCCAAAGGTCACCAAAAGCCCTTTTCTATTTGTTCTTCTCATCTGACTATCATGATTATCTGGTATGGCTCCACCATTTTCCTGCATGCCATGCCTTCCATAAAGGAATCGTTTGATTTGGCCACAACTGTCCATGTGCTGGACACTATGGTCACTCCAGTGCTGAACCCTTTCATCTATACTTTGAGGAACAAAAAGGTGAAGGATGCTTTGAGAAAAGTGGTCAGTGCAGCATGACTCATTTTTTAAAAATGTTACTGTCAGTAGATAAACAACATCCTGTTTGACAACATTGCTATTGTCCTGAGTGCTGATATCCCTTACTCTCAGAAGTCAATATGACTTCAGTGTGCTAGAAAAGAGCATTTCAGGCCTGGGGAGGTGGGGAACTTACTTGGAATTCTGCAGACCTGGGTTCCATTTCCAAGTCTATTGCAGAGAACATCTGTGATCTGGTCATGTTGCTTCACTTCTCTGTGTCTATTTTGCCATCCAAAAACTAGAAGTAATGTTTCTGATTTCATTTTCTTAAAGCCTTCTGAAATCTACTGGGGGAAAGTAGATTTTGTTATGATCTCCCTTTAGCTCTCCTGAAAATGCAATCCGTTGTGTTGCCCCTTTCTCTCTCTTTAGGGTAATAGAAATCAGTGGAACAACTTCTGGTTCACGGCAGTATGTATAAGAGAACCAGTTCGATTGTTTAGTGACTGACTGTGATTGTGTCTCCAGATCAGAAAACATTAAAAATAATTGTATTTTCATTTGTGAGTACAGGCATACCTCGGAGATATTGTGGGTTCGGTTCCAGACCACCGCAATAAAGCGAATATCGCAATAAAGCGAGTCACACAAATTTTTTGGTTTCCCAGTGCATATAAAAGTTATGTTTACACTTTACTGTAGTCTATTAAGTGTGCAATAGCATTATGTCTAAAAAACAATGTACATACCTTAATTAAAAAATACTTTATTGCTAAAAAATGCTAACCATCATCTAAGCCAAATGGCGCCGATGGAAAAATGGCGCCGATAGACTTGCTCGACGCAGGGTTGCCACAAACCTTCAATTTGTAAAAGCGCGATATCTGCAAAGCGCAATAAAGTGAAGCGCAATAAAATGAGGTATGCCTGTATGTGTGTGCATGCACACATGGGCATAACAGACAAGTTACAAATACTGCAGCCTTTAGTTTGCTTTGCTAAGTACAGAGAGAAAATAGTTATTACAAATCAATGATAGTTTTAGCTCTGAAAAAGTGCTGAATGGAAGGGAAGGATGGTTCCTGGGATTGACCAAGGCTGTCCCCAAAATCCACTTGTCCTGTCCTTCCCCCTCAAAGAAACACATTCTTTAATTAAAAAAAAAAACAAATAAAATTGAAAATCAGTTTAGGATTGCCCTTTGGCAGGGACAAAGACAGGAGAAAATAAAGGCCTGTGGTCTCTTTTAAACACCATAGGCTTTGTTGCCACTTTTCTTCCAAGCTTGGATGACCACGTAGTGTCAGTCTTCCAGCCTTTCCCCCACTCATGGTTCAGGCTCCAGGGCTGACAGGAGGGAATTGGAGTATAGGAAGGCAACACCATTTTGAAACATAATAACATTATGTGAATGGTAAGTCAACATCAAAGTCTACACCACACAGATAATTAGATTAATAGTTCTGGCTCCCGAGGTTTGAAAGGTACAGCTCTCTTTTTGTGTCCAGTCTAAAGTTAGTGGGTTTATTTATGAGGCTCAGACCATTGACAGCTATTCTGTTAAAGATTCAATAGGAAATGATCTGTGATCCCAACAAGTGCACCTCCTGTTATGCCACACTTGTAGATTAAAACAGACTAAAAGTTTCCTTTAAAAAGGACTCTCCGTCTTTTTGTGGACCAACCCACATAAAACAGTATCTTCTCTGAGAGCCTTTGTTCACTGTATTTTGGTCAACCGTTGTCCACTCTACACCAGACAATGACAAAACATGTGGATTATGGATTCTTTTCCCCAACACATGTCTCGTGGACTGCAAGGAGTCCTACACAAGTGCTCTCACTGGCAGGATACCTCAAGCCATCATCCATGACAAGTCAGCATGTTCCACTGCCAGGTTTTTGTCAGCAATCCCTTCCATGCCCTCTGACTTCTGCAGAGAAGATTGCCCACAGAGAAGACACAATCCTTCACCCTCACAGTTTCCATTATTTTCCTATGGTTTCTAAGAACCATTGGTTCCAGCCCCTCAAGACTGAACCTTCTTAAAAACCTTTCTTTATGTGCATAATGGACCATGGGCCTCCATGCCTGTAGCCAGGATACCAAATATTTTAAACCCTTCACTTCTTTATAAATTATCCTGTGAAATCATTAAAATGCCAAGCCTTTGGCTAGGGACAGAAGTTACACATAAACCAATTTAAGTGATCAGAAACTAGTTTAAACCTGTAACAGAATAGAAGCTCAATGCACATAAACAAGTTTCAAAATGGCTGAAACTAGTTTAAGATAAACCTGGTTGAACGTAGTGTCAGACTTCACTGATTTGGGTTAAACCGGTTTATGAAACTTCTTTCCCAGACCCCTTCCTGGTTCAAGTTAAATCATAGTTTCCCAGTATCCCAACATGCCTTCCACCCCTGGGCTGGGGTGGGCTGTTTTGGTGATGGGAGACCAGGAACAGGAAAAGATCTAGAAAAAGAGTCTGAAAGGTGCTAGGGCTGTGGTCAGGAAGAGCTTTATCATGTTTATCGTATGTGGGGGCTAGTGCCACTATATTCATGTGTATTCAAGTATGCCCAGGGGCCATCAGCACCTTCATCCTAAGCAAGATGGTGTCTGTGTTCTATATAGACATTACACTATTTCTGAACCCCATTATTTACAATCCAAGGAACAGAGAAGTTAAAAACACCCTGAGATGAGTGCTTAGCAGAAAAAACTACCTCAATTTAGAACCCCATCAAGAAAACAAGAGCCTGTCTTATTAGTTAAGTTAGCTCTTCTTAACTTTTTCCAAGGAAGGAACAGAGGGACATTATCAGCTGACCTGTTGATAAGCTCCAGAAATCGCTAAGTGGACATTGTCCTGTCCGCCTTTGTCCTGTCCGCCTTACACAGATATTAGGCCTGTGCAAGTAGGCAGCTATTCAATCCAGCTTCAGATCTGGCCGCTTTGGATGCCAGCAATCCAATCCGGAGCTCTGGACCAGGTTCCCACTTCGATCTGGCCTCAGAGATCTGGCCATAGGGTATAATGGGGAATCAATGAAATATCAATAACTTTGTTGTTTTTTGTCTGATGTGGATGAAAATTGCAGGAGTGGTAGCCTCTGCTAAGAGAATAAATCCTGCCGTGTTTCAAGGCAATTGGTGCATGGGTTCAGGGGAAACTGCACCCCAAATTCTTGAAAGCAAAACTCATGTCACATCTATGTGTTGCACCACAGGGGGGTGAAAACTGCAGGGGCGGTAGTCCCCAGTGAGGCCACAAAGTCTGACAAGTTTCAAGGGATAGGTGCAGGGGTTTGAGGGAAACTGTACCTCAAGCTGTGGACAAGCAAAACTCATGACATGGGTGACACTGTGTGTGTGTTAAGGCGCAGCAGGGTGAAAGCTGCAGGCCTGCTAGTCCCTGCTATGGCCATGAAACTTGCCAGCTGTCAAGGAGATCAGTGCAGGGGGGTTCTGGGGCCCTGCACCCCCTAGCTGCTGATGAACAAAACTTGTGACATGCGTGCTTGTACAACTGACTGTGTCTATCTTGGGGCAGTTGATTGTCTGTATTGATTATTTCCTCTCCTTAGTCTGTGGTTTTGTAGGTGTTCTCATTCTTGGGAGAGCCACACACTTCTGTACTTTCACCTTTTGTTATTAATATTTTGCAAGGATGGTTTAAAAGTTAAAAAAAAATGTTTTTTCTTTCTCTCGGTGTCTGCCTGGCTGGCTCTCTCTCTGTCTCTACACCCAAGACTTATAAACACAATCTTTGTGCATAGTGAACTTCATTGGGCAAGGGCTGAAGAGTGCATGTCTCAATGATAGGAGCACTGCATTCATTTTTATCATGGGCTCTTTTTGCTAGTTCTAAATAATATTTTCATGACTGTATAGCTGTATAGCTAATTGTTTACAGACAAAGCAAATGGGAATTGAACCTAACAAGGTTTTGCAATGCAACTGTAACTCTCTTCTATAGATGGCTACCATAGTGGTTAAAGTTTAAGCAAAGAATTCTAGCCCCTGGTAACTGGTCAGACTAGTGGCAAGAACATATTGATGAATTGATTTCATCTGTTTCTATCTATCTAATCTGGGGTGATAGACTCCTACTTGGAAAGATTCCTCATCGATTTCATTTGAAACGTTAATTTTACTTTTTCATTTAGATAAAATGAATAAACTTTTAAGTAAAAAATGTTACTTGCTCATTAAAAACAACTCTCAGCAGCACACCTGCTAAAAAGAAATCTCTCTAATTAGCAGAGCAGCACCTGCTGCTCTGGAGAATTGTAAGAGCCCACATACATCATTATAACATCATGTGCTTTAACGAGTGCTCCAAGGAATACTACACTGAGGTGAGGAGCCAGGGACACTGCAGGGAGAGCTGGCAAATCTCTGGGCATGAAGGCCTGTGACTGAAACAAAGTTATTGATTATTTTGATGGGTCCCACTGGGGGTCGTTAGAATAAAATGTTATTTGGGAAATACAGGTCTGAAGAACTCTTCTAGGGCTGGTATGAAAAGAAAGTCAGGGAATATAGATTAAAGTTTGAGAAAGAAATGAACAGCTCATATATCAAGTTGCCCCCGATGAGTAAGCTAATATAGGTCAAGCCATGATCGCCAGTTCATGGGAAGGATGATATCTTCATTCATTGACTCCGTGAATGAATCCCATTCATACAACTGGGCTGTTAGACTGAAATGAATGCAAGGGGCTGGGTGCAGTCACTTGACACACAAACACAGCTCAGGTTCCCGGGAGGTTGGCAACATGGCCTAGCAGCGCCATGTTTGCAAAATACTGTTTGGATTCTAGCCTTTAGGGCTGTACATAATGGCACTGTTCCTTTTCAACTTCAATCTTGAGGCTTGGATGGAAGTGTTTTGTTTTGAATTTCATTTTGAGTCAAAACAGCCTCACTGTTTCACTTCATCAAAGCAGTGAGGCTCTTTCAACCCTGTTTCGCCCAACCGTCGGGCTGGGGAAAGGGTATCAGCCCAGCTGGGTTGACGATGAAAACTCAGCACAACTGTAGGGCTAGGGAGGGGTATTGAGCCATTGGGCTCAGTTCCTTTCCCCAGCCCAATTGCAGCACTTCCCTTCCCCTGGGCTGTGATCGGCTTCCCACAGCCCAGTGGCAGGAGACAGGCAAAGCCAAGGCTGCACTCCCAGTTGCTGCTGGGAGTGCAGCCCTTGTTCTCCCCGTCTCCCACCACCTTGCTGCTGGCTGCTTTGAAACTCAAAACATTTCGAAAGTTTTGAAACTTTTTGACTAGCCTCGTTTTGTTTTGAGGCTGTTTTGAAGCTCTTTGTTTCGATTCGATTTCGCTGTTTCAAGCTCAGAATGAGTTGAAACAGTGTCAAATCGAAATAGCCAGTGAAATTTTGCACAGCTCTTCTAGCCTTCAGTGGCCAATTGGCTAATATGTCTTGACAATGGCAAGTGTTCCTACACTGCCTGTGACCTTTAGTTTTGCTATTGCCCCAGTTCTATACCACAACCTTCCCTCCCTCCCCCCTCCCCCCACACTCTTCCATCTCTGGGCTCAGATACGTACAGATATGCTGATGTACCTCAGTCCTGATCTAGTTCCCTCCTTGTCTCAAAGGCTAGGGACAGACATTACACATAAACCAGTTTAAATGATCACAAACTGATTTAAACCTGTAACAGAACACATGTTCAGTACACATAAACCAGTCTGAAAATGGCTGAAACTGGTTTGAGATAAGTCTGGTTGAATGTAGTATCAGACTTAACTGATTTGGGTCAAAACAGTTTATGCAATGTCTGTCCCAGACCCTTTGCTGGTTTAAGCTAAACCAGACACCCCCAGCATCCCAGCATGCTCTCTGGGTTGGGCAGGGCTCTCTGCTCCACAGCAGAGCTGGCCCCTCCCCTCTCCTCTTCCCCATGCCCTCTCCCTCCCCTCACCACTTGATGCTTAAACAGAGAACCCTTCCCCATCTCTGCCACAGCACAGACTGTAGCCAGCACATGGTATGCTAGTTAATGCTGTGTAAGGCAGATAGAGCAGTGTGCACTTAGGACTTTTTGAAAGTAGTTAACAGATCAAATAGTGATGTCCCTGCATTTCTTCCTTTGCAAAAAGCACTTTTAAGGAACAAGGCTTTGTTTTCTGAAGGGGTGTTAAATGCTGATAACAGAACTGATAAATGTTCTGTTATCAAGGGGGAGAACACCTCCCTAATCAGAGTGTCTTGCCAGGGCCTGGCCAGGACCAGGTCAGCTCCCTGCAGAAGGGAAGGGAGGGCTGTTCTAGTGCCCCCTGGCTTCTAGCCTGAGCCACTGCAGGCATGTGCCTGCATTTCTAGGATGTCTGTCTGGGTTACAAACTGATTTAGCCTAACCAGATTAAACTAACCTGCAAAGATTGAATAATTCAGGTTCAGGCTTTTTGAATGTCTGTTCCTAGCCAAAGACTCTGCCCTGAACTTACACACATACAGACAGACACACTGAGATAACAAGTTAGTCTGTAAGGTGCCACCCTGCCGTGCCTTCTGCCTGACATACATATATGCCCATGAGCCTCAGGCATGACCTGTAGCCTCCCTGCTAACCAACACTGAGTTCCCAAGCAATTGTGCATGCACATATACACTAGGAGTGTATGAAGTGGGCCCTATTTGATTCAGATTCAGCCCAAATCAGGGACAGTGATTCCATTAATTAATTGAAATGTCCCTGATTCAATTCAGCCAAATCCAAATCTGAAGATTTTATGCTTTGCAACTTTGGTCAGGCCACAGTTGGAGTACTGTGTCCAGTACTGGGCGCCACACTTCAAGAGGGATGTGACCAGCCTGGAGAGGGTTCAGAGGAGGGCCACCCACTTGGTGAGAGGGCAGCAGGACAGGCCCTATGAGGAGAGACTGAGGGACCTGAACCTGTTCAGCCTCAGCAAGAGGAGGCTGAGGGGGGAACTGGTGGCTGCCTACAAATTCATCAGGGGAGATCAACAGCAAATAGGTAGAGCCCTTTTCTCCCCAGCACCACCTGGGGTGACAAGGAGCAATGGTAATAAGCTGATGGAGAATAGGTTTAGGTTAGAGATCAGAAGGCAATTTTTTTACAGTTAGGGTGGCCAAAATCTGGAACCAACTTCCCAGGGAAATTGTCTTCACCCCTACTGTCACAGGATCAAGGAGGTGTCCTGTGACTAATATAGGGTTAAGGAGCTGCCAATCACCAGGGGCAGCTCAGGTGCTGGTTGCCGCAGCAACCAGACAGGTCAGGTGACCAGAAGGGGGCAGGGCCAGGGCTTTATAAACAGCCCGGGCCAGAACCTAGGGACCAGTTCCCTTCTGGTGGCTGCAGGAGCAGGAGCTCTGTGGGAGAGCTGAACAGGCTGAGGGGATGGTTGCAGCCTGACTACCCTGACTGGCTCCATGATGATATGGAGAGAGAGAGAACCCTAGAAGAGGCCATGACTAAGAGCCAAGTGAGTGCAGACTTTGGGTTACAAGCCAGGAGGCTTCTTGTGCTTGGGTTATAGCCATTTGGCTCCTGATTTAGTTATGATTAATACCGGAGGACTGGGTGAGGCTGTAGGGGTGCAAGGAGGCCTCACGGGGGCTCCCCAGTAGCTTGGGGGTTCCCGGTGCCCAGCGGGGGCACAGTGAGCAGTGCCACAGTGGGCACAGCATTTCGAGTACTGGAGAGGCGCTCAGTGTGTGGGGGCAGTAGCCCCAGCTGCAAAAGGGCACTCAGGCCCTAGAGGGGGCGAGAAGCGTGGGAGGCGCGGCTCAGGCCCTAGAGGGGGTGAGAAGCGCGAGAGGCGTGGCTCAGGCCCTAGAGGGGGCGAGAAGCGCCAGAGAAGGGCGCTGGATGCGGGCCAAGCCCAGGGGCACCAGGTAGGGCGCCGGTAGCGGGGTGCAGGTTGCAGCACTGGCCCAGAGGTGCTGGTAAAGGGGTGACAGGTGTGTGACCAGCCCAGGGGCGCCGGTAAAGGGGTGCCAGTGGCGTGATAGGCCCAGGAGGATTGGAGACGGGCCCTGGGGCGTGACGAGCCCTAGGGGCGCCAGGTGGGTGACAGACCCGGGGGTGCCAGGGAGGGCGCTGGAGGGCAAGGACAGAATAACGTCCAGGAACAGCTGTGAGGCTTGGAGCGTGCTAAAGGGGAGGTAGGAGGCACACATTGCCCATAAGGCTGGGGGTGTTGGAGCACCCCACTTGGAACGGAGGTAATACCAGCGCGGTGTCAAGGTGAAAGTAGGCAGCCTCCCTTACTGAACTTTATAAGAACAAAGGCGTGGCGGGCGAGAAGAGGGTGCTGGATCACCGTAATTGACATGGCGGGGGGCGCTAGCAAGGTCACGGCCACTCGGAGGTCCCACTCCGTGACACCTACCTTGGACAAATTCAGGAGGAGGTTGGCTGATCACCTGTCTGGGATCATGTGAACCCAGCTTTCATTCCTGCCTGTGGCAGGGGGTCAGGCTAGATGATCTGTTCAGGTCCCTCCTGACCCTAGCTACTATGAAACTATGCTGATTCATAGAATCAGTGATTCAGGCATATACACAGCTATAAAAGTTTTTTTTCTACATACCTTGAGGTACCAGGCATGGCTCGTGAATGTTGTGATGCTGGGGCAGATGGAGCATCCTGCAGGAGTGCAGGGGGGCCCTCAACGTGCTCAGCAAGTGTTTTCTGAACCCAGAAGTGTTTTACCCTGCCCATTTTTATTTTTTTTTTAATTCTGTGCACCCCAAATGTCAGAAGCCTTGTCCTTGTTGCATCTTTGTTAGCAGCCACCAGCAACCACCTACTCTGGAGCTGTTTCCTATTTCTGCTACTGTATTTTAGTTAGGAGTGACATGTCCCTCTTATGTTTCCTGCCTTGGACACATGACTGATAATTCACCTGAACCCAGACTCTATTCCATACTTCCAACCACACATGCACTCTTTCGCTCTGCTCCCGTTACATCTGCAGCCACGCCTGCTATTCCAGGCCTCACATTACAGACAGATATGGTAGCCCCCTTCATGAACTAGCCCAGCACAACACTCATTAGGCCAGACCAAAATTGCTGCTAATACTCAGCCTGTGTGGAGCTACCCTGATCAGCCAGGTATATGGCTGGGCTAAACTTTCTTCATCCTTCATAGTTTCTAGGGTTGGAAGGGACCTGAGTAGATCATCTAGTCCGACCCTCCACCATGGCAGGAAACAATACTGGGGTCAAACGACCCCAGCAAGATGTTCATCCAACCTCCTCTTAAACACCCCCAGGGTAGGAGCCAGGACCACCTCTCTTGGAAGTTAGTTCCAGATCCTAGCCACCCTGATCGTTAAGTAGTGCTTCCTGATATCTAGCCTAAGGGTACTTTGTGCCCAAAATCCTGTCTAACATCTCTCCCAGATATACAATTGATCCAAAAAAATAAAATACCAAACAAATGTTTATTCTGCTTCCCTCCCTGGGAAGCATCTTCTGCTTCACGAGATGCTAGTCAGCTCTGCAGTAAAGTGTCAATGTCTACATGTATAGTGCTATTAGGCTGGAGTAAACTAACTCCAACGTAGGATAGTACTGCCAGACACAAGTATTACTACTATCCTACGGAGGAGTTACTCCACTGCAGCACATGTGTAGATGTTGACAAGGCTGGCTGGGGCATGAGAATGTTACAGTGTGGGTCTGCCTGTTGGCTAGCCCTGCACACTGGAGCAAGCCCCTCTGCAATACATTGAGCCAGGTTGGAGCAGCCCCAGGCTGACCCCCGGAGCCTTCTGCCATCCAGGACTGTTCTGCCTCAGCTCAACATGCTGTGCTACTGGACACAGGTGTAAATAACAAAAACTCCAGTGCAAAATTTTCCAGAGTTTATTGTGTCAAGTTAATTTCAAGTGTAGCTGTGCCCACATAGTATAAAGCTCAGTCTTAGAAGCACAAGGGGAGCTTTCTCCCTACCACACAACATAACAAGTTGACTTCTCTCCATCATAAGAAAGACTTGAAACACATAAATGCACATCTAACTGCACATGGTCATAGACAAATACACTAAACTCAGCTTATTTCCTCCATGATGAAAACTCTAATACATGGATACACAGATCTCTCTCATTTGTGACTTGCATGCCCTGCCATTACTGCAGCAGTGATATTGTGCACAGCCCTGGCAAATCATGCAGAACTGCCCAGCTTCATTCTTGACAGGCCAAATCTGCCGTCAGTGGAGCTTCAGTATTGTTTTTGAGTTCCTGCCTGGTTAGGCTGGCTGGATAGGCCAGGATTGGGGCAGGACTGGGTCTTCTAGTCTTGGTTATATGCTTGTAAATTCAGATTTAGTAATACTCAATGGTAAAAGTAATAACAACAGTTGTGCACAATGAAGAAACTACTGCTGACTTTTTTAGGGATTTTAGCCAAATCATTTGAGCCCATGTTCACACACTTGGACATCTGAGTGAAACTGCTAGAAATCCCTATTAATTAAATAACCTGACAGGCAGATATGCTGGGCATCTCACAGCGTTCTTTGGGCCTTAGAGATGTCCAACAACCCGGGAGGTGGGGGCAGGGAGGGAGGCAGAATAAACATTTGTTTGGTATTTTATTTTTTTTGAACCAATTGTATATCTGGGAGAGATGTTAAACAGGATTTTGGGCACAAAGTACCCTTCTCCAAAAACAGATATTGCATAACTAAATGTGAAGTAAAACATTATTTTCATTTAACCAACTGTAGCCTGGGTTGTACTCAATTATGTACTCCCCTCTCCAGTTGAAGGGAATGTTACCAGGGCAGGTGTGCTCTGGGGTGAAACTGCCTACTGCACACAGTTCCCACTTTCCCTTATAGAGTAAAGCCAGGACACAACTTAATGGTTAACTATATACAAATATATTAATATACAAGAAGAGTTAAAAATGGAACATATATATAAAAGACATGGGATCTATGTGCACACATATATACACACACACACAACTCTATATAAATACTCTGGATGCAGGTGAGGGATCTGGAAAGCAAAGTTCTCAGTCAATGTCATGCAATCTTATACTCTAACGAAATACGAATCTACAAAGCATGAAGTGCAAATTCACAAAATATAAGGCACAAGATTCACAAAATACAAGACGCAGGACAATGGATGCACCAACTTAGATTCTCAAGAAAACCAGAAGAATAACCCTGGTTCCCCTGGAACAATAGTGGGACTCCAAAGATACAGCCCAGCTTGAATAGCCCATGAAGAGAACCCACAATAAACCCAAGGAGCCCTTCCCCATTGGGGCTTCCCCTCCAGCTTCTTCTCTTTAATAACAGTGGGTGTAGGGGGGGAATCCCTCCTTCCCTGTTCCCTGTAACACACAGCTGTCCCAGGAACCAGTGAGGCCGACCTTGTCATCCCTGGGTGAAGCACCTTCTTCCTCAGCAAGGGGTCCTCAGCTGATTTGGGCTCTCCATCCTCCAGCCTGCTTGGGGCCCTGTGCACTGCTCTGTGCACCGGTGGGCCCTTCCTTGCACCAGGGGTTAGAGTCCCAAGCCACCTTGTGCGGTGCTGGGGTCTTGGTCTGCTCCTGGACCCCCCATGCACTGCCTGTACACCGTGTTCTCAGCCTTGTGCCGGGGACTAGAGATCCAAGCTGGTTCAAGCAGCTCCGGAAATCTCGGTCTGCTCCTGGACCCTCCATGCACCAACATGTGCACCACGTCCCTGGCCTCATGCCAGGGCTTGGAGACCCAAGCCACCTTGTGCAGCTCCCAGGGTCTCGATCTCTCTTGGACCCTCTATGCACTGGCCTGTGCACAAACCGCCTGGCCGCATGCCAGGGCTGGGAAACCTGAACCACCTCATGCAGCTCCCTGGGTCTCAGTCCCTCTCAGACCCTCCATGTACCAACCCATGCACCGCTCACCCTGCTGTCTCGCAACAGGCCTGGGGGGGGATGCAGCCACTCGGACTGTTCTGAGGCAATGGCTCCACCCCACTGGCCAGCTTTGCCAGTTCTTCTTTGCCCTTTTCTCTGTCTCTTGATGCAGCTGCCCATGTGTCGGGCATGCTGCCTTTTTATTCCTTTTGGGGGCTCTGCCCCAGACTGGAAACAGACCAGTCTGAGAAAGGGGGGTGTTAGTTCCCTCTCAGGTCCAACTCTTCGCCTCACCCCAGAGTACGGGTGGGGCAAGCCTCTCCCCTGCCTTCAAATGGGGAAATACCCCACCAATCATTTCAAACTTTTCCAAAGCTGGCACACCAGGCTGCCACCAGCAAGCCCACCACATCAATAAGGTAAAGGAGGTTGTCACTTAAAAAAGGGAAGGTGGTAGCCAATCTGAAGAGCAAAGAAAAGGTATAAGTAGCTACAGGCCAAGAAAATTGCTTGCTTCTTGCACATTACCAGCAACATCAGGTCTACAGCACTACAGCAGCACTAGAATGAATTGAAACATTTAAACTGAGATTTTCTCATTGCGTAACAGTTCTCAAGCTTCTATTTCTATTCATTCAGACTGGAATCAGGCACCTCACGTAGGTCCTTATGACCCCCATTGGCATCTTTAAATGCCTACCTATCTTTAAAATCTGGTCCTAAGTCACTTTTGATAATTCAGCTAAGCCTCCTATGTCCTCTAGGCCAGTGGTTTTCAACCTGTGGTCTGTAGACCCCTGGGGGTCTGTAAGCTATGTCTAAGAGGTCGGCAAAAGATGATTATGATCAATCAAAAGTATGTGAATACTCACACTTGCAGTTCAAAGGGGTCTGCACCTCCATTTAAAATTTCCAAAGGGGTTGGGATGTACATTTGAAATTGTTTAAGGCAGTGTTTCTCACTGGTGGGATGTGAAGGTTGTGTAGGTGAGACTTATAAAAAAACAAGGGGGCATTCCTGAGAAAGGTAGGGGCCTGTAGGTTCAAGATTCCCTGGGGAAAAGTGTGATGTTTTGATGACATCAGAGCTGCCATTAGCACAGAGCTGCCACACATGGAGCTGCTGCCATTAGCACAGAGCTGGTTCTCCTTGTAAGATTTTATATTTTTATTTTATATTTTTATTTTATATTTTTTTGCTTTTCCATAACTGATGTGTACATTTATTTGTTGACAGGTGTGATATACTGATATTGTTTGTTTGCCTTATTTTGGAGTTTTTACCTTAAAAATAAAAGCAAGCAAGGACTCAGAAGATTTTGTATCACCTCTTCAGAAACATCAACAAAATTTGAAGCAGGTATTGCAGCTGAGAAGAAACAGAAGAAGACTGTTAACAGGAAGTATGACAACAGCTACATTCAGTATGGATTCTCAAACAGTGAAAATGACAATCCACCTATTCCATTATGTGTCATACATGAAGAAACATTAAACAATTCTGGAATGAAGCGTCACAATTTGAAGACATATATGGAGCAAAGACATGCTTACCTCAAGGATAAACCTATTGACTACTTCCAATGACTTAAGTTAGCAATGAAAACTCAACAAAAATATATGTTTGCTTTGAAAATATTCGCACCGCTGCCCTTCAGGCATCCTTTTTAGTCTCCTTGCGGATTGCTAAATGTAAAAAGCCATAGGAGAAACATTGGTAAAGCCAGCAATGTTAGATACCTGCAGAAAAGTTCTTGGTGATGGAGCTGCAAATAGGATTGCTACTATCCCACTTTCAAATGGTACGGTTACGCGTCGCATTAAAAGCTTGTTTTGTGATATTGAAACTCAACTCATTGCCCAATTGAAAAAATCAAAGGTGTTTGCACTTCAAATGGATTAATCCAGAGATATCTTGAACAGTACAATGACAGGATTTGTTCAATATGTAAATGAAGAGAAAGTGCTTGAGGATGTTTTTATGGTTCAGAATACATCCACACAACGAACAGGTTCAAAGATATTCTGCTTTACTGATGAGTATTTTTCAAAAGACAGCCTGGATTGGAAATGTGTTGTTGGTCTTTGTACTGATGGTGCTTGTGCAATGACAGGCGTGCATTCTGGGGTCGCTGCAAGAATTTGCAAAGTTGCAAATTCTGACTTGCAAGTTACACACTGTATAATCTATCGCAAAATACTCTCAAGCAAAGAAATTGTCCCTGATCTATTTGGGCCCCTAAATGAACTGAATTTGCAGATGCAAAATCCATTGACTTCATCCTTCTGCCTTGCAATCAAGACAGAATCTTTCAAAAATAAACTGGTTTTTTGGGGAAAAAAGGGTTGATGAAGGAATATTTTATATGTTACATTGCTTTGCAGATGTAGCAGAGAACACCAAGTGTGACATCCATAATATTACTAAACTTGTTTCAAAACATCTGGATAAGCTTGAGGCCAAATTTAATGAATATTTTCCAGCTGAAGATGATCCTCAGATTGGATTTTTGTGGGTAATGGATCCATTCATTCACTCTGGCAGTGAAACAAATAGGCTGTCACTTTCAGTCTCAGAGGAGAGTAGTCTCATTGAATTAGCAAGCGATCTGTCATTGAAAGAATTATTCAAGAGTCTGCCTTTGGATACTTTCTGGCTTAAAGTGAAGACAGAATATGAACAACTTAGCAAAAAAGCTATTAAGAAACTACTACCCTTTTCTTCCACATATCTCTGTGAGCAAGTCTTCTCTGCCATGACAACTATAAAAATGAAGGAAAGAAACCATCTTCAACTCAAAGCAGCTCTTTGAGTCACTATTTCAAACATTACCCCAAGAATTGACATGCTTGCCAATGAAGCAGCACCACAGGCTTCTCACTAATGACTAAATTATCAACTCATTTCTGCTAATAGATTTTTGTGTTTGTTTTTTTACAATTATAGCAATAAAACTTATTCTCAAGGAAATTATTGCAATTTTCAATGTCCCTAAAAATTTCCATTAATGATTAATAGAATACTAAAATCCATGTGAACATAAAAATACACTTCCTCGGAAAAGTGGGGTTTTGTTTTAATCGTGGTGGGACCAGGGTTTTTGGACAAAATGGTTGGTGGGATGTAAGGTCCAAAAGGTTGAGAACTGCTGGTTTAAGGGATCTGTATATGAGAAGCTAAAAACCACTGCTTTAGGCCGAAGCGGTCAAAAGTATTTAGTCTCCTAATTTTGGGTGAAATCAGAAAGTAGCTGCCTAAGTACTTTTGGCTCTCTGAGACTTGAGGAGCTTTACATTTATTACCTGTCCCATTCAGTGTCCTACATGTAAAATAGTGAAAGCGCATTCTGATATGTATGCAACTGCCATAAAAAATAGTTATGAAATGAGTGGAATGGATGGGAAATTCAAAAAAATTCTGGCATCTATCTGGCAAGTCATGCTATTTACTTAATATTAGCTACACATATTATAATTTTATCATGTTGGCCATAACTTAGTTAAGACCTTGGTATATCCTAAAACTGTCCATTTGTGTTTTGGGGGGGTGGGGAAACAAAGGGAATGTAATTTTCAATCAGGGTAAAGCAGCAGCATGCTACAAAAGTAATGTTTTGATCTCATGTTGATAACAAATTCTCTGGTTTTTATGGATTTCCGTCAGGCAGGAAAAGATCACCTCCATGTAGGCTGCACTACTTGGTATCACAAACAAAATGATTCAGCTTGCTTGTTCAGACTGCCCAGGCCCCTTTCCAGCCTTCTTCTTGAAGCTGGCCCTTTTCTTATTTTCCTGCTCATTGTGGGTGGGGGTAGGTGGGAAGAAAGAAAGAAAATGGAGAAGTTTCAGTTCCACTAGGAGTAATGTCCACAGCTAGAACTAAAAGTCCCCTTAGGGGGGTGGGTGGAGGTGAAGGTAGCATACCCATCTCACATAGTCACATACCTCTTGGCTTCCTCTGGTCTTGCATATCTCCCTCTTGGCTACCTGGGGAAGAAGCGGGGTATCATCTTTAAAGAAAGAGTATGAAAAGAGGCAGGTTAATCCTTAAAGTGTGTTCTGTCTAGGGAAAGGCTATAATCTGGGTCTCCCATTCTCTCAGAAAGTGCCCTAGCCACTAGACACTTGGACTTAGAGAGCCAGGTCATCCTCCAGCACTGGCTAGTTGTCTCTTTTCTGTGACTAATATTTTGTGACCTGCAGAGCATGATATGTGTATCTAGGAGATCCTGTTTTGCTGCACAGCTGCTCAGCCAGTGTCAGCCTATTGACCGTGCTTGTTTTAAAAAAATTCAGTGGTAATAGTATTTACCTCTGAACATGACACACAGGTTTATGTTTTCTAGTTAAAATTAATGGGAAGTATGTACTCAGACCCCTTAGGCAGTTATGACCAAGTTTGGTTTTAATGGCTGTAAGGCAGATCCTTAGCTGGTCTAAATTGGCCATACCGCATTGTAATCAATGAGCCAAGTCCCCGTAGCTGTAAATCAGTCCTAGCTGCACTGCAGTCAATGGAGCCACATCTGCATGTGGTGTAGCTACGTTTGGCATCTGTGGAGGACTAGGCCTGATCACCAAGTGATTTAAATTTTTCTAGTTCTATTGGTCTTTTTCAGGAGTCACTTAATCTGTCTGTGCCTCTGTTTCTCCATCTATGAAGAGGGACAGTAGCATGACTTTACCAAAGCACAGTGTTGTAACAGTATAGTTAATAGATATTGCAGGAGAGGAAGCCTAGGTAGCTACCTAGCAAAGATATTTCCCCACATCTTATGAATTATGTGTGGTTAAATGTATCGTTCTGTATAGAGATACCAGAGATGGGAAGCATTTTGCTACCTAGATAGTATTGCAGTCCAAAACAATGTGCTCAAAACCTTATTTCACTGAAATCAGAGCCAGATATCGTTTGAGTCTGGGGTTACCAGGATTTGGGCCTACATGCTATATTTGGTGATGAATTAATAAGAATAAAGCAAAACTCTTGGATGCTGTAACACTAGGGAGCATTCTCAATTCCAAGTGACTATTGAGTTCCCAGTAGTTTGGAGTGTGGAAAGATCAATAAGAAGCTTTTGCCAACTGATAATAGATAAATAGTACAGAGAAAAGATGGAAAATATAGATACTACCAAGTGAGTTATTCCTGTGTTGAAAGATCACTAGATGGCAGCAAAGGGTAAGAAATTATACATAAGCAACTTTAACAGAAACTGAATGGAAGAAGTTACTGCTTTAGAATGGGAAAGGTACTTGTGATGTGAGTGATGAATGAGGATGTCACAATTTCAGAGTTATTAGGAGGTTCAGAGTTATTCTAGATATACTATATATAAAATAGATATACAAGTGCATTTTTCAGTAAACTCTGTGGGAATGAAAATGTCCAATGACTACTAAAAGAAAGATTCAAAATGATTTAAGTAAAGATTTTTGTGAAGCCTAAGATACTTGATCAGCAAATTTCTAATAATTTAAAAGGGAAATAGTTAACTTGACTGGTTTAAGTGCTTCTACAAGCATCTTTAGGTATAGAAATACCTTAAAAATCTAGGCCTCATTCATTTTTTGTAATGCAAAAAAGTATTCTAAGTCATTTAGATCCAAACTGCAAATATATTTAGGCAGCCTTGAAACATCTCATTTAAAGATCTGAATCAGTCCTAGGTCTGTTGGAGTTAATAGGTACAATATATACATGATCAAAAACCATAGGAGGTAGATGTATATAACCTATAAATGTACTAAAGTCTAAAAGGCCACATGACATGGATATGTGTAGCTCAGATGAAGGCATAATCTCCCATTGTAATTTTTCACCAGACTCTTAATCTCAAATCTTAATCTCTCTCAAATCTTGTGCCTCAGTTTTTTCATGTGTAAAATAACACATGCCAAACTTGTAGGGTGTTGTAACATTTAAGGAAATAAACACTAGGGTGAGGAGGGCTATGCAAATATCTAGAAAAAATTGTATGAAGTTATATATAACACCATTTATGGAGTAATCAGATACCACAGGAAATGGAAGCCTTTCACTACCCACAAAGATATAGCAACACCAAAGAATGACTCCAAGATGTTATCCCACTCATATCAAAGCCCAAATGTACCATTGATTTCAGCATTGCCTGGATCTGGGCCTATGTGCTATACTTCTGGATAAATCAATGAGAAAAAAAACAATCCCAAAAACTTGTTTTTGGGTTGCCAAGACATGAAGAGTGGAATTCTGTTTCCTTTGGAACCTCTAGCTAGCAGCCTTTTTAGCCAGGTAAGTTCCAAAAATGTGCTTGCACACAAGTTCCAATTCTGTTTCTCCACCAGCAAGCTATACATTGGCTGAGCACATACATATATGTATTCATGTCCCTTGAGACAGTGCCCAAGCCTGAGAAATTAGACAACCAGAAACTTGTAGGCAGCTAGTGTTAAACTTTGGAGAGCTAGAAGTGGGCAAGAACTAGGGTGACCATCATAGAGGACAGTCCAGTTGTCCTCTGTCCTCTACTGATATAAAACCTGACACATTTATGTCCTTTATTTTTCTCTTGAAGAGCCTGGGAAGGGTCCTTGCCAGGGTGGCCATCATAGACAACATTCTGGTTTTCTGTTACTCTGTCCTCTATTGATACAAAACCCAACACCTTTATGTACTTTCTATTTTTTCTTGAAGAGTAAAATAAAGGACATAAAGGCATTGGGTTTCATATCAATAGAGGACAGAGTAGCAGAAAACCAGAATGTCATCTATGATGGCCACCCTAAGAAGGACCCGTCTCATGTTTTGGACAGGAAAGCTAAGTGGTTAAGAGATTCAGCTAGGAAGCCAGTGACTTGCCCAGATGAGGTTTGAACCCACATAAACCAAATTTTTCATATAGCACTTTAGTAATTACAGATCAGGCATTTTCCAGGGGACTGTCTGTCTCTACTTTTGAAGCTGGCCCCAGTAAGCTGGGTAACCAAGATGGAGAGCTATGTGGGGCCAGACGAAAGAGAGCAAATGTGATGATGTGCATCTGAGTGAGAAAGATGGTAGCCTAGAAAGGAATAGTCCTTCATTTGCAATTAGAACCCTTGCTTGCAATGGGAAAGAAGCATTTTTCATTATGCTCCCCACCATTCATTTTATCGAAAGGCTATTAAATGCAAGAGGCCCTATCTTAGTTTCAAAAAGAATACTGGAGAGAGCATTGGCTAATGCCTGACTTGTAGCATGATAGTTACAGCACTATGTTGAGGAAAGTGTGAATTGTCAGTTCACACCCCTTCTAAGCACGGAGGACCTTAGAATTCAGGTATTTGAGGGTGAACCTGGAGCTCTTTCTTCCTAGGTGAACTGTAGTGCATAACAGGTGTGCCGTAGCCAAAAATGTAACGTGTCCTGCTGTGGGTCCAGATGAGTAATTTCAATTTTTTTTAATTTAGTTATTGAGCCAAAATACAGAAAGGTTTTCCTCCCCGCTCCCGTTGCTTTCTCTAGAACTTACCCAGCTTCCTATATGTATAATCCATTAGGTCAGGTTTATGGAGCCGCAGTGTAAAGCAGAGACCCAAACCAGCCAAATATACAGATAGAAGAGTGCCCCTCTAGACATAAAAAGGGAAGCAGAATTCTGCAAAAGAGTTTGTTCAAATTTTGAATGTATCAGTTTGGTAAATCAACCAAGATTCAGGAAATACAATCTTGGAAGTTCTGCAGACATTTATAAGCATTCCCGAAATTGATGGCACTTAGTTGCAGGGCTGGTAACAGCATCATCAAAACATCACCTTGCACCAGTTCAGGACCTGTTTTCAAAACAGAGGACAGAAATCTCATTTCAGTAATTCCTCAGCAGTACAACCCCAAATCTGAGACGGTCCAGAAAAATCAGGGAAGAGCTGAAGAAGAATATTCGGTATCCAAAAGCTTGTCTAAGTCTATCTCAATCATGCAGTTTGTCCACTAAAAGATATCTCCCACAAAAATCCTTGCCTCTCAATAGCAAAAAATTCTTTCTTTACATGGCATAGCCATTCGATGGCAACGAAGAGTAAGAAATGAGAAAAAAACTAACTATAAGAACTGACTTTAAGACTAAAATGACTGAGAACAGATCAGCTTTGCCATGATATGGTAACAGTGAAAATGAAATAGAAATTATAATGATAATGATCATCATCATAACCACCATCACCACCATCTTCAGCTTATTTTAAGTCTTCTTTCCAAAATAAAAATGTATGTAACTAATGTTACTCACCTTTAGTATAATGCTGTGACTAAAAATATGCCCTACCAAACTTGAGGACCATTGCTTCACTCCTTAGCCTATCAACTACTCTTTGAATCGGTCCAACATGGGAGGTCCCAATGATAGCAAAACTACCACAACCCATATGTCTCAGGATCCTGCAAAAACCCAAGGCCTCAAGGTATTTTGAGCCATAAAGAAGAGCATAAGAGGAAAGGAAGGCCAGGTAAGAGTCTGGAGAAAGAAAGTCATGATTCCTTGAATGTGATAGAGATCATCAAATATGCCTTGCCAATGAAACTGATTTTAATTTATTTGAGAAAACATGTACACAGAAGACCTTTAGAAAATAAATCACTGTTTCCAATGTATGGTTACTACAGTGATGAATACACTGAAAATAGACAGAAAATGAATTTGCTTAATAGCTTAAGGGAAATAAAGATATGTGGGGTAGAGAAGAGATTTGAGAACTGTGAGAGGGTGATAAATTAGAAGAGCAGATGAACAGGTAACTTGTTTGAGGCAATTTTTGGATGTAGATGTGGGTACCTTATTAGGTCATTTGTGCAAGCCTGAAAGTAATGCACATTCATAACTGTTAATAAATGAACTCCAGATTAACACTAGCAAAGATGAAATCAGGTACTCAGTCAAAAAAAAGACATTTAGACAAAACATATTTATTTATTCATGGTATATGACAAAACAAAAATGAGGTTATAGTATCTTAAAATAGGATGGCTTTTATTTGCTTATGGTGGCAATCCTTCCTTTCTGACTTCCTGACTTCTTTCCTGCCTTCAACAGACTTTAACAAAATACTGAAGAGAAGTATAGTGAGGAAATAATGGGGGAAGCAATCAGCTTTAAACTGATATAAAACCCTGGAACTCAATGGGCATTTGTACACACTACATTTTTTGCCCTTTTCTGCACTGAAACTTGAGTGACTGTTTGCACGAACAAATTTTCCAGATGCTTTAAAAGTCTTTCTGGTGCAGTAAAGTGAAAATCCTTAGACGTAGTACAGTTTGTCTCACTGGGAATATAAGAGTTGTGTCCATGGATTTGTTGCGAGCAAACACAAAGGCACTCAGATGTGTAATTAGCCTTTTTCCACCAGCTGACTCTGTGAGTTTTTTGTAGTTCACCCTTTTGTCCACCAGGTGTCGCATTGAATTGTTGTGAGAGCAAACAAAGGTTTTATTAATGTACAGAGTGTTGAGTTTGACACCTCAAATAGAACAAGAGCCCCCTGGCCAAAGTTCGCAGATGACACCAAGTCATGGGGAAGTGTGGTCACGTTTGAAGATAGGCTGCAGGTGCTAGCCTGTCTAGGTCCACCTGTAAGTTGAATGGATCAAAATCAAACGAAGTTTTACATTGAGAAATGTAAAGTACTCCATCTGGGGACAAAAAGTGCCCTACCCACCTACAGGCTTAGCAACACTAAACTGGCCAGCACCATGAATGAAAGGGACCTGGGGGTATTAATAGACCACAGTATGAACATCAGCCGGCAGTGTCACTAAAGAAAACAAAAGAACTAAAATATCCACTGCAGAGACTGCAAATATATCCTGTGCTAACCTAGTTTACTTATTGTCCCCAGTAGCCTTTGATCCTCACTACCTCACTATCCCGTGGAGCTAGGACGGGACTTACCGATGATGGCGGAGAAACCCGCACGGCGCTTGTTTATACCGACGCGGCCGGAAAATGAGGTCATTGCAAGCAAGCGGCTGGCGAGGATAAAAGCAGCTGCGGGAGAAAGGCGGGCGGAGGCAGAGGAACCGGGACTGGGTCCCGCAGCGAGAGGGGCAGAAAACGCCAGGGCGGGACAAGCTGCAAACCCCCCAGCAAGAGGGGAAGAAAGCCCCAGAGTGGGACAAGCTGCAAACCCCTCAGCCAGAGGGGCAGAAAGCCCCAGAGCAGGACAGGCCAAAGATTCCCCAATAGGAGGGGCAGAGAGCCCCAGAGAGGAGCCGGAACCCACTCAGCCAGAGGAGAGAATAGCAGCAACGGCCAGCTGCAGGGCATCGAGTAAGCAGAAGCAGGCAAGGAGGTCGGAGACGGACCACGAGGACAGAGAAGCCAGCGACGTGGGATTTCCGGATTATGGACCCGAGGCCTGCGAGACTCGCAGGTCGAGTGCCAAGGTGGTGGTGCAGGGACACAACCCTGCCAGAGAGGGTCAGGACCTGGAAGAGCCCTGAGAGGGCGCTGTCGGGCAGAGGTCGCCACCAGCCAGCTGTGGTCAGAAACCTATAGGGGTACTGGAGAGGTTGAGCGACAGATATTGCCCAAGGGGACCCAGGGAGAACCAAATAGGAGGCCCCAGCCGGTAAGCGGCTATGGGGCCAAGCTTTAAGTTGTTTGCAGGTTTTGTTTCCCAGTTAAAGGGATACCCCAGCAGGAATAGCCGAGGGGGCACATTCAGGGAGATAGAGTCAAAGATATTTTAGTGGAGCCCTACCTGTGCTGGGACCCAGTGTCGGGTCAAACAGGATAGGGGGAAGTAGAGGACGAGGCAGGCCGGCACATGAGTAATCCTATAAGGCAGATCAGGCCAAGGGGAGTTGCTGGCCCATCAGCAGGAGGTCGGTCCCACAAAAGAGGGGAGAGCACTAGAGGTGGTGTGAGGCCAGGGTGCAGGGGTGGCAGAGCCATGCAACGTGACCGCCGAGGGATCCCGGGCCACGGAGAACCCACGAACCGTCCTTAGCTGAACCTAACAGCAAGTCGTGGCGGGTGAGAACTAAGGCGGGGACTGGATGTTAAGGGACCTACTCCGAACCCGTAGCGATCCGGTGTGATCAGCGGCGTTCCCCCTACCGAAGGTGAACCACCTACCAGGGAGGGCCCCAGTCCGGCGGTCACACTCACATTGCATTTTTATATATTTCTCAGAGTGTATTTTCATATTTCATCTGTCTCATCTTTACCATTGCATTTTTTATTTTATGTTTTATACTTTTAAACTCTTAAGGAATGTACTCCCTGTAGAATGAAGTTACACCCTGGACCATTGTTAAAACTGCATTGAAATTGTAATTGTAAAGTGATAAAATCTGTTGAGTGAATCCTAATGAATGATGAACATCAGTAGACAATAGCCTAGCCAAAGGAACTCCATGTTAAGCTTATCAAGCTAAAGAACCGATTCCTGGAACTTGAGCACTCACCCTATGGACTATAAGTCAAGGGCAGACTCCCGAAACTTCAGGTACCAGCAGGCAGAGACCCCTATGACTAACAGCTGTCATACTACTCAAGACCCACGTGAAACAGCGACATCCAGATTGGGTAGCCAAGATGAAGCTGGGGGATTACACAAGTCTGCCAGAAATGGATAAAAGGCAGCAAAGCATGACCCTCAGTGGCGCCCTCTCATCCAGCACCTGACCTACCAAGACAGAAGGTCAAGCAGGAGACCCCCTTCTGAAGGAAGCTGACCATTAACAGCAGACTCCAGGGCCTCAGATGGGTAGATATACTGACACCGGTGCTCACAATCATTACAGCAGCCACTACACACTATACTACATGGGTTTAAGTTAATGAGTGCATGTGGCTGTGTATGTTTTAAGGTGACCAGGGCCACCCATAACTCAAAGTTTGCATTTTATGATTTTAACTTCACATCCCATCCAATAAATTATAATTTATTATGATTCTGTGAGCTGGTCCTTTGTAGCCAACACAAAGTTGACTAATTAGCTCTTTAGTAAACTGTCACCATCTACACATGCACCCATATTAGGGCATAGTAAATTAATTAACTACTCTGTAGGATAGTACCGTCCAGGACAAGTACTATCCTACAGTGAAGTCATTTACTGCACTGAAGCACATGTGTAGGTGATGACTGGAGTTGGCTGGGGCATGAGGGTGCTATAGTATGGGAGCTTCCTGCCAGTTGGCCCCACACAGTAGCACCCTCATGCCCTGGCCAGTACTTCTACTACCTACAACCTGGAGCCCAGGGCTGACCCCCTGAGCCCTTGCCAGCCCAGATCTGCTCTGCCCTGGCTCAAAAAGCTGTGGTCCTTGGTGTACATGTATATGCTGTGCCTCAGGGAGCGGCTGCACCTGTCCTGGGAAGACAGCCCCAGCTCATGAGGACCCAGTTCAATTTGGCTTGTTCTCCCTGCCATACCCCCTCCCTCCCGACCCACTTGTGCACCCATCTGTGCCGTGTGACTTGCCTAGCTGGCATGTGTTCTGCAAACTGTTTGCATGGGGTGCAAACCCACAAATGAGAAGGTAACAACCCCAGGGGCAGGAGGGGGAGTTGGATTGGTGTTAAAATCTTCCTCTAGGAAGCAGAGTTAAAGCTGTGGAAAGTATGTCCACACAGAACAGTAAGGTGAGGCAGGAACATGTCATCCTGGGATGATGGAGGACTGCAACTTGGGCAGTAAATAAAAATCAATTAAAAATAAAAATTAACCCCCCCCCCAAAAAATATCATTTCCATACCCTGATCTGTGATGATGACACAATTCTAGAACAAAAGCCATATGGGAGAATGAAAAGGGGAATTTTCATAAATACAATTTTATAAGAATCTGTCAAAGAGCTACACATGGGAATATGAAACTTTCAGATATCTTTTGAAATATATTAAATATTTTGGAGTCACAATGTTATACAGAAAATAGAGAACAAAGGAAAAGAATGGGGCTGTGGTTGATTTCTTTGGCTTGCTTTAGTCAGGGTTATATAGATTGTCTTTCTTCAAACCATTAAGAAAAAAAATGCTCTGATACTCTGACCATGCATTTAAAGGAAAGTGTGCAACAATTTGTACTTTAATTTATCTAGTGTAACACATCATGGCCTCCTAATCTTAATGGGTTTACAAAGAAAGCTGTAACATTCTCAAAAACATTTAAATCATTTCATACAAGGGACAAAAGTTGTCATTATTCTATTGCACTGAAATAATAAAAAAAACCTCAGGGGCTCTAAAGATATGCATCAACTGGGGTCCACTGAAGTGCAGGTCATTAAAACATTTCACATGAGGCATGGGGTCCGAATAGAAATGATGAGATGACAAAGCATGTGGTTTGGTGATGTCAATAAGAATCTCTTTTGCAGAATGTAAGGATTTTCCTCAAGGCAATTTTGACCTCCTTGTTGTGTAAACTGTAGATCAGAGAATTCAGCACAGGAGTCACATATGTGTAGAGCACAGCAACCATCTTGTACTTCTTCAGGGAGTAGTGGGAGGGTGGCCAGATGTAGGTGTAGATGATAGTGGAGCAGTAGAGGTCAACAACAATAAGATGTGAGGAACATGTGGAAAAGGCTTTTTGCTTCCTCTCTGAGATCTGAATTTTCAGGATGTTCCTGATAATAAACCCACAGGACATGGTTACCAGCAAGATATTCACCATGGCTAAAAAATATCAGCCATTAAAGCCATAATTTCATTGAGGTAAGTTGAGCTGCAGGATATTGCCACGAGTGCTGGGATCTCACAGAAGTAGCTAAATAAAGTTGGTCCACAGAAATCTAGAGGTTACATGAGTAGTGTGTGTCTGAGGGAAGTTATGGCACACAGTTGCCAGATACAGGCTGCTAATGTAATACAAACTCTCTTGATCATGATGGTTACACAGTGTAAGTGATAACAGATGATTAATAAGTACCGGTTAAAAGCCATGGCAGTAATAAGCACAAGCTATGTTGCTCCTGAGAAGGTGACAGTAAAGAGCTGAGCCATGCAGCCATTAAAGGAGATGGTTTTCTTTCCCTGTATCAGGTTCTGCATCGTTTTGGGCAGAACAGAGATGGTGCAAACAATGTCAATTAGAGCCAGGTTAGCAATGAAGAAGTACATGGGTTTGTGCAAACGTGGGTGGTGGGCAATTGCCAGGATGGTCAGGGAGTTGCCCTGGATGGCAGCCATGAAGAGGCATAGGATGACTCCAAACAACAGACCATGGAGGTGGGGATAACCAAAGAGCCCCTCCAGGATGAAGTCAGATACCCTTGTGTTGTTATTGGCTTCCATTCATGATGGCTCTTCTTCTATAAGAATGAAAATTAAAATGTAAACAACTGCAGCCAGCTGAGAAGAAAAATAATGAGGTAGCCCATTGAGAGAGACAGACTTTTTAAACCTTTATTATAAAAATGTTAAAAGCAGAAAATAAAAGTGAGGAAGAGTATTTATCTGAAATTGCTAAGCATCAGTCAACAAAAAAAGAATTAATCAGCAACAACAAAAATATACCCTTTTAATAAGAGATTGGCACCCCCTTCACCCTTCTCACATGTCTTTCATTTGGTCACATTTTTAGGACTATCCCACCACCTGCACTGTGAAATCCCCGCCCCCCCCTTGATGGCCCAGTGCAACACAAACTGGCCCACCTTTTTTTGTAAGCTGAAGTACCCAAACACAAAGGTCATTTGTCCAAAGAAGGAACTGAAAGAGGTGGAGGTCTTCATGAGAGCTAAGCCTTTCTAGCTGGTTCCTGCATCATTTTAGTGTCAACAACTTGGTCTGAACCAAGCAGTCCTGGTCTGAGCCAAGCAGATCTTGCTCCCATCAGCAGCTTTGTATGACAGTTTCAGAGAAATCCAAGTCCAGCAAAACTAAAAGAGAGCTGATGGAAGCAAAGATCCATCACAGCTAAGGGAAGCCAAGGAAGGTACAGAGAAACACCTCCTCCATCTCCTTCTCAAAGAAGGTGCAAGCTGGCAACACACACAGAAAGTATGGCTGGAAGGGATTTCACAGGGTTATCTACTGCAGTCCCTGATCAAAGAAGGATCATCTCTGACTAACCTATCCTAGACAAGTTTCTGTCCAACCTGTTCTTGAAGACTTACAAGGGTCTCCATATTCTACAACTTCTCCAGGTAGTCTGTTCCCATTCTTAATCACCTTCATAGCCAGAAAGCTCCTCCTGATCTCCAGCCTAAATTTCCACTGTGGTTGCTTGAAGTCATTGCTCCTAGTCCTGTCCTCTATGGCCACAGAGAAAAGGCCATCTCCATTCTCTCTGTAATAACTTCCAGCATTTGATGAATGTTATCAAATACTCCCTCAGTCCTTTCTTTTCCAAACTAAATAACCCTAGCCCTTTCAGCTTTTCCTCATAAATGGTCCAAGTCCCCCAATTATTTTTGTTGCTCTGTGTTGGACTCCTTCCAATCTCTCCACATCCATCTTAAACTGTGGGGCCCAACACTGGATACAGGACAAGGCTGCAATCACCAGTCACTGATTGGTGATCCCAGCCCTGACCTCTCACAGGAGCTGGTTCAAGACTGCAGTGCATTTCCAGAGGCTTTGGACAGAAATTTGGATCTGGAGAAGCTTTGGATGCTTTGGGGTCCAAAGCAGCACATCCGGGTTGAAGCGCTGCCTCGTTCTGCTTCCCAAAGAGGTTTGGAGCCGCCTCAGAGCCATCTCTGAGATCCAGCCATGGGTAAACAATAAAATACCTATAATTTTGTTGATTTGAATGAAATTTTCAGGGATGGTAGACTCTGCAAAGAGGATAAAGCCTGCCAAGTTTCAAGAAGATCGGTGCAGAGGTTTGGGGGGGAACAGCACCCCAAATTCTTGAAAGCAAAACTCCTGTCATGTCTATGTGTTACAACACAGGGGAGTCAAAACTGCAGGGCTGGTAGCTCTTACTGAGGCCACAAAGTCTTCCAAGTTTCAATAAAATCGGTGCTGGGGTTTGGGGGGAACTGTCCCTCAAGCTGTGTGGCCTCAGTAAGAGCTACCAGCCCTGCAGTTTTGACCCCCTTCTGTTGTAACACACAGCCATACATGGGTTTGTCTTTCATGAATTTGGGGTACAGTTTCCCCCAAATCCCTGCACCAATCTTCTTCAAGCTTGGCAGAATTTATGCTCTCAGCAGAGGCTACCATGCCTGCAAGGCTCATCCAAATCGGACAAAAAACAACAAAGATATAGATATTTCGTTGATTCCCCATTATACCCTATAGCAGATCTCTGAGGTGGCTCCAAAGCTCCAGCCAGATTGAGGCGGAAACCCAGTCCAGAGCTCCGGATCAGACTGCGGCCATCCTGAGATTTAAGCAAAGGGGTTAAAATATACTAATGGATGCATGGATGATACAGAATGTCAATAATATTTATTAGAAAACCCTTATCACTGTATATTATTTATTGCAATAGCAAACTATGGTTTTACAGCATTTTTTCCCCATTTTGGATACAGAATATAATTTGCACACCCAAGTCTGTGATGTTCACATGGGACTTCAACAAAAGTTCAAAGTGGTGGCATCTACACATGCGCTTTACTGTGGAGTTGACTAGTTATTCCTGCAGTAAACCATCAACGTCTACCCATACAGTGCTATTAAGTCAAAGTAAACTCTGCTTTAGGACTGCCCAACACAAGTACTATCCTATGGTGGAGTTATTTATTCTGCTGCAACTCCAATGGTAACTGTGGCTGGCTGCAGCACAAGGGTGCTGCAGTGTGGGAGCTACCTGTCAGCTAGTCCCGCACTTTAGCACCCTTGTGCAACAGTCAGGCTCTTTATAGCATGTTGAACCATGTCAAAGCAGTTCCAGGCTGGCAGCCTGGCCTCTGGGGCTCTGTGCTAATCGTGCCTGTGCTGCCCTGGTTCGATGTCCTGCAGTCTTGGCTACATGTGTAAACACTGCACCTGGGAGCAATAAACTCTGGTGCAAACTTTGCTGGAGTTTATCCAGGTAAGCTAATTTCATGCATAGGTACCCCAGGTAAAAATAAACATGGGAATTTTGGCAAGTACCATATCATTAAAATCTACAGGAATGTCACAGATATGATTATATAAAACATTGCGACATAATATTTTACAGAAAATAGGAAACAAAGTATGCATGAGAGGTGGAATCAGTTGCTTTGGCTTGATTGGATTTGGTATCCTTTGGCTGGCTTTCGTTAGCTTTTTTTCTTCACATTCATGGAGGAAAAATAATGCTCCAATTAAATGACATATAATAAGATGAACATACTGTATTCAGTGCCTTCTTTTATGTAGTGTGAGTCTTTTATGTAATGAGCAAATAGTGATGGGCAATAGGTAAAAATCCACTTCCTTCATTGTGAACAGGGGACAAAAGACACTGCTGTTCCATTGGAGTGAAGGACTAGAAACACAGAGGGTGTTTTTACATGTGCTGTAGAGGTCCAGGGGTGGAGAGGGGCTTTAATTAAAGTGGTTTTGAGATGTGCTAATTAAACCACCCACAGCATCTCATGTATCAGTGTCCCTGCATTTCAAAATGGCAGTGGGGGCACTTTAACTAAAGCTCATTTGATAAGCTTTAGTTAAAAGTGCCTCCACTGCCATTTTGAATTGTGGACTGTGGCAATGCATAGAGGGTGCACAGGGGTATACACACACTCCCTGAGAGTGCCGGTGCACCCACTTACCATCCGCACTCACTGCTTAGGCAATGGGCACGGTGGGCAGGCAGCAGTGCTTGTGCCCCCCTTGCAAGCACCGGCTGATCACTCTGATCACTGCAGCCACTTCTGGGAGCAGCTGCAGCCACTTCTGGGAGCAGCTGCAGCAATCAGCCAGTGCTTGCTCCCAGAAATGGCCACAGCCACTCCCTGAAGCAGCCACAATGATCAGCCACAGCAATTAGCTGTCACAGGATCCCCCATGCTTGAATCTGCTTTGATGCACTGTAATTACAGCACGTCAGAGCAGCCTCCCTGCATGTCTACAGGGACTCAAAGGTTTTAAAGAGTTATATGAATTTGTGTGCATTGAACCTGTAAATGTTGTGATATTCTACATCACATGTGGACCCAGAATAGACATTGCAAGGTTACAGGGAATCAGGTTCATTGTTGCAAAGATTAATTCATTTTGCAGAATAGAAGGATTTTGCTGAGGGCCACTTTGACCTCCTTGTTACGTAGGCTGTATATCAGAGGATTCAGCACAGGAGTAACAAGGGTGTACAGCACAGCCACCACCATCTTGTCCTTATCCATGGAGTAGCTAGAGGGTGGCTGGACATAGGTGTAGATGACAGTGGAGTAGTAGAGGCCAACCACAACAAGATGTGAAGAACATGTAGAGAAGGCTCTTTGCTTCCCTTCTGAACCCTGAATTTTCAGGATGCTTCTGATGATGAAGCCATAAGATACAATGATAAGCAAGAAGTTTCCCATGGCTAGGAAAATATCGGCCATGAAGTCCATAACTTCGTTGAGGTAAGTTGAGCTGCAAGATATTGCCAGCACAGCTGGGATCTCACAGAAGAAGTGCTGGATGAGGTTAGATCCACAGAACTCTAATCGTAGCATAAGCAATGTGTTCACTGTGGAATTGAAGGCTCCCACTGCCCAAATGCAGGATGCTATTGTGATACAGATATTCTTGGTCATGATGACTGAATAGTGTAGGGGATGACAGATGGCCATGTACCGGTCAAAGGCCATAGCAGTGAGGAGCATAAGCTCTGTTGCTGTTGAGAATGTGAAGGTAAAGAGCTGAGCCATGCAGCCACTAAAGGAAATGGTTTTCTTTCCCAGTATCATGTTCTGCATCATTTTGGGCAGAACAGAGAAGGTGCAGATAATGTCAATTAGAGCCAGGTTAGCAATGAAGAAGTACATAGGTTTGTGCAGAGGTGGGTGGAGGGCAATTGCCAGGATGATCAGGGAGTTGCCCTGGATGGAAGCCATGAAGAGGCACAGGATGACTCCAAAGAACAGACCCTGGAGGTGGGGATATTCAAAGAGTCCCGTCATGATGAACTCAGACACTGTGGTATGGTTCCTGGCTTCCATTTACTTAGGCATTTATTCTGAAATAATGAACATGGAGATGTAAATGATTGCAGCCAACTGAGAAGAAAAACAGCTATGCAGTTCATTAGAATTATGGGCAGGGCAAAAGCTATAAATGGATGCATGGATGTGTGGATGAATATATAACAGTGGATGAAAATATTTCAAAATATCTGCCCATTCAGTTCAGTTTTTCAGACATTGGTGTTTAAAATAAGCTGGATCCAGTCTGAGAAGTCACATCATCTGGGTCCCAGTGCTGCCTCAAGTTGACACATGCCACACACTATGCATATAGGATTGATCCTGTGTACAAGGCCCTGGATACCTGCCACAACATCAAGTCCTGGACCTGCACTGCCTGCAATACCCATGCAGGGCCAGGCTGGGACCTCCCCCCGCCCCACCACTGCATGCCAAGTCCAGGGTCACAGCTCCTGCTTCAGCCAGGCCAGGGTGGGAACCAAGTTTAACACAGATCCTGGAGCAGGCACTGTGTGTGGCACTATCCTGATCCAGCCAGTGGGGTTTGGATGTAGAATGTGGGGTTCTATCCACAGATTGCCCCATCCTTATGCCATATCTAACATCTACTCTGGCTGGTCTGGGACTGCATCACATGTAGCACCTGCTCTGGCCAGTCTGGGACCAGAGCTTCAGGCAGAATCTGCCCCAGAGTAGCTGAAGCAGGTTCTGCGTTTAGCTTGCATCCAAGAGTGGGCACCCCAGCCACTAGTTCTGGTATTTGGGTAAATTCCATTAATCTGGCACATGGACCACTCCCTCATTAGTCATCTGGCCCACAAGGCCATATCAGTTTGCCATCTCTGTCTTAAGGACATTCAAGATCAAGGTTTGGAAACCTACACCCTACAACCCAAATGTAGTCCACAAAGAGACTGGACTATTGCACCATGCGTTGCGAGGATTGAAGGCACACAAAGACAGGAGCACCTTCTCCACACTGTATTAAGCAGTCTTGTGCCACATTCTGCCAATCCCTTCTGTAGTCCTACTTTATCTACTGCCACTCCAGCAATCTGTGCTTTGTGCCCAGGATAAGTCTCTCACCACCAAATTCAATATGTCCCATTACCTCGGGTGACAGAAATTGGTGGCACTAGGAGAAAGTAATCAAAGACTGCAGTGGAAAGGAGCAAGAGGAGCCCTCAGTACAGAGCAGGGAGGGCTAAGGCACTAACTAGAGGATTGGTGGCCGAAAGTGGTGGACAGCCTGCCATTATAAGAAGTTCTACAGTCTGTACCAAAACCGAGCAATATAAAAACATGTAAACATTAAAAAAACCAAAAACAACCCACAGCCTTTTCTTAGTTACTGAAACCACATTCCTCCAGTTATGCAGTGATGGGAAGGTTAATAAAAATCTAGATGGTCTCAGCTGAAACCACTTTATATCATATTAGTTACAGAAGTATGGGCCCATCCACCTGAACTAGGCATACCATATAATCTGGAAATACTTTCATACAAGCACAGTTCAGAAATAATACACCTTCCATTATCTATATTAATTTAAAATGTCTGAGCTGTTCCGCACAATATTTTTACATTTAGGGGGAAACAAAACATACAAAGTGAGGTTTGTACTTTCCTTTTATTCACTGATATCAGTCAGGAATCATTCCCCTGAAAAGACGTAACTGAAAGTTCCCTTCATTAGAGCTATATTCATATGCATCTTTTAAATGACAGGAAGAAAGAAGAAACAAAATTTGATCTTTTTTTAAAGTGGTTACACAAGTAGATGCATCTGCATTTTTACATCTAGCAGGAATTTCAGGATTATTTGAATATACCCTTCTCTAGTGCAGGTACTATTGGCTTCTCCTTCACTGTGTTCAGCATCCTCTCCACCTGCTGTTGCCTATATTGCCATACTGAATATGCTCCCCCGCTATCCGGAATGAGGCTAGAGTGTTTCCATTATGTAAAATGGAGTGCCAGAGGGAATATAGATAAACATGTTGAAAGGAAGACAACCCCCATGGTCAAGATTTCTCCTAGAACAAGTCTGTTTAAAAATTTGTACCCATTGCATCACTTTACAGATTCTATTGCAAACTCTTTCAGCACTCACCCTATCTATTGACTCATTCACATCACCATTATAGCATTGTACCACCACTGACTTTAGATTCTAACCACAGTGAAATTCACAGGAACTCTGGGGATGGCTGTGAATTCAGACCAGATATTCTATGTATAACTCAGATCAGATCGCAGGCTAAATATCATTAACTCAGCTGGAGAAATGTGTATTTTTACATAGGACAGTGAGCTAAATTTCAGAGTAAGTAAACACAAAACTAAATAAAAATATAGGAGTGGAATTTATTTAACTTCTGTGTGTTTATATATATATATACACACACACACACATATATAAAATAATAATTACTATTATTATTATCATCATCATTATTATTTTATGTCAAATACCATTGACATCCAGTGGGAGATCCTGTGGTATTGAATGCCTTTGTACATCTTTAAATTCACAAGCCGAAGTACAAGTCATAAGACTTAATTTATTGATTCAAAAATTATTTCACTAATGTTAAAAATGAGGAGCCTTGTATATTTTACAAAGTATGTAAGAGACCATTTATACTTATTTTTATATATGATCATGGCAAGCCAGAAAAGAGTTTGATCTTAGATAAACAATGAATACCATTTGCCTAAGATGAAAGAAAGAACAAAAGAAATAAAGAACAGAGAATAAATTGGAAAAAACCTCACCTCTCTGTAGATGCACACCAATTAATTCCTTACAATGAAGGAGATGATAATTTAAATACTAACTTCAAGTGAGTTGTAAATGTCTGAGGATGATTCCCATTTTAAATAATCAGCGTCCACAAAAAAATTCTTCAGTCCCTTGTGAACCTGTCAAAGATTTCACTCAAACAATGCCTCAAAGGAGAAGAAATGTGCAAGTCATTTAAACTGGTCAAAAAAACATTTGCATTAAGTTAGCAAAATACCTCTACAAGTCTGTTATGAAGGCATATATCCTTTTATGAAATAACCTGATGAAAATATGATTTCCCCTACCTTTTTTTGTAAATCTGATCAAGTTTCTACCAACACAGATAGGGTTCATATTAATCTCTTAGGATGAAAGGAAAAACTTTCAGGGTGCAGTGATGGCCTCTTGTTAGATGACTGCTAGTTATGAGAGTGGCCAGAATTGAACCTTTCCTCCAGTGAGGTCTGAGGTTACTGGGACAGCCAGCAGCTGATCTGTGATCGAAATGAGCAAGGATTGAACCTTTCATCCAAAATGACTTATGATCACTGGGCCAGACTGAAGCTTCTCTGTGATCCAGACCAGGGGCTACTGAGTGCCTCCTGGCTCTGGGGAGGCACCAGCTGCCAATTGCTGGGGGGGAGGGGTTACCCGGAGGCTGATCACAACCACCAGCGTTTCTCAGGGCAGACAACGGCCGGTATTCCCCACTCCCTGCCTGGTGAGAGCCAATTGGGGAAGCGGGGGGCACATGCCCTCCCGTGTTCTCCCTACGTGTTGCCTATGATCCAGGCTGACTTCCCAGTCAGGAAATCAACCATACAGTGCCTCTGCTAATACTCTGGATTGGTCAGCTCCTGATACCCTGAATCGTTAATTCCCTATTGGCCTTTGGAAGTCAGTTAGCCAGACTGACATCTTGCAGGGTGGAAAATAGTGTAGTTCAGTAAATCCAGTGGGCTATATTCTGCGCTGAAGTTAAACCTATTTAGTGCATCAATTTCACTCAGTTTTACCAAACCCAGGACTGAATGTCAGGGGGCACATCTACACATGCAGTTACTGCTATATGGTTTTACTGCACAATAATTTGGCAGCAGATTTGCTCCTTCTGGCAGTATCCTGCTCCCGGCCTCCTCTAGCCCTGCTCCACTCCCCTGAAGCAGCCAGGGGGAGCTAGTGGCTCCAACCATACCTGCCTGGGGGCCACAGGCACTCTTTAAAACAGAGCGCCACATGGGGCTCCCTGGCCACCTGTGTTTCTGGCCCAGAGCAGTCTGCAGCATACTGGCATACCCCTTTCCAACTCTGTCTCCAGAGCCTGTGACCACTGGATAATGGCTGCTCCATCCCCAGACTGCAGGAGTGGTGACCAACACCCTGGGCTTCTCCTTGCTGCCCTGTTCATTGCACTTAACTGCTGTGGTGACTGCTGCCTGGCATTGGGCAGTCCCGGCCATATCCAGTCGCACTCTACTCTGTGCTGAATGGCCACAAGCTCACCACTGCATCTGAAGCCCCCTACCCCCATGCTGATGATAACCAGCCCCTGGTCCTTCACACAGACCCTGACAGGGATGCAGATGATGCACACCTGGATGCCACCACTCTATCCAGGAGCTCCTGGGGTTCCAGCCCTTGTGGGCCTGCCTGGCCATTCAGAACTGGTGGCTGCACATTGTCCAGCACACCTGGGACAATGAGCAGTGGTTGAACTCATTCTGGGTGACCTGGGCCACCTTCCTGGAGCTCCTCAACCAGGACCTGGATCAGCAGTCTACCACCTTGCAGCCACCCCTCCGCATGGAGACTCAGCAAGGTCATCACCATACTCAAATTTGTCACCCACCAGCCTCTGCTTTCAGTGACCTCTCCAGTGTGGGCAAAGTAACTACTGGGGAAGCCATCCTGGAGGTCTGTGGCACCTTCCAGGACATGCTGGGACACACTGTGTTCTTCATCCATGACTCCCTGGAACTGGTGGCAGGATTCCATGCCCTGGGCTTCTCCCAGGGCATTGAGGCCCTGGATCGTACCCACATCCCCATCATATGCCTGCCAAATAGTGACCACTCATGCTACAGCCAGTGGACTTTCATTCCATCATGCTGCAGGATGTTGAACTTCACCAGCGTTAACATCAGCTGGGCTGGCAGCACCCACGATGACCATCCTCTACATCTCTGCTTTGCCAGTCCCAGTGGAGAGTAGGCAATTCACACCAGGGTGCTGAACCTCCCGCTGGGGGAGGTGATGGTCCCTCTCCTTCTTATTGGGGAGGCGAACTTCCCCCCAGGTCATTGTCACAGCCTGTGTGCTGCATAACACCTGTGAGGCCCAGGGGAAGCTTTTCCATGAGTCATGGGTAGAGAGCAGTGAGCAGATACCTGGCAGTGGGAGTGCCAGATGTGGGAGCAATGACAGCAATGCCCCACCCCATGGCCCAAGGCTCCTGGCAAGCCATACACACAGGAATGGGGACCAGGGCAACAGGTGCAAGAGGCACTGGAGGATCACCTGCACTTGCACCCCTTGCTGTAGACTACCTCGATGGTTGGCCATGGACCCCAGCCCCAATGCATACCCCCAGCCCCATACTCACTGTGGACAATTTTCTGGAAATCATTTTACTCCCCTCCACAAACACATATCCCATCTGAGCCCTTCTCCTGAACCACAGAGCCTCTCCACCCCACCCAAATCAAACAGACTGCCCCCACCTTCTTCCCAAATCCCAGAGCCCCTTCACCAACCACCCCACCCACCACCGATATAAAGCACCCTCTTCCCCATACAGACCATGTACATTGTGTGCCCTCCTGGAGTGGGGGACAGGAGTGCAGGCACCTACGGGGGGAGCCCAAGGACAGGTGTCCAGCACTCTGGCCTTCGATCACGTCACCACAGGTCCACCTACCACAGTGAGGCTGGCATGGGTGGTTAGCCCACCTAGGGCCAGGGCCAGGGCCAGCAGGGCGTGCACATGGTGCTGCCCCCACTATGGGCAGCTCCTGCACAGGGGCAACATGGAGTCTAGGTGAGTCTTGTGGAGGTGGGGGGCAGGTTGTGGGGATAACTAGCAGGGAACCCAGGCAGGTGCCAGGGCAGGGGCCCTATCTATTGGAGGCACTGCTGCACATCAGCCCAAGCTTACTAGGGGGCTTGTGGCTGGGCAGCAGGCGGTTGCCAGGGTGCAGGTAGGGCTAGGATCAGGGGCTGGGCATGGGCAGGATGAAAGAGACTGCCAGAGCCAGGAAGATGTCCAGCACCCAGAGCTCCATCTCTATGGCCTCCACTGCTCTGGCCATGATGGCAGTCTGCTGCTCCTGGGTCTCCAGCATCCTCTCAAGAAGGGCAATGTGCCTCTCCTCACTGGCCAGGAGCAGCCACCAGATCACCCCTAAACCTGCTGTTTTCCAGGCTAAATGATCAGTCCTCCCGGGTCCTCTCCAGGTCAGCCACACACCAGGCCCACAAGTCTGTCAGCCACTCCTCTGCCATGGTGACCAGCTGGTCCAGCAACCAGGTCCAGTCCTGAGTTTGCTGCTGCTGGAATTGGTGCATATGGAAGGCCCAGGCTGAGGCTGGTGGTGATTCATAGACATTGGGGATGGAAAGGACATTGAAGATCATCAAGTCTAGCCCCCTGCCCCAGAGGCAGGAAGTCAGCTAGGGTCAAAGAATCCCAGCAATATAAACATCCAAACATTTCTTGAAAGAGTCCAGAGTAGGTGCCTGCACCACTTCTGGAGGAAGGCTATTCCAGGCCTTGGGGACTCAGACAGTAAAGAAGTTTTTTCCTTATGTCCAGTCAAAAACAGTCACAGAGGAGTTTATGACCATTGGTCTTTGTTATCCCTTGGGGTGCTCTAGTGAACAGACGCTCCCCAAGATCCTGATGCACACCCCTTACATACTTATAGGCAGCCACCAGATCCCCCCGCAAGCCTATGCTTTTCCAAGCTGAAGAGTCCCATGGCTCTCAGCCTCTCATCATAAGGCCTATTTTCTTGCCCTCTGATCATGTGCATGGATCTTCTCTGGACTCTCTTAAGCTTCTCTACATCCTACTTGAATTCTGGAACCCAGAATTGGATGCAGTACACCAGCTGCGGCCTCAGCAAGGCCAAGTACAGCGGAAGGATGACATCCTAGATTTCACAGATTTCATAGACATTAGGGCTGGAAGGGACCTTGGAAAAGCATTGAGTCCAGCCCCCTACCCCAGAGGCAGGAAGCCAGCAGGGGTCATAGGATCCCAGAAAGATAAACATTCAAATTTCTCTTTAAGGTGTTCAAAGTAGGTGCTTGAACCACCTCCAGCAGTAGTCAATTCCACACTTTGGGGGCTTAGACTGTAAAGAAGTTCTTCCTTATGTCCAGCCTGAAATGGTCCTGAAGAAGCTTGTGACCATTTGACCTTGTTATCCCCTGGAGCACTCTGGTGAACAGACATTCCCCCAGATACTGGTGAACACCCCTGATAAACTTATAGGCGGCCACCAGATCACCCCTAAGCCTGCTCTTTTCCAGGCTGAAGAGTCCCATAGCTCTCAGCCTCTCATTATAAGGTCTGTTTTCCTGACCTCTAATCATGTGCATGGCTCTCCTCTGCACTCTCTCAAGCTTCTCCACATCCTTTTTGAATTGCAGAGGCCAAAACTGGACACAGTATTCCAGCTGTGGCCTCACCAAGGCAGAGTACAATGGGAGAACGACATCCTGGGATTTGCTTGAGAAGCATCTATGAATGCAGGCCAACATTTTGCTTATTTTACTAGCCACAGCATTACATTGAAGACTCATGTTCATCTTGTGGTTAATCATGGCCCTCAAGTCCTTTTTGTCCATAGTGCTAGCCAGCATAGCACTGCCACACCTATAAGCATGCTATGGGTTTTTCTTCCCAAGGTAGAGAACCTTGCATTTTTCACTGTTAAACACCATCAGAGTCTCATCTGCCAATTTCCTGAGTTTGTCAAGGTCAGCCTGGATCACCCTCCTTTCCTCAGGTGTGGACGCTTTACCCCAGAGTTTGGTGTTGTTGGCAAACTTGGCCAGTCCGCTTCTGATACCAATATCCACATAATTAATGAAGATGTTGAATAGCATCGGCCCAAGGACAGAGCCTTGAGGGAACCCACTGGTCACAGAGCACCACAATGATCGACTTCCATCAACAACCACCCTCTGGGTCTGACCATGGAGCCAATTCCACAGTCAGTGGATCGTGGTGCAGCTGAAGCCACAGTTGGCCAGTTTTGCCAAGAGGTGATCATGGGATATCAGATTGAAGGCTTTTTTAAAGTCAAGATATATAACATCAATATCCTCTCCCTTGTCCAGGTGATAGGTCACCTGGTCATAAAAGGAAATAAGATTGGTCAAGCAAGACCTACCCACAACAAACCCGTGCTGGCTATCCCTTAGCAAGTTGCCCTCAGCCAGTTAATCAAGAAGGGTCTCTGATAATTTTATCCAGAATCTTGCTGGGGATTGAGGTCAAGCTGAGTGGCCTGTAATTCCCAGAATCTACTTTCCACCCTTTCTTGAAGATGGATACTACATTGGCCTTCTTCCAGTCTTCAGGTACTTCACCTGAGTGCCAGGAGTTTTAAAATATTTTTGCAAATGGTTGGGCTATGACATCTGCCAGCTCCTTGAGTACTCTAGAGTATAATCTGTCAGGACCAGGTGGCTTGAAGATTTCCAGCCTCTCAAGGTGTTCCTTTAGAAGGTCTACACCAATGCTGGGTGTAGATACACCCTCACCCTGGCTGTCCTGCATCATGAGAGGCAGGGCAGTCCCTTTGGACTGATGAAAGATGGACTCGAAGTACCCATTAAGCAGGTTGCCTTTTCCTGGGTGTCAGTAATCAGTTGTCCCATTTGGTTCAGCAGGGGTCCAATGTTACTCTTGCTTTTTTTCCAACTCCCTATATATCTGAAAAAGGAGTTTTTATTATGCTTGATATGTGAACCCAGATGGAGTTCAGTTACAGCCTTGGCTTTCCTGGTCCACTCCCCGCAGGCATGGACCAGTGCTGAGTACTCCTCCTTGGTGGTTATTCCAGCCTTCCATCATTTATAAGCCTCTCTTTTTAGGCAGAGGAGTCCTTAAGTTCCCTGATGAGCCAAGGGGATTTCTGTGCCCTTTTGCTACCCTTCCTCCAAGATGGGATGGGCAACCTTTGTGCTGTCAGGATCACTCCACTGAAGAGCAAACACCCCTCTTGGACTCCTCTTTCTGTCAAGTCATGGGTCCTTTAGTGCCTTGACAGTGAGCCTCCTGAACTTGTTGAAGTCAGCTTTCCTAAAGTCAAGGACTTCTGCATTGTTGACTTGCCAGCTTTGTGATGGATAGTAAAGGTGATCAGCTCATGGTCACTATCACCCAGCTTTCCATCAATAATTAGGTCACTGACTAGATCATCCCCTTTGGCGAGTACCAGGTCCAGCAACACTTTACCTCTTGCCAGCCCACAGACTTCTTGAGTCAGATAGATCTCATCCACGCATGTGAGGGAGCTTTGCAACCAATCATATTTGGCTGAGTGCTTTTGCCACAAGATGTCCAGGTATTTAAAATCTCCCATGATAACCATGCACCTAGACCATAAAGCCTCAGCCAGTTCCTTGGCAAATTTCTGGTCCTGCTCTTGTTTCTGCTTAGCAGGTCTGTAGAAGACTCCTACCATGATGTCCCCTGTGCCACATTCCCCATGTATTTTAACCCAGAGGGACTCCAGTCATCCTCCCTGGGTGCCAGTGTCATTCTGCAGGGACGTGTAGCTTTCCTTGACATAGAGAGATACACCCTCACCCCTTTTACCTGCATGATCTCTCCTGTACAGGATATAGCCATCTATACCTGTGTCCCAGTCATAGGTGGTGTCCCACCAGGTCTCCATTATCTCCATGAGATCATAGTCTTTCTTGCTTAGCAGGAGGACCAGTTCATCCTGTTTGTTCCCCAAGCTCCTAGCATTGCTGTACAGACATGTAAGTGTCCCATTGGAAGACCTAGGCTTCCTTGCACTCCCAGGCAGACACTGCTCCAGAGCTAGGGGAGGTGTGGGTTCCCCTTGGGTGCCCTAACCTGCTGGTTATTCAGTAGTTGCCCTAGTGGGCTTGCATTAGCGGTTATCCACCCATGCCTTGTCGGGTTTACTTTAAATCCCATTCAAGCAGGGCAGCCAGTCTGGCTGAGAAGACCCTCCTCCCCAGCAGAGTGAGGTTGAGGCCATCTTTTCCCAGAAGACCACTGCATCTCTTACCAAAGAGTGGACTGCAATCATGGAAGCTGAAGCCTTCACAATGACACCAGTGCTAGAGTCTCTGGTTAACTACCTCAATCCTCCCCTCTCTCCTCAGCCCATAGCCCAAAACCAGGAGGATCAAGGAAAACACCACTTGTGCCTCTAACCCCTTAAGCCCTGCTCCCAGAGCCCTGTAGTGCCTCATGAGCTGGCTGGGATTGCTCCGAGCCATGTCATTCATGCCCACGTGGATAAGGAGTATAGGGTAGCGGTCAGTGGGCCAGATGAGTTTTGGGATCCTTTCAGCTATGTGACCCTGAAGGCACATCCCCACAAGTAGTTGTTGCCTCTCCCCTGCATGCAGCTGTTGGATCTGTAGAGCCAGGAAAAAGAAGTTTTTTGTGGAAGTTTGCACATTTCTGCACTATATCAGGAGGTGTGACTAGGCCACAATACCTGACTGCATTAATCTCTAGTAGAATTCACAATCAATTTCTGCCATGTATAAAATTAACCATTCATCAAAATGACCGCAAGTCATCACTCAATTACACCAACTAGCAGAATAGTTCAGGGATACTGGTAGCACAAAGGAATACAGCATTGCAGAATCATGTCCAAAAGTTGCTTCTAATATAGACCAGCTTTACATCAACTTAAGTGAGAACAGGCAGAACCTTCGAATGAAAGACAATGTACAGAGAGATATATGATGTACATGAATGGGAAATTCTTCAGCATTTTGATTGATATTTTCATGAATGCAATCTTATACTATTCTCAGTGTTTATATCAGACTTAAGGATTGGACTGCTATGTTTTCCCGGGACTCTGCCCACTTGGAGTTTCTAATGGGAGGAACCAGATGGTTGGTCTTAGAAGGATCACTTTTTCCATTGTGGCTGCCATCTTTCCAGTCTGTTGCAACCTCAGGGCCCACCATGACTGCACAGATCCCTCTTGTTCCCTGATTCTCAGAGGAATCCTGACCAAATCAAGAGACAGAACCAAGCTGACATCACTCCCTCCACGTGCTTGGACTTAACCCAGAACACCTGCCTTATGAGCCTTGGGTTCCTGCTGGGCTTCCCGCCTTTCCCCAGTAGAAATCATTTTCATTCCCTGCCTTTTTGTTTGTTTGTTTTTTGCCACTCTCTCCCTTTTCTGTGTTCATTTGCCTCTGCACATCTTAGCCTTTAGAACAGTTTGTCACAATTCTGTGAGATTGGATCAAAAAGGATACTCTTAAATGTCCCAGTGCTGATACTAAAAGTTTGCCTGTCACATTTTATAATTCCCTTCCTCATCTTAAACCAGCTTTTTTCCTTGCCCTGCATCTACCTCTGTTGGGAGGATCACCAGAATCTCACTTCTTTAATGGTGAGATGCTCACTGCAATTCCCAATCTTAATATATTCATAGGAACCTTATCCCTATTTATTCTTGTGCTAAGACTGTCTTAATGTTTAAATAATTCTTCCTCCTCTTGTTTTCACTTAGTGGCTTCTAAAAGTTCAGTTTGTGATCAACTCTGAGTTACCTGACAAAAGTGCAGGAGTGATTCTATTGCCTATTCTGAGCAGCGTGGGTAACACATGTGCTCCACAGACATGTATATTGGCTGGTTCCAATCATTGTGGCACTTAGGCACTCAAAGTGAGTGTCACAGGGGCAATCGGGTAAAAGAGCCCCGATCCATACACTTAGGGCCCCCAGGGTGAAGACCAAGCATGAAAGAGAAAGAAATAATAGAAAAAAACAATCACCTGCAGCAGGGCCCTCGACACAGCCGGAGAGAAGAAGGGAATCCACGTGGGTTGTAATCCGCACCTTTATTCAGCTGAGACCAGCCGGTGACATTATCAGCAATCACTGGCCAGTGGGAATAAAGAGGACCACCAATGAAGATTGGGGAGGAGAGCAGGAGAGAGTCAGTGGAGACTCTCGGCACCAACAGTGGCAGATGTGTCCAGTGAGAAAGAGAGCCTGTGGAGGCTCCCTGCACCAACAGCAAGCAGTGTACGGAGGAGGATAGAGGTGGAGGCTCTCTACACCAGTGGAAGCTGGTGTGCCCAGGAGACAAAACAAACAAAGAAGGCTCTCTGTACCAGTGGAGACTGGTGGGAGCTGCAGGAGAGAGAACCTGGCAGGGCAGTGTGAGGGAGAGAAGGAGCCAGCAGTCTCCAGGGCTCTCCACCGGAGCGGAGGGCCGCTGGTCACGAGCCTGCAGGCCCAAGGTACTAGGCAGGGATCCACCTTTCCCAGGTGTGTGGGGAAGGGAGAGGCCGGTACTCACGGGGCCGGCATAAAAGAGAGGCTGGAGCCGACACGCGGCAGCAACGCGGAACCAGAAGTAAGCTGCGGAGGGGATGGAGCCAGCCAGAGGACGTTGTGGAGGATGCGAGCCGCTCTGAGTCGTGGTAGAAACCTTTGGAAAAAGGATAAGTCCCAGGGTGGTTTTTGGGCCCCATTGGCTGGTCCTTGAAGGGCATCAGACTGTTTTGTTTACCGGCCGGGAGCGGCTGGGACCCGGCTGGGACCAGGAAAGACTGCAGGGCACAGGAAAGGGGATGCCTCAGGTGACATCAGGGAAAAATGACTCCATGAGTTGCATTTGGCAGCGTGAGGGGAGTAAAGGCCCAGAAAAAGAAGCCTTAGCTATCCCTGGCCAGACAATAAACCGTGCCCCAGAGAGTGCCCAGTGGTCTCTCTGGACCTGGCTGGAGGCAGCTTAGGCCAAGAGAAGGCTCTGTTGAGGCTAGATAGTGGTTGCTAAGCCACCATAGGAGAAAGTGCTGAGGACATAAAACTTAAGAAAACATCAGTGTCAAGAGCACTGTGGTATTGGAGGAATGGCCGATAAGATCCAGTGGCCCACTGAAGTTGGCATGAAGCTGGGGTGTAGGGTAGGTGGAGCTCCACAGATGGCCATCTAGAGGACTATTCACTGCTGAGGAGCCCCAGATGTGTTGCCCCCCGCCCCCCACTGAGGTTCCATTCAAAGTCATGGCAGATGAGTTTGGGGGTGGCCCCCTTGGTGACAAGCATCTTCCTCAGGGTCTACAAGAAACTTTAGGATGACCATCACCAACCATCTGTGCCAAGGCAGCATGCGAACAGCTATTCAAGGCCAGGTGGTCATAGTGAGTAATAGAGTTACTCCTGCACTTTAGTCAGGTATCACCCAATTAATCATGAGTTGCCCTTTTCATGGCCACAAAGTGAAATAGTAGTCCACCCTTGATCTCAATATTTATTGAAAGTATAAGTATATGCTTCCTGTCCAAAAACAATAGCTTAAATTAATCTAAACTGTGGGTCCCTGTAGACATGCAGGATGCCTGCTTTGATGCACTGTAGTTACAACGTATTGAAGCAGACTCAGTTAATTAGCCTACTCCAGAAGCTTCAGCCTCTCAAGCATTCAGCATCTCCACTTTTCAAAATGGCAGGGAGAATGCTTTAACTATAGCTTGTGTTGGGGCACTAGGGGGTGCTCCTTCACTGAGCCACCCACCTCACGGCACCCAAACACCCTCCAGGCTCCAAGTTCCTCCCTGGGAGCACCTTGCATCTGGCAGACCACCTTCCCCGCAGCACACACGCTAGATTTGGGGTACAGCCATCACCACCCAGGGACGGGCTTGATTCTGGCACTGTGCCCCCTGGGAAATACAGGCCTAGTATCCCTCAAGGGTACTTAACTGACTTCAAGAATGTGAGGTGCTTCCCTCAGTCAGAAGCACACAGTGGTCTCCCTTAGTCAGCCAAACCCAGCAAACCCCAAGGCATAATCTAGACCCACTCCCAAAGAGTCTCCCATGCTAAGTACAAAGAAGAACTTTATTGGTTACAAGGAGTAGGATTGGAGTAGGGTACAGAGTTGAGTAGTATCAGAGAAATCCCATAGAGCAAACAGGGTGGCTGGAGTAGCCTCTGATCATGCATCTGAGTTACTGCAAGCTATATATCTAGTTAGATCTGAAGTAGCTTACTCATAAGTATCATCCAGAGGCAGGTGGAGATTCCCTCTGGAGGCAGGTAGTTCATTGATCATGAATTTCAAAAGAGAGAGCAAGTTTCAGATGGTCCAGCTCCTCTCTTGCTCTCTCTCTGAGTTTTCCTCGTGGCTGCTGCCCCTTCCTCCTGGGCATTCTTTAACTTATATAGCCGTTATGACCTCATTTACCTGGTCCAATGGAGGCCAGCACCTGTTGGCTGTCAGCCAACCAATTTGAAATGCATCACTGGTTGCTAGGTAGACTGGCAGTCTCTAGCCCACCATGGAGCCCAAGCCCCTCACCCAGGTATGTGATGCCAGTCACATAGGCAGAGGGAGCAGCTTTCCCCCTCTTCCCTCAGGAATGTATCCAGCTCAGGTTACCTAACCAGGTAGGGTAAGGTGTGTACACTCTGCAGGGCCCAAACTGTCACAGAGCAAAGTTTTTGGGGAGAAACAGAGGTGGCCTTCTGCCACATAGCTCATCTAATGAGCTTTAGTTAAAGAGCCCTGACATCATCTTTTAGCACAGAATGCTGAATATGCAAGATGCTGGAGGCACTTTAATTAAAGAAGCTCCTGAGGGCTGTTCTAATTAAAGTGTCCATCCTCTGAGCATCTGTAAAGATGACTTGGGGCTTTCTTCCCTGCCCTTCTGGAGGTGAGGAGGGGGAGGGAGGGGGAAGGAGAATTAATTTACCTTGGTGACAACAGAATTTAAAAAATCTCATGATTTCTAACCCCTTTTCAGATGCTTCTTAACTGATATCTCCTCCCTTTCTCTGTTTCTTTCATAGATTTCATAGACATTAGGGCTTGAAGGGACCTCAGAAGATCATTGGGTCCAGCCCCTTGCCCAAGCGGCAGGCAATCAGCTGGAGTTAAATCACCCCAGCAAGAGAAGCATCCAAGTGTTTCTTAAAGGTACCCAAAGTAGGTACTTGCACCACTTCTGGGGGAGTCAATTCTAGGCTCTGGAAACTCAGACAGTAAAGAAGTTTTACCTTATGTCCAGTCTAAAATAGTCTTCCAGCAGTTTGTGACTGTCCCAATTCCTTATATAGTTACAGGCTGCCACCAAGTCACCCCTGAGCCTTTGCTTCTCCAGGCTGATGAGTCCCATGCCTCAGCCTCTCCTCCTAAGATCTGTTCTCTTGACATCTAATCATGTGTGTGGCTCTCCTCTGGACTCTCTCAAGTTTCTCCACATCCTTCCTCTCCTTTCTTCCTTCCATTGTTCTTACCCCGCCTGAGATTTTAATTTAAGGTTTAAAAGACATGTAATGATGGATTTAAAAGGGGATGGCAGGGTAGATTTGCACCTAACAAAAGTTGATATAACTATATTAGAAAAGATGTTAAACACATATTTTAAAGGAGAACCATAAACAGTAATTTGATATGATACCTTTGACCACAGTAGATTTAATATAATAGAAAACAACCAAAGGAGTTCATTTTATTAACATCTTATCCACAGCCTATATTTTTCAAATAGAAGTTCATTATGTTGACTCTATTTGAACAGCAGCCCTAAATGAGAATAAATTTAATTTTGACAAATGCCTGTTTATTAAAATCCGGAACCTAAATAAGACACATAGATAAGTAAAATTCAAACATCAAGCAAAATATGTTTCAATATGGTTTGGACTTTTAATATTTCACAAAAAATAAAGAACAAAGAAAGGGCCAAGTTTTATTGCTCTTTGTTTTTCTGCATGTGCACTGAGGGAATGATCCTATATTGAAAGCATAGTGCTACACAGTGGGCCCTATTATATCTCTGATAGGACATCATGAACAATTAATGTTACTGGAGGCACAATACACACGTGGCATAAACTGCTGCACTATACTCCACTTCTATTTTTGTGTCATTAATTTATAGCCAGATACTATTTAACATGTTAGACATCTAACAGTAAATCCATCACTAATTCTATTTTGTTAACATAACACTCTCTCAAATGAGCCAAAAAAAAAAAAGCAATGAGGAGGAGGATGACACACTCACTTTTTGCTTTATCCTTACCCACAGACTCAAGTAAAGTAGAAAAAAATCACATGTAAGAGCCCAAAGTCTACTAATATGTTTAACAGGAGAAATAGAACCTGGCCACTAGGGGATAAAAACAAAGGAGAATTTCAGCTAATATAAAGATGGATGTTAACCAGTTAAAGCCCAGCATAATGCAGTATTTCACATCAGATGTGGACCCAGAATAGATGTCGTATGGTCACAAGGAATTGAGTTCACTATTGCCAATATTAATTTCTCTTGCAGAATGGAAGGATTTTCCTGAAGGCCGCTTTGACCTCTTTGTTGCGCAGGCTGTAGATCAGAGGATTCAGCACAGGAGTCACAAGTGTATAGAGCACAGCCACCATCTTGTCCTTCTCCAGGGAGTAGCTGGAAGGTGGGCGGATGTAGGTGTAGATGATAGTGGAGTAGTAGAGCCCAACTGCAACAAGATGTGAGGAACATGTGGAAAAGGCTCTTTGCTTCCCTTCTGAACCCTGAATTTTCAGGATGGTCCTGATGATGAAGCCATAGGACATGGTGATTAGCAAGACATTCACCATAGCTAGGAAAATATCGGCCATGAAGGCCATGACTTCACTGAGGTAAGTTGAGCTGCAGGACAATGCCAACAGAGGTGGGATCTCACAGAAGAAGTGCTGTATGAGGTTGGGCCCACAGAAATCTAGACGCAGCATGAGCAGTGTGTTCACTAGAGAATTGAAGGCTCCAACTGACCAGATACTAGCTGCTAATGTGATACAAACTTTCTTGGTCATGATGGTTACATAGTGTAAAGGATGACAGATGGCCAGGTACCGGTCAAAGGCCATGGCCGTAAAGAGAACAAGCTCTGTTGCTCCTGCAAATAAGAAGGTAAAGAGCTGAGCCATGCAGGCATTAAAGGAGATTGTTTTCTTCCCCAGTATCAGGTTCTGCATCATTTTGGGAAGTACATTGGAGGTACAGAAAATGTCCAGTAGAGCCAGGTTAGCAATGAAGAAGTACATGGGTTTGTGCAGAGGTGGGTGGAAGACAAGAGCCAAGATGATTAGAGAATTTCCCTGGATGGCAACCATGAAGAGGCACAGAATGACTCCAAAGAATAAACCGTGGAGATGGGGATAACCAAAGAGCCCCTCCAAGATGAACTCAGAAACCCTGGTGTTGTTATTAGATTCCATTCATGAAGGCACTCCTTCTATAAGAATGAAAATGGAGATGTAAATGATTGCCAACTAACAAGACTTTTACAAGTAACAAATGACTTTTTAAATTTTGTTATAAAAATGTTAAAAGCAGAGAGTAAAGATGAGGAAGGTTATTGCTTTGAAGGGACTGGGCATTCAATCAACAACAACAAAAAAGCTTTTATAAGCAAAAAAAAGTGCCTTTATAACAAGGGATTGACATGCCTTTCATCCTTCTCACATGCCCTTCATGTAGTTACATTCTTAGAACTAATCAGTTGCCTTCCACCGTGAAGCCCCCACCCCTTGATGGCCCAGTGCAACATAAACTGCACCACATTATTTTGTAAGGCAATGTACCAAAACTTAAGAGGCACATGTCCGAAGAAGGAACTGAAAGAGATGATGGGCTTCATGGGAGCTGAGCCTTTCTAGCTGGTTCCTGCATCACTTTAGAGTAAACATCTTGGTATGAACCAAGCAGTCCTGGTCTGAGCCAGGCAGATCTTGGTCCCCTCAGCAGCGTTGTATGACTGAGAAAACATGCCTTTTCAGAGAAATCCAAGTACAGTACAACCAAAAGAGAGCTCATGGAAGCAAGGAGCCATCACAGCTAAGGGGAGTCAAGGAAGGTATGGAGGAACCTTAAAGTAGGTGCAGGATGGCAATAGTTCCAGTCAAAATGGTGCACAAAGACAGGGTAGGGGCCTGAACACCAACCACCACTGGAGTTGTAAGTCCTTCAGCTGGTCAAGTGTATAGAAAAGTATGGCTGGGAAGGATCCCATGAGTTTAGCTACTCCAGCCCCTAATCAAAGCAGGATGATCCCTGACTAAAGTAACCCAGACAAATTTCTGTCCAATCTGCCCTTGAAAAATTCCAGGGGTGGATATTCCACAACTTTTCCAGGAAGTCTTTTCCAGTCTTTAGTCAGTTTTACCTCATAAATTTTCCAAATTCCCTGATTATGTGTATTGCTCTTTGTTGGACTCTTCCCAAACTCTCCCCATCCTTCTTAAAGGGTGGGCCCCAATGCTGGACACAGCGCCTGGGATCAACAATCATCTGAATGTCGGTCCCAGCCCCGACCCCTCACAGGAGTTGGCTTAAAACTCCAGTGAGATTCCAAGCTGGGACTGAGAATCAGTAATGTAAGAGATCATAGGGAACATTACCATGTGACTGCTCAGGACACGGCAATGCTTATTATGATCTAAATAAGAGAAAATAAGCTTTTATAAACAGAGGGCATACTTTGTCTGATGCTGTAAAAGGACTATATGAAGCAGAGCATCTGGCGAAGCAAGCCCACTGCTTATAAAAGCTTATGCTACACATTTCTGATTTAGTTAATCTGTAAGGTGTAAATCTACCCTGCCTTCTGCCTGATTTCATACTAATACAGCTAACTACCTGTCTACTCAAAAAACATGAAACTATATAATTTGAGTAAACAACAAGTCAGTGCTTCCACATTTTCACACATACCTTTTGCAGGATTACAAATATTGTCTCTCCTCTCATTGTCTAGAGCTCTCTCCTCTTAATGCTACTTTACTGCATCTACTAAACTTGCTTTCCCTCCGTTGTGTCCAATGGAGTTCAAGATGTAGTGTAATGCAAAAAAAAATTAAAACAGCAAGAGTTTCAGGGCCGGTATTTCTAAATTTTCAGGAGATTTTCCTAGAACAAGTCTATTTTACTACTGGTACCATTTGCATTCCTTTGAATATTTCATTGCAAACTGTTTTGGTTACTTATCCTATCTCCAGAATCTTTTGGCATTCATAACACTATTACAGCATTGTGTCTCCATTGCCTTTGGCTTCTTACCACAATGCTATCCATAGCATCTCTGGTGATGGCTCAGAATTCAAACTACATTTTCTTATGTCTAACTAAGATGAGACTACAGATTAAGTTTCAAGAAAATATACAGAAGTGGAATGTATCTAAATTGTCTAAGCAGTATATATGATTTTAAATTTCTAGTGGGAGTTGAGTTTTCAATATGATTTTTAACTTTGAGGTTCCACCCTCAAAGTATGTCATAAATATTCATTTATTTCTTTAAAAAATCATTATTTAAAATCATAGTTAAGAATAAGGAAATGTTTCCCAAAACTGGAGGTCATTCAGTATCTGCAGAGACAAAACTACAGCCTGTCCAGGATCAAGACTTGTTTTGCAAGCTTAGATACAGAATTAAGATGCAGATACAATTCCTTTAATGGTTACACATTAGATACAAACTTAAGGTACACTCACTATTCCCTTAGTTATCAGCACCCAGCTTAGAAAAGTGGAAAAAGAGAGATTTATAGCCTGACCTTTAACTTGCACACCCGTGCAAAGCACCCCCCGGCCCATTCCATTGCTTATCTAGTCACCCACAATAGCACAACACAGTTTTCTCAGCTCTCTCTCTAGATACATGTATTATTTTCTTATGGAAAGTCACAAAGATGTTTGACCTTAGAAAAAAAAATGAAAAGAATTTGTGTAATGAGAAGAAAAAGAGAAAATAAAAAAAAGGAAAGCGAGAATTAATCAAAAAATATCTTCACCTCACTCTGGATTCACACAGAAGACTTCTTCACAATGAAATAGATGATAATTTAAGTAAGGACTTAAACTTGTGAAGATGCTTTCTGTTTTAAAGATTCAACATCCAGGTGAAGTGCTTCAATCCCTTGTGAACCTGTTGAAGATTTCACTCTCAAACAATGCCCCAAAGGAGAAGAGAAATACAAGTCATGTAACTTAAAAAAAATCCCCATTCATTTGGCAAAAAAACCTCAAGAAGTCTGCGAATGATCAGTGAATAGTCATCAATGGCTTAGTGACTTGTTTGAAGGAGATATCAAGTGGGGTTCCCCAGAGTTTTGCCCTGAGTCTGGTATTGTTTAACATCTTATTAAGGATTTGGACAATGGGACTGAGGGCATGTTTAGCCAATTTGTGAATGACACCAAGTTGGGTAGAGTTGAAGACACTAGAGAGAAGGACTAAGATCCAGAAAGATCTGGGTAGACTGAACATATGATCTGCAAGTATCAGAAGAAATTTAACAAGGACAGGTACCAACTTGTTCCCTTAAGATGAAAAGACTTTATACACAAATACAGATTGGGAAGTGACTAGCTAGGCTGCAGTATTGATTGGAAAGATTAATAGAATCAATAGAATCATAGAAAATTAGGGTTGGACCCTAGGAAGCCATTTAGACCAGCACCCTGGTCAAAGCAGGATCATCCCCAATAAGGTTATTCTAGCCAGGGCTTTGTCAACCTGGGCCTTAAAAACTCCAAGGATGGAGATTCCACTACCTCTCTAAGTAACCCATTCCAGTGCTTCACTGCCTTCCTAATATCCAACCTAAACTTCCTGCTGCAGCTTGAGACTTTTGCTGTTTGGGCACATCTACACATTGCCCTATGACAACATTGTTTGTGCACCATGCTTTAGTACTGCCTTTTGAAATTACTAAAACACAGCAAAGTAATCGCCCATATTGCACTGTACATACGGCACACAGTTATTTTAGCAGCTACTTCACTGTAGCGGCAAACTATAATGGGAGAGCACGGCACTACAGCGAAGTAGCTGCTGGTCACATGTAGATACCTGTGTATGCTACATTGCCATAGCACATCACTACAGCGATGTAGCATCACGTGTAGACCTGCCCCTTGTTCTGTCATCTGCCACCACTTAGAAAAGTCCTACTCCATCCTCTTTGGAACCCCCAACAGGTAGTTAAAGGCTGATATTAAATCCCCTCTCAGTCTTCTCTTCTCTAAACTAAATGAGCCCAGTTCCCTCAGCCTCTCCTCACAAGTCATGTGCCCCAGCCCCTTCGCCATTTTCACTGCCCTCCACTAAACGCTCTTCAACTTGTTCACATCTTTTCTGTAGTTGGGAGTCCAAAACTAGACACAGTAGTTCAGATGTGGCCTCACCAGTGCAGAACAGAGAGGAAGAGTTACTTCCCTCAATCTGCTGGAAACACTCCTACAAATAAAGCCCAGTATGTTGTTAGCTTTGACAATGGCACACTGTAGGTTCATATTCAGCTTATTGTACACTGTAACCCCCAGGTCCTTTTCTGCAAAGTTTTTTCTTAGCGAGTTGGTCCCAAACCGGTAGCTATGCAAGGGATTTTTCCATCCTAAGTGCAGGACTTTGCACTTGTCTGTGTTGAACCTCATGAGATTTCTTTTGGCCCAATCCTCCAAATTGTCTAGGCCACCCTAAATACTACCCCTACCCTCCAGAGTATCTAGTAGTCTCCCCAAGCCTGATGTCACCTCTGTACTTGCTGAGGGTGCAAACCATCCCATCTTTCAGATGTTTAATGAAGATACTGAATAAAACCAGCCCCAGGACTGACCCCTGAGGCACTCCACTTGATACTGGCTGCCAACTAGATATCAAGCCATTGTTCATTACCTGTTGAATCTGATATTCCAGCCAGTTTTCTATCCACCTTATAATCCATTCATCCAAAGTACTTCCTTAACTTGTTTGCAAGAATGCTGTGGGAGACCATATAAAAGGCCTTTCTAAAGTCAAGGTATATCCTATCCACTGCTTTCCCTCCATTCACAGAGCCAGTCATCTCATCATAGAAGCCAATCAGGTTGGTCAGGCATGACTTGCCCTTGATGAATCCATGCTGACTTTTCCTGATCACTTACATTTCCATTTCTAAGCATGTGGAGAAAAAGTATTCTTTGAGGACCTGCTCAATGATTTTTCAAGGGAAGGAGGTAAGGCTGACTGATCTTTAGTTCCCTGGATCCTCCTTCTTCCCTTTCTTAAAGATGGGCACCTTTCCAGTAGTCCGGGACCTCCCCCATGCACCATGAGTTTTCAAAGATAATGATCAGTGGCTCTGCAACCACATCAGCCAACTCTCTCAGCACCCTCACATGCATTGCACCCAACCCCATGAACTTGTACATGTCTGGCTTTTCTAAATAGCCCCTAACCTGTTCTTTCACCACTAAGGTGAAGGACATACTGATCAGAGTGGACCATAAGATGACAGTGAGCTCTTGGTGAAAAAGAAGCAAAAGCAACCCTGGTTTTATTAGCAGAAGTGTCACTTGCAAATCAAGGGAAGGGAGTCTACTGGTCTATTCAGACCTGTTGACAGCTCACCTGGAGGACAATGTCCAGTTTGAGGTTCCACCCTTTAAGAAGCATGTGGACAGTTTAGTGTAAAACAAAAATGATTAGTACTGTGTGTGACGGCCAGAACTAGAGGGATTAATAAGCAATAAATATGTGCTTCTTAGAGGCATTTGGTATTTTGCCTAAACAGGTAATATTAGTTAATATAAAGCTTGTAAGTTTGTAAACTGCAAATGTAACTTGTCTGTCATAAGTTTAACCAAAATGATAAAATTAACTGTTCATGAAACTGACTGGGCCCCATAGGCAAAGCTGTAGCTGTGAGATTAGGAGACCTAACAGTTTTTGCTCAGGGTTCAGCCTTGATGATAAAACTGGATCCAACTGCCTGGCATACCCAACACATTCCAGGAAAGCACATCCCAAGAAAGCATATTCAAATGAAACCTAAAAGGGGTTAGGGCTTAGGTGGAACAATGTCAATTTCATACCTAAAGGTGCTGCATTATAATTTGTTCATTGGATAAACCCGAGTCTGGGTAGTAACCTTTTATGCTAATTTTAACACCTTTCAATCCCATAGGGTAACCACTATATGGCAACATTATGAGTGACTCTAAAGCCAACAGATTAGCATAAGACTAGGTATAAAAAGCACGTGCATCAGGTAACCAGCAGAAAGGAAGGAACAGAATGGCCATTTCTGTTCCATGCCCAGCCCCTGGACTCCCAGTGTGAGTGAGGATCGGATCCTGATCAAGAGATCTTCCCCGGTAATCCCTCTGACAGCATCAGTCGGGGACACCTGACTTCACTGGAATCACTTGACGCGTACCTGGCATTGAGGGACTATCAGTAAGTTGCCAACCCATGTCTGTCTATCTGTTGTTTTGAACAGCCCAGTGGCTAATACTCTCGCAGTGCCCAGTTAGCCTGCGACAGAATTCATCTATCTGTTGTTATTATCTGTTATTACTATTAGCTCTTTAATACTGCATTATCTGCTTATCGCATTTATCTTTCTGTTAACTGCTGTATGTGTGTAAACTATAATAAATTTGCCTTTATTTCACTCTCAACTTTGCCTTCTCAATTCAAAACTAAACCTAACAGCCCAGTTGGCCTATGATAAAATTGATACACTCACAGTGCCCAGCTGGCCTGTGACAACTGTGGGAAGCAGGACTTATAAGAAAAGGCTGAAAGAACTTGAGTTCTTTCATCTGGAGAAAAGAAGACTGACAGGGGATTTGATATGAGTCTTCAAATACTTGAGAGATGATCATGACTGGTGCCTCCCACAACTGGGGGGGGCACCATGGTAGCGAGCAGCAAGTGGGGACAGCCCACAGCCTCCAGTGCTGATGCTGGCAGAGAGGGAGAGTAGCAAGTAGCATGTGGTGAGCAGGGATTGCCCATAGCTGCCCCCACATTGTTGGCAGTGGTGAGCGGCAAGAGAGGACTGCCTGCAGCCACCAGTGGCCACATTGGCGGGGGGGGGGGGTGGCCATCCACAGAAGCTGTTGGTGGCTTCAGTGGTGGCCAGTCTTGGGGTGGGAGGGGGCACATGCCCTCTGTGCCCCCCATGCATTGCCTATGGGGATGATTATAGGGAAGGTGGAAATAGAGTGTTTTTTGTGGCTGTAAGGGACAGGACTAGGAGCAATGGCCTTAAGCACCACTAGGGGAAATTTAGGTTGGAGATTAGGAACAACTTTGTGATGATGAGGGTGGTCAAGCATTGGAACAGCCTACCTGGAGAAGTCGCAAAGTTCCATTCCTGGAACTTTTCAAGCTGCTGCTCTCCAGTCATGGAGCAGGGGCTGAGAGCTTGTTCCCAGCCACTGCTCTGCAATTGTGGAGCTAGGGCTGGGAACAGATTGAGATCTTGTCCCCAGCCCCCACTCCACAATCACAAAACATGGGCTATGAACAAGTTCCCCAGCCCCCGCTCTGTGATTGCAATTGTGATCATGGAGCAGGGGCTGGGAGCTCCTTTCTTGGAGACAGTTCCCCACCAAGCCTAGAGCTGGCTGGGACTGGCCTCTGACTGGCACAATTCCCAGCCAGTCCCAGGCTGCATGAAAATGCTCATGCAGACCTTCCCTCCTCCACCCCACCCAGAGCTGGCTGGGAACTGACCCTTGCACTAATCAGGTGATCAAGGCACGGGGCTTGGAAAGAGCTTCAGGGGTAGGATATATCCCAGTCCCCTGCCTAAATCCACTAGTGGGCCAGCTAGCAGTGAGCTATCTACTAGATGCCCCACCAGCAGATTGAGGCTGGGTTGAGACCAGCCCCTCCCCTGCATCTCTTTCCAAGCCCCATGCCCCTTATCAGAGCCAGGAGCTCCCTGCTGCCAGGGTAGGGTGACACTGTCCCCACCCCAGCAGCAGGCAGACCCCCAGGGCCAGGAGACAGCTTTCTTCTGGCCCAGTGTTCCCTGCCAGCCCTTGGGCTAGCACCCACGGGGAACCTAGATTTCTCCCCAGTGGCCACAGGGGCACATGGTAGGGCTAAAGGGAATTGAGTGCAAATCTGATCCCTAATTCCCATGTATGTAGATGCCTACCCAAAAACACTTACTCTGCAATAGTTTACTCCGCAGTAAATCTAAGCTAGTGGGAAAAAAACATGTATAGATGTGCTTATTGGGTCAAAAAAAGTCAATTAAAATATTCAGATGTTACTGAGAGCTACATTTGATTAATAACATGACTGTATGCAGGAAGCCTTGCCTCCTCTGAATTTCACATCTGAGAGAAAGTTTCTTGGCTAAAAGAGTGTCATACTGAGGCTTAGAGTGGATAAGCTAATGTGATCCTTTCTGGCCCTATGAAGTCTGAAATCTACAGCAGGATCAGCTAAACAAAGATGTGCCTCACCATTTAGAGAGTACTGGCATGACAGTTTCTCTGTCTAACCAATGTGTAAGAGGTCTCTGCCAGATTTGCTCACATACGTTTTCTGAACTGTATCAGGGCCTTCAGTGGTATATTGCCATTCTGTTTCATGCTCCCTCTTTCTGTCAGTGAAAGGTACCACTGAAGACTGTTTGCCTACCAAGTCACTAGCAACCTGAGCAAGCTCCACAAAGTGAGGTTCTTAAGGAACTTCATCCTGGTGTCCCTGATGACATATTGGGGTTTGCCTACAGGACTATCAGAATACGAAAGAACAACACCAACTCAAGTGGATTTAAGCTATGGTTTCCTCTCTTTATTACTCTATTTACAATTAAAGAACCTAACACTAACTTTTATCCTCTCAAAAAATATTACAGGAAACCCTCACTATTTGTGGGTTCAGCATTCATGATTTCAAATATTTGTGAATGCCAAACCCGCTTCTTAAATATACTTAAAGGAGCTCCTTGGTAGCTCCGTGCTTGCCACCACTGCACTCCCACCATCACCAGAGCACCGTGCCCACCCAGCCACTGGGGGCAGTACGTTAATGAACGCAGACAGTGTTCATGGACACAGTATCTTATTCATGGATTTTGCCATTCGCGGGGAATACACAAACATATTCCCCACAAATGATGAGGGTTGCCTGTATTAGCATTTACTATTTAAGAACCATCTCCCACCCAACAGAATTACATGAAGGAAAATTATGGATATCAAGTCCTTTCTTGTTACTTGCTAATTAAAGGTTCTAATCCTTTCTTTCCTATTTTCATTTGTCCCTCCATCCTTCCTTTCCTGAGACTTAAGTGAAAGGGTTAAAATACACTAATGATGCATAGATGATACAGAATGGCAACAATAATTTATCAGAAGACCCTCAACCACTGAATATTATTTTAGGATATATTATAGAAAACAGTGAGCTTATAACATTTTATCCCTTTTTGGAATAGCATTAGCACACCCTAGTCTGTGGTGTTCACATGATTTTTCAACAAAGTCCCAAGTGAGAATTAAAAAGGGAATTTTAGCAATACCATATTAAAATCCATAAGAAAAATCACACATATGAATATAAAACTTTGAGACATATTTTACAGAAAACAGAGGGGAGGAAAGGAATCAAAGGAGCTGGTTTGGATTTGCTTCCTTTGATTTGTTCTAATTAGCATACTTTTCTTCATACTCATTGAAAAAATGATGCTTCTATTAAATGACATATATTAAGATTAATGTACTGTACTGTGTGCCTTATTTTATGTAGTGTGAGTCATCATGAATTATTAAAGTTAATAGGAGTGCAAATACTGATGGGTGATAGGTGATGGCTAGAAAATGATATTTAGTCGTTTGCATTTGTTGCTGGCACAAGGTACTCGAGGGAGGCAACAATTGGGTTCGTTGCCTGGTGTGCGTCGCGCCAATAAACACACTGTGGGGAGAAGTAGACAGAGTTTATTTGAGCTCAAGTAAAAGGCGCAGGGAGACTGTATGGTCTCAAATCCCGCGCGCCTAGCCCTGCAACAGTGTATATTTATATCCTGGTCATTTTCTGCTCCCCCCCCTTTCCCTCCTCCCTTCTCTCTCTGAGCGGTGCCCTTGCATTCTACAGATAACAGTTTTTAGGAGTTTCAGCTTGCTTGCTACTCATCCTGTTTTCCAGTATTACAGGAGGTTACAAAAGTTCAAAGAAAGGGTTACAAAGGTTCGGGGGGGGGGGCCCTGGCTCACCTGGGCCTAGAGCAGAGGGGCTTCATCAACACTCGTGGTCTCCCATCCCTCTGAGTTACCTAGGGTTATGCCCAGTGACACCAACACATTTAGTAATTGGCTTGTAAGTAAAGTAGATATTGCATTAGAACAATGATCCAGGGGTTAGTTTGCCCCATGGGCAGTGTGGCGTGTCAGGCAGAGGTGGGGCTAGGGGTGTTTCAGAAGGGCCAACCCCTCTCCCTCCCCGCCCCCTGCTTGACACTCTGCACTGCTCCTGGGGCAAGTCAGCCTCTTCCCAGGTAGCACCAGGTGTCCTGCCAATCACAGGAACCTGAAGAAGGTAGAAGTAGGGAGGGGCCTGATCCTGCTTACGGCAGAGCCTCCCTGCCTTCCCTGTGGCCCCTGAGCTGTGCAGGGGGAGGCAGCCCTTCCTTCAATGGTGACAGCACTCCTGAGGGCTGGCCTCATGGGCTGTCAGCAGACCGTGTGCTGCCCAAGCTCCCTGGGGCCTGATCTAGCATCTCAGGAGCCCACTAACACACTGCCTCTCCCATGAGCCTACTCAGGCTTCCAGGGCCTCACACACTAATGCACTTACATACAATGAACTTACAAAAATCCTAACTTTTTTTTTTTTTTACACAAATATGGGGTCAACTTATACAACGTGTCGAACTATACACCATAAAATATGGTGATTGATTTCTAAAAGCCTGCTTATGACAAAGCTTCCTTCAAAGCCCACTGTGTCTAAAGCCAGCAGGCACACAGGCTGGGAAATTGAAGACGTACCACACTGTTCTATAACATGAGTTAAGGTGGCATTAGGTCACAATGCCAAATTGCAGGGCCCTTGAGATTTCTGGTTGTAGTGGATGGATCAAATTAGGAGAAACCGGTAAATAACCAAATTAAGTCGGGTGCATATGATGGGTTTATGAAACAAAGGAATATGCTTTGAAAATGCACTGTATAATGACCACAGGAAGATCAATCAACAATGTCCAGAGATAAAGGGTCATCAGAGAGAGTAGAAAGAATAAAAAAGGAGAGATTTCAGAGAAACAAAGGGTGCCCGAGAGGGGAAGGCAAAGCTACCATAAACAGAGAGTATACCACCAGCCTGTCTCACGCACCCCACTGAGGAGTGGGTTGGGCCTTGGCCTTTGACCTCCAGGCTGCTGACATCTGATATTCAAGAGAGAACCTCAGGCTGAAGATTGCATACTGGCCAATTGTATTTTTCCTCTGTGACAACTCTAGCCTTGGTATATATAGAATTGTTTGCATTATTCCTATCTGCTATCACTGTGTATCAGTACAAGTCACCTATTAACAAATGGAGAGGTCATGGTCAGTCTGAGGGTTTGGGTATGCCTGGAACAAGGTATCTGGGTCACAAATCCAGTGCCAACAACAGGGACAAAAATACTACCTTCATTGTATACAGGGGACAAAAGACACTGTTGTTCCATTTCAGAGAAAGACTAGAAATTTAATAGCTTTTAAGCAGTGTATCAACTGGTGTGCATGGAACCCAGATGGTTCAATTTTTTTACATCAGATACGGATCCAGAATACATCACAAGGTTTCAGGGAATCAGGTTCACTATTGCCAAGATGACTCTCGCTTACAGAATAGAATGATTCTGCTGAAGGCCACGTTGACCTCCTTGTTGCGCAGGCTGTAGATCAGTGGATTCAGAACAGGAGTCACAAGTGTATAGAGCACAGCCACCACCTTGTCCTTATCCATGGAATAGCTGGAGGGTGGCCGGATATAGGTATAGATAATAGTGGAGTAGTAGAGACCAACCACAACAAGATGTGAGGAACATGTGGAGAAGGCCCTTTGCTTTCCTTCGGAGCCCTGGATTTTCAGGATGCTTCTGATGATAAAGGCATAAGATACAATTATCAGCAAGAAATTCACCATAGCTAAAAAAATATCAGACATGTAGGCCATGATTTCATTGAGGTAAGTTGAGCTGCAGGACAATTCCAGCAGGGCTGGGATCTCACAGAAGAAGTGCTGGATGAAGTTGGGCCCACAGAAATCTAGAGGCAGCATGAGCAATGTGTGCACAAGGGAAGTTATGGCACCAAGTGCCCATATACAGGCTGCTAATATAATACAGACTCTCTTGGTCATGATGGCTGCATAGTGTAAGGGATGACAGATGGCCAGGTACCGATCAAAGGCCATGGCAGTGAGGAGCACAAGCTCTGTTGCTGTTGAGAATGTGAAGGTAAAGAGCTGAGCCATGCAGCCACTAAAGGAGATAGTTTTCTTCTCCAGTATCAGATTCTGCATCATTTTGGGAAGTACATTGGAGGTGCAGAAAATGTCAATTAGAGCCAGGTTAGCAATGAAGAAGTACATGGGTTTGTGCAGAGGCCGGTGAAGGGCAATTGCGAAGATGATCAGGGAGTTGCCCTGGATGGCAGCCATGAAGAGGCACAGGATGACTCCAAAGAACAGACCCTGGAGGTGGGGATGTTCAAAAAGACCCTTCATGATGAACTCAGACACCCTGGTGTGGTTAGTGGCTTCCATTTGCTAGCATTCTCCTTTTATAAGAATGAAAATGAAAATGTAAACAATTGCAGCCAGCTGATAAGAAAAATAACTAGGCAGCCTATTGATAATAGACAAATATATAGACAGAAATACAGACTGATATACAGGTTCTTCAAAAAATCCTTGTGCACTTATAAACTTTAATAACTTAGGTTCTGCACAAGGACTTTATGAAGACCCTGTACAGACAGACAGACAGATATTATAGCCTTTATTATAAAAATGGTAAAAGCAGAGTGTAAATGTGAGGAAGGGTATCATTCTGAAGGGGCTAAGCATCAAAGCAGTCATCAACAAAAAAAACACTCCTATAACAAGAAATTGACATTCCCTTCACCACTCTCACATGTCTTTCATATGTTCACATTTTTAGGATTAGCTAGCTGCCTTTCATTCTGAGCCATCACAGATAAGGGGAGTCAAAAACAGCAGGGAAATTATTCCTACATCTCCTTCTCAAAGAAAATGCAGGGTGGCAACATGCCAGTCAAAATGGCACACAAAGATGCTGATGGGTAGGACCCTTAACAACAATGGCCACTGGAGTTTGTCAGTCCTCCAGGTGATCAAAAGACCATAGGAATGTAAGACTGGAAGGGAATCTCACAAAGTTATCTACTCAAGCCCCCAATCAAAGTAGGATTCTCTATGACTAAACTATCCCAAACAAGTTTGTGTCAAACCTGTTCTTGAAAATGTACAAGGGTGGAGATTCTACAACTTTTCCAGGTAGTCTGTTCCAATTCTAAGCCATCTTCATAGCTGGAAAGCTCCTCCTGATCTCCAACCTATATTCGCAACAGGACACAGCTCCTCACAGCAGCTGATTCAAGACTCCATTGAGGTTCCAGGTGGGACTGGCAAGCAGAGAGTTGTGCATAAATCATCACAGGAAACATTGCCATGTGATTGCTCAGGACACAGTAATACTTATCACGTAAATAAAAGAATAATATTTTTTCCTAAACAGAGGACTTGCTTCAACAGATGCTGTGACAGGACTAGAGGAAGCAGGGCATCTGATGAAGCAAGCCCCCTGCTTTCAAAAGCTAGACATTTCTGATTTAGTTAAATCTGTACATTGTGAATCTACCCTGCCTTCTGCCTGACTTCACACTAACATAGCTAACTACTTGTCTGCTCAAGAAAAATTAAGCCATACAATTTGAATAAACAACAAGTCAGTGCTTCCACATTTTCACACATACCTTTTGCAGGATTACAGATATTATTGTCTCTCTTCTCATTGTCTTTAGAGCTCTCTCCTCTTAATGCAACATTAGTGCTTCTGCAGAAGTTGCTTTCCCTCTATTCTTTCCAGTGGACCTAATGCTGTCATGTAATGCAAAAAGAAGAACAACAAAAAGATGGAAACAGAAAGTATTTCTAAATTTTCAGGGCATTTTCCTAGAACAAGTCCATTTTACTACTGGTACCATTTGCATCCCTTTGAATACTTAATTGTAAACTTTTTTTGGTTAGTGATCCTACCTCCAGAATCTTTTGGCATACATACCAAAATATTGACATATACCGCATTGTGCCTCCATTGACTTTGGGTTATAACCACAATGCTATCATAGGAACTCTGATGATGGCTCTGAATTCAGGCCATATTTTCTCACGTCTAAACTAAGATCAGACAACACGTTAAGTTTCATAAACTCAGTTACAGAAATGTTTATTCTTAGGAAACTACCAAATAGGTATATAAACAATAAATAAAACTCATAGGAATCGAATGTATCTAAGTTGTCAAAACAGTCTATATGATTTTATATTTCCAGTGAGAGTTGGATGTTCAGTACAATTATATCTCTTTAAAGTTCCCATCCTAAAAGCATGCCATAAATGTATTTCTTCAAAAATCATTTATTTAAAATCATAGTTAAGCATAAGGAAATGTTTCCCAAAACTGAGGGCCATTCAGTGTCTGCAGAGACAAAAGTACAGCCCATCCAGGATCAGGATTTTTTTTGCAAGCTTAGACATAGAATTAAGGTATAGCTACAGTTCCTTTAGTTCTTACATATTAAACACAAAATTAGGGTACACTTAGTATTCCCTTAGTTATCAGCACCCAGATTAGAACAGTGGAATAAGATTTATAACCTGACCTGTTATTGTCATATCCATGCAAAGCACAAGAAAAAAACCCTTATTCTATTGCTTATCTAGTTACCCACAAGAGCATTACACAGTTTTTCAGCTTGCTCTCTATATGTATTCTTTTCCTATGCAAAGTCAGGAAGATGTTTGATCTTAGAAAGAAAAAACAATGGAAAGAACTTGCTAAATAAGAAAGAGAGAAAATGCAGAAAGGAAAGATAGAATAAATCAAAAAAATCTTTACCTCTCTCTAGATCCACACAAATGACTTCTTCACTATGAACAAGATGATAATTTAAGCACTAACTTAAACTTGTGAAGATGCTTTCCATTTTAAAGATTCAACATCTACACAAAGTGCTTGAATCCCTTGTGAACCTGTCAAACATTTCACTGTCAAACCAATCCCTAAAGAAAAAGACAAGTAGAAGTCACATTGCTCAAAATAATAAAAAGAAAAAAAAATCTCAGATCATTTGGCAAAATACCTCTAGAAGTTTGTGATGAAAGTGAGAGGATGAATTGTTGTGGTGACCTTTGATGCTTCTGAGATGACTGTTAGTTATGAATGTTAGATCTCAGTATTTGGAAAAATCATGGGACAGGTCCTCAAAGACTATTTTGAAAAACCTTGAAGAGAACAAGGGGGAGGTGCATTTACATGCAACATTTATTGCAGTGGACTAATTAGCTCTGCAGTAAATCTTGCACATCTACATGTGTGTCTCTACTAGGCTGGAGTAAACAAATTAATTCTGCAACAAGATAGTACTTGTAAATACAAGTACTACCCTGCTCTGGACCTTTTTACTCTGCAACAGTACACAAGTAGATGCTGCCTTGGCTAGCTGCGGCATGAAGGCATGTCAGTGCAGGACTGCCTGCTGGCTAGCCCTGCACTGGAGCACCCTCATGACCCAGCCAGCCCCTCTTCAGAATATTGAGCCAGGGAGGGGGGGGGGTCACATTTTGACCCCGAGGCCCACTGCCAGCCAGGGTTCCTCTGATCTAACTCAATGTGCTGCGGTCCTGGGTATATGTTCAAATGGCACATATGGAAGGGGCAATAAGCCCCCAATTTTATTGGTTCACATTAACTAGATGTGTAAATGTACCCAAGGATCAGGAACAACCAGCAAAGATACCCCAAGGGCAAGTCATGCCTGACCATCCTGATTTCCTTCTGTGATAAAGTGACAAATTCTGTAGAAGAAGAGAGAACATTAGATGTGATATACCATGACTTTATCAATGTTTTTAATGCTGTCTCCCACAACATTCTCAGTAGCAAAGTAAAGAAATACAGACAAGATGAAAGTGGTATAAGATGTCCACAAAAATGGTTGGATCATCATGTTCAATGAATGACACAATGAATTGAATGAGGGAGATATCAAGGGGCATTCCCCAGGTCTTTGTCCTGAGTCTAGAATTGTTTAGCATCTAATTAAGGATTTGGAAAATGGCACTGAGGCCATGATTGGCAAATTTATAAATGACACCAGCTTGGGTAGAGTTGCAGACACTGGATGGCAGAACTAAGATCCAGAATGTCCTGGGTAGACTGGAGAAATGATCTGCAAGTATCAGGTGAGATTCAACAAGGACAAGTACAAGCTCCTGTCCTTGGGATTAAATGACAGCATGCAAAAATACAGACTGGCTGCATCTACATGAGACTCTGACTGCACAGAGACCTATGACTACTGCACAGTAGCATTTCATGGCAGGAAGTCTCCAGCTACCAGGCATCAGTGTCTCATGTAGATGCAGCCACTGGGAATACATTGACTGGGCTGCAGAATTGGAGGGGAAGACATAGTGATCACAGCAGACCCTGAGTTGAATATGAACAAACAGTGGGCTCTTGGTGGGTGAAAAACAGACAACAGCAACCTTAGTTTTATTAACAGGAGTGTCACTTGCAAATCAAGGGAAGGGAGTCTTCTGTAATATTAAGCACTGGTGTGCCTCATCTGGAGTACTATGTCCAGTTTCAGGCCCCACCATTTAAGAAGGATGTGGAATGTTTGGAAAGTCCAGTGTGAAACAACAGAGATAATTAGAAGCCTTCGAAGTAGGATTTATAAGGAAAGACTGAAAAAACTTGGGTTCTTTAGTCTGGAGAAGAGAAAACGAGAGAGGGGTTTTGATAAGAGTCTTCAAATACTTGATGACCAGTTATAGGGAGGATGGAAATACAGTATTCTTTGTGGTGGTAGGGGACAGGACTAGGAGCAATGGCCTTAAGCACCAAAAGGGGAAATTTAGGTTGGAGATTAGGAGGAACTTTGCGACTATGAGGCTGATCAAGCATTGGAACAGGCTACTTGGAGAAGTCATGGAAGTTCTATCCCTGGAAATTTCCAAAAGCAGGTTAGGCAGACACTGGTCTGAGATAATTTAGTCAGGGAGGATTCTGCTTTCAGCAGGGAATGAACTAGATGACCTTGCAAGGTCCCTTCCAGCCTTACTTTCCTATGACCCTATGACAGCACTTGCAATGGGACCAGGATTTCATCTCTCCAGTATGTTCTGATTACTGGGTTTTCATGGGCACAGGAGGATCCAGACTGACTTGCCATGCAGTGTTTCCACTAATGATACTGAAGTGTAACTTTCTGAGACCCTAAAGCATAGCCTTATTTCTGTATTGACCTTTGGAAGTCAGTTGATAAAAATGCCAGCTAGGAGGGTAAAATCTGTAGCTTCATCCAGGGAAATGGTTTGGACTTTGAACTGGCATAAGCCAATGTAGTTCATCAATTTCACTCTATTCTACCCAAGTACAGGTTTTAGTGTCACTGGGTAAAGAGAAAAAGAAGTAAATTAAAATACTTAGACATTACTTAGAGCAACACTTGATTAATAAGACCACCCTATGCAGGAAAGGAAAGCTCCTTTGAGTTCCACAAGCGATAGAGAATTCCTGGCTGGGAGGACCTTGTACTGTGGATTGGAGTAGATGTCCTTCTGAGATCCTTTATGGCTTTGCTTTCTTATGGGCTAGGGACAAAAGTTACACATAAACTGGTTTAAGTTATCAGAATCTGGCTTATGTGCACTGAGCTTCTGCTCTGTTACAGGTTTAAAACAGTTTCAAAATGGCTTATTGCATGTAGTATCAGACTTAACTAATTTTGCTCAAACCAGTTTATGAAATTTCTGTCCAGACCCCTTCCAGGTTTAAGTTAAACCACAGTCTACCAGTATCCAAGCATGCTTTCCAGGCCTGGGCTGGGCTGGGCTGTGCTGTCTGCTCCAGCAGAGAAAGGTTGGAGGGGGAGGGCAGGGAGGCAGGAACTGCCCTTCCCAGGCAAAACTGGGCTGAGATCTGGGGACAGGGATGGGGGTTAAACTCCTCTTCCCTTGAGTACAGAGCTTCCCTGCCCTACAAAACTTACTGCTGGCTGCCGCTGTGGACTACAAATCCCAAACGCACCTGGGAACAGGAAGAGGAAGCAGTGAACAACTCTGGAGACTCCTACTGTTGTAACTCTGGACTGCAAATCCCAGAGACCTCAGGGACAGCAGAAAAAGGAAGCAAACACAGTCCATGCTGGCTACAGGCGTCTCTAGTGACCCCCATCTTCTGGCCTGAGCCACGGCAGACGTGGCTGCATTTCTTAAATCCATAAGTGATTGTTGCCTCCTGATACATCATAGCCCAGCCTCTGGTGTGGATCTTTGACAATTCCTGGCACTCTGGTGTAGTGTCCAAAGACTGGAAGAAGGCCAATGTGGAGCCTATCTTCAAGAAAGGGAGGAAAGTGGATCCAGCTAACTATAGGCCCATCAGCCTGACTTCTTTCCCGGGGAAGACCTTAGAAAAGTTTATTAAAGAGGCCATCCTTAGTGGACTGGCCAATGGCAACATCCTGAGGGACAGCCAGCACAGGTTTGTTGTGGGTAGGTCTTGCTTGACCAATTTCATTTCCTTCTATGACCAGGTGACTTATCACCTGGACAAGGGAGAGGAGATTGATGTCATATATCTTAACTTCAAAAAAGCCTTCAATCTGGTATCCCATGATCAACTCTTGGCAAAACTGGCCAGTTGTGGCCTTGGGTCCACCACAATCCACTGGCTAGGAAATTGGCTCCAAAGTTGGACCCAGAGGGTAGTAATTGACGGAAGTCAATCGTCATGGTGCCCTGTGACCAGTGGGATCCCCCAAGGCTCTGTCCTTGGGCCCATATTGTTCAACATCTTTATTAATGATGTGGACATTGGAGTCAGAAGCAGACTAGCAAAGTTCTCTGATGATGCCAAACTTTGGGGCAAAGCATCCACACCAGAAGAGAGGAGGGTGATCCAGGCTGACCTGGACAGGCTCAGCAAATGAGCGGATGAGAACCTGATGGTGTTTAACACTGAAAAATGCAAAGTTCTCCACCTGAGGAAGAAAAACCTGCAGCATCCTTAAAGTCTCAGCAGTGCTACACTGGCTAGCACTACAGAAGAAAGAGACTTGGGGGTCATCATTGACCACAAGATGAACATGAGCCTGTAATGCGATGCTGTGGCTAGTAAAGCAACCAAAACGCTGGCTTGCTGCTTCTCAAGCAAATCCAGGGACATCATTCTTCCCTTGTACTTGGCCTTGGTGAGGCCACAGCAGGAGTACTGCATCCAGTTTTGGGCTGCACAATTCAAAAAGGATGTGGAGAAGCTTGAGAGAGTCCAGAGAAGAGCCACGTGCATGAACAGAGGTCAGGAAAACAGACCTTACGATGACAGGCTGAGAGCCATGGGGCTCTTTAGCCTGGAAAAGCACAGGCTCAGGGGTGATCTGATGGCCACTTATAAGTTTATCAGGGGTGACCACCAGTATCTGGGTGAACGTTTGTTCACCAGAGCACCCTAAGGGATGACAAGGTCAAATGGTTATGAACTACTGCAAGACTGTTTCAGGCTGGACATAAGGAAGAATTTCTTCAATTTCCGAGCCCCCAAGGTCTGGAACAGCCTGCCATCAGAAGTGGTTCAAGCACCTACATTGAGCACCTTCAAGAGTAAATTAGATGCTTATCTTGCTGGGATCCTATGACCCCAGCTGACTTCCTGCCGTTCGGGCGGGGGGCTGTACTCAATCTTCTGAGTTCCCTTCCAGCCCTAATGTCTATGAAATCTATGAAATACTGGCAGGGGAAGGGGCACCAGTGGACAATCGCTGACCAGGGCTGGTGATCACTGGTGCCAGTGGAACTGCCAGCGGCAAAACCAGAATTGCCACCAGTGCTTCTCTTTGGGGGGCATGCCCAATCTCAGGGGGTGCATGCTCACCTATGTGCACCCCCTATGCATCACCAATGCCTAAATCAGAAGTAAATCTGTGTCCAGTTGTTTCTCGGTTTAATTCCTGAAGCTTAGACTAACGTTCAAAGACTGAATCAATTCAGCCTCTGGCTTTTTGACTGTCTCTACTTAGCCAAAGTCCAAAGTCTACAGTAGGAGCAGCTGTGTGGGAGGTGTGCCTTGCCATTCAGAGGGAACTAGCATGACAGTTTTTCTTTCTAACCAATGTATAGGAGCTCACTGCCAGATTTTCTCACACAAGTTCTCTGAACTGAATTAGAGCCATCAGTAGTATATCCCCATTCTGTTGCATGCCTTCTGCGTCTGTCAGTGAAAGGGACCATGAACCACCTAAGACTGTTTACCTACCGAGTCACTAGCCACCTGGGCATACTCCCCAAATTGAAGGTATGAACTCCATCCTGGTGTCCTTGATTATGTGGGGGGTTGCCTGCAGGACTGTCAGCATAAAGGAAAGGCTGATGTTGGGGAACAGTGCCTGGCTTTTATGAGGGAGTTTCAAAGGTATGTGTCTGTGATTTCCTAGGACGTATTTGGCAGGGGGAAGGGGTTCCACCACCAATCCTGACCAGTGAGAAGCAGCTTTATAAACAATAGAAGGTGATAGGTTTTGATAGATACTAGAGCTCTGCAAAACAGCACCATTTCATTTCAACTTCCATTTCGCCATTTTGATGGAACTGTTTCATTTCAAGTTTCATTTCATTTCAAAGTGTTGTTCCATTTTATTTCATCAAAACTATTTCACTGTTTTGACATTTTGCCCATGTGCTATAATGGGGAAGCACAAAACTGCCTATAACTGTCATTTTTTGGCAGACTTGGATGAAAACAGCAGGGATGGTAGTCCCCACTGAGGCCACAAAACCTGCCAAGCTTCAAGGAGATAGGTGCAGAGTTTTTTGGGAAACTGCACCTCAAGCTGGTGACAAGCAAAACTCATGACATGCATGAGTGTGTGTGTGCATGTGTGTGTGTTTCCTCACTGGTACTAGGGCCTCTACATGACATCGTAGTGTGCCCCAATGAGGTCTCCTCCTCCCCTATAGCCTCAGCTCTGTCCCCCACTTTAAATGACAACAGGTAATAAAATAACTTAGGGAGTACAAGCACAGGAGCACCAGCAGCATCTCTGGCAGCCAAACTGTAACAGAGTCTTTCTTTCCTCTCCTGCAGGAGCTTCTTCTCCAGCAGCTTCTCCAGCAGCTCTTCCAGCCACCCCAGCCCTGGGGCTTAGATGTGCCCGGGGCCCTGCGTCCTTCCAGTCAGGTGCTAGGGGTGTTGGTCTAAGGACATGGCACTGGCAGACCACCAGTGCTGCCGAGGGTACAATGATCTGAAAAGGCTGAAAACCCCTGCAGTACAGCATATTAACCCCAATGTTAAATCTCATCATCTACAACCTAAGAAAGAAGAAGGTGAAAAGAGTTTTATCAAAAACACTGTGGAAAATACAAAGCATGTAACTATTATGACAATTTATATTTTGAGAACATAGACTTAGAAGAACTGGTCATCAAAAATACAAACAAAGAAACAGGCTGTATATATGGATTGTAGTATGTAGCAGCGCAGGGTCCTAGGGGTGGCCGTGAACTCCTCTAGCACCCCCTACCATACCAATGTGATAGTAAAAGCACCCTCACATCTCGCCCACCACGTCTTTGATGTCGACAATGTATAACGGAGGCTGCCCTTAGCCCTCTCTGACACGGTGCCCTGATGTATCTCAGTCTTTGTTCTATCTTGGGTGACTTGGTGCATCCCAGCCTTATGGGCTATGCGTGGCTCCGACCATCCCTGTACCACTCCCCAAGCCTTGCAGATGTACCGAATGTTATTTGGTCGATTTCCCTTTCCGCGCCCCACGGATGCTCTCTGTCTTGTCTCGCAGCCTGCTCCCCACTGGTGCTGTCTGGCTTGTCTGGCTCTGGGGCTTCTCACCACTGCCCGCTCTGGGGCTTCTCACCTTAGAGCTCAGAAGGCCTTGGCCTTACCTGGCCCCCTCCCAATCCTTTGCTCCCTTTCTCAGGGCTGGGGTCAGTGCACCCCTAAATGTTGTGCCCTTTCTGGCACTGGGGTCCCCCCGCTACTGTGGAGCCCCTATGAGGCCTCCAACCCCTAATAGCCTCACCCGGTCCTCCGGTGTAACAACAACAACAAAACAATTACACAAGCCCCTGGGCATAACACAAAGTTAAACCTCCTGGCTAAACATCCTCCAAACCACACCACCTCTCACCCGTGTAACTAGTGGCGGGTACATTCAGGCCTTATTCTCCGTCAGGCAGTATACTCCTTTTTCCTATCTGTCAGCAGAGAGAGAGAGAAAGCACTCACAGCCTCCAGCCTGGGTCTTATAGTAGTCAGCCCTGCCCCTTCTGGTTAGCTGATTCACCAAGTGTGGGCCCTTAGCTCCTCCTGGTTGCCCCTAGAAACCAGCACCTGAGCCCATACTACTGCTTTTCAAGTAGCAGGCACCTTAGTGTCCTACTACATAGTACATGAATCAGTTGGAAACAGTCTAAGAGGTCAAGTCCAGCCCCTAACACAAATGCAGGAATGCATCCCAGACAACTTCTTATCCAAACTCTTAAAGTCAAATTTACGGAGAAGTAGGGCTGAAAGGGACCTTCAGAGGTTATCCATCCAACCCTCTGTTTAATGCTGGATCATCCCTCTCCAGACCACCCATTACAAAATCCATCATCTGACCTCTTAGCAAAACTACACCATCAGCCCTGACTCAACCCAAGACATCATACCCTAATCCCCCACAGGTAAAACAGGGAACACAGTACCACAGTAGCACCATTGTACCAATGTCTTACAGCTGCAAAGATTATTAAAAATATGCTCAAGAGATCGCATGAAGAAAGCCATGCACTCCCCACCCTGCTATACAAAAAGGCAGCCCTCCCCCCAAAAAAGTCTCCAATGAAGGAAACTGAACAATTTCCCTGTACAGTCTATTCCAGTACATTACGGCTCTTACAGTAAGGAAGCTTTTTCTTTTCTTTTCTTTTTCTAAAACCTAATCTAAATCAACTTTTCTGCAATTTAAGCCATTATCCTGCTTCATGTCCCCCTTCTGCTATAGCTGCTTTCAGCTTCAAGCATCATCACCTTCAAATCATAATAGACTTGTGTCCCCCTTTTTCACAATTCACTAGAACAGAAAAAGCAAGGAACTCCATTAGGAGATCCAGGTTCTAATCCATGCTCCAATGAGCATTAAGTATTTTATGCAAACTGCTTCAACAAGAGAGAAAACTCTACCCCATCCTACCCTACTGTCTGTGTCTGATGGTAATGCCCCTCCTTTCAACAGCCTGAGTTCCTGCTCCTTATAGCTAAATTAGTATTGTTTGCCATAGTCTGACTATGCCAGGATGGCATTATGCCCCAGCCAGGATGTTCCAGAGCACACTCTGCTCAACTACCCCCATTTTTGCATACTCCAAACCCTCTGCAGCCCCTCTTGAAAATCTGGTGTCCCCTGTGCTTGTGAGAATGATTCTAGAGCAGTCTCAACAATGTATCTTCAGGTTTGAAGAGTGTAAGTAAGTACAGGTGAGCAGTACATGCTTGGGGACATCACAGTTGGATAATGCTGCTGCAGCAGTGTAGATATTCCCACCAAGTCCTGGGAACTCTTCCCAAGATTTTGAAATTGCATCCAGGTGTTCCTAAATGTAGTTAGTTAATAAAATCTTCGCTACCAAGACAACATATAGTACCATTCTTTTTTTTTTTTTTTTTTAACTTCTATGAACTTTGGGTAGCTCATTAAAATATAAGAGGATCTTGATAATTTGGAAAACCCAGATAAATAAAATTTAAAAATAGCAAAGAAAAATGTAAAGTGCTACACAAAATAAAGGCAAAATTCAAATTCACAAATACAGAATGAGCAATAATGGTCTTGTCAGTACCACTGGTAGAAAACATATTGGTGTTTGATGAATCACAAACTCAGCATAACTCAGGAAATGATGCTGGAGCCAACAAGCAGCTATTGTGTGGGGTTTCATTAACAGAGAAGTTGCCAGATGTTCATGTAGAGCTACAAATCCCACTCCAATGTGAAATATTTTAAATGTGAGTGCTTCACTGCTGTTCAGGTGCCCAGGTACCTCCCAGCTGTTATGCTTCAAAAGGCACTGGAGTAGATGTCAGTGGAGCTCTGTAGCTAGGGGACTGGAAAGCAGATATTCAAATGTGCCTTTCAGGCCTGAGTGTGTGGAGGCTCCCAAGGACTGCTCAGTGGAGATGACAGAGCTCACTGGCTGTCTGGATCTCAGGTTTCTGCTGGGCACTTCTTGCCACTGCATTTCAGGGCAGTTTCACCTGAAGAAGGCTCATCACTTACATATGCAGTACAATCATCCCAGGAAGCTGGGAACAGACTTCTACCATCTACTTGTTCTGCAGTCCCTGACAGTGCCAAACAGTCTCTCCTGTCCTAGTTCTGTTCTTGGCTCTGCCTTAGACTCCCTGGATATGCCTCCACATCTTCCCCCACGCTTGTCAGGACTTCCATTCTAGCACATCCCACCACCAGCTTTCACACACACAAGCCAACCCCCAAGATGATCTGATAAAGCCAACGCCAAGATTGCCCACCACCACTAATCTTGAGAACTCTGCCTCCGACTTGTTTGAGACCAGGAATGAAGAGTACCTGCATCATTGTTTTAGTTCTTCATTTACAGGTTTGGTACATCAGAGCAGAAGTGGACGTGTGGGGCATGCTTGAAAAAGCCAGTGCTCAGAAACAGCAAAGAAGTGATGCCAGTGCCATCTTGAAAAAATCCCTGAGACTGGAATTTTTTTGAGTATTCCTAGTTAGCTTAGGAACTCAAACGCTATTAAAATCCATCTCTTTCCAAATTCCCAGACCAGGGATTTTTTCAAGATGGCACTGGCATCACTTCTTTGCTGTTTCTGAGAACTGGCTTTTTCAAGCATGCCCCACACGTCCACTTCTGCTCCCTGAACACTTTAACCTCCCTGGAAACTCCATCACTGGCCCAAGTGTGGCTGTTCTTAACAAATTTTTAGAAACAGATTTAAATGGGAAATTGCAGAACAAAAACCTTTCCCCAGACTGGATATTTAAGTATGGTTTAAACAGGGACTATGGATTCTTATCCCATGACCTTGATTAGTTTCTGTGACTTCATTGTTCTTATGCATTTACTGCTTGTTTGTTTGCTTCTTCCACCACTGCTACCCTCCCTTGTCTTTTATATTCTAATTCCCGTCTTCTCCTTATAACTCCATTTGTTGCACATCTGTTGTGTCAGGGCAGAGCTCCACACCTAGTCAGACTCAATCATGGAGGCAGACCAATTCATCCCCTAAGCAAGCCCAGAGCATCATCCTGAGTGAAGTGTGCCTGCTTATTGGGAGGACTGCTTACTGAGAGATTCCTGGGTGAGGGGCAGCTCCCAGGGCAGCATTTCCTCAGGGGAAGGGGCTGCCAGCAGGCTCTTCTGCATAGGTGCAGGGCAAGCCATGGATAGGCAAAGGAAATTGAAACCCATGCCAGTCAGGCCCAGATGCCAAAGGAGGCACAGGGGTTGGGGGGAAAGGGACTTAGTCATGGGTGTCTACTACAGGCCACCATACAAGGGGGAGTTGTACCTGGAATTCCCCAGACAGCTCTCAGAAGCCATACAGTCAAAGGACATGGTTGTCATGGGTGACCTAAACTATCCTGACACTGCTTGTGGAACAGTCAGCTAGATCCAACCATTCACATAGGTCCTTAACTTGCAAACAGGACCTTCACGTGACACAGGAGGCATATGGTCCCACTAGGAACTCTTACTGGGCCTTACTGAACTGGGTCCTGGCTACAAGGGATGACTTGGTGGAGGATCTACTGACACAAGGTAACCTAGGGGACAGTGACCATCACTTGATTGAATTCACTATCTAGCATAGGGTGGGAAAGATAACCAGTAGGACTAGACTTCAGAAGGGCTAACTTCAGCATGCTCAGGAGATTAGTTAGTAAGGCACTGAAGAACAGGAGAATTGGTGAGACAGGAGTCCAGGAATGGTGGCTGTTCTGAAAGGGAGCAATCCTATAGGCACATGAGACTATCCCATTGCACAGGAAAGAGGACAACAGGGCCAAGAAACCCATCCTGACAGAACAGGGAAATCCAGAAAAGTCTAGGGGCAAAATAGAGGCATATAGGCTGTAGAATCAGGGGGTAACTACCAAGGTGGAGTATGCCTACTGTGGCCCACATTTGCAGGGAGGCAGTCAGAAAGGCCAAATCAGAAATGGAACTTAGGCTGGCAACCAAAGTTAAGGACAACAAAAAGTCCTTCTTCAGGTATATAGGGAGCAAAAAGGCGGCACAGGGTAGCATAGGACCCCTACAGGATGAACTAGGGCAATTAGTGACAGATAGGGGGGTGGGGACAAGTCTGAGCACTTCAATGAGTTTTTTGTCCTTGTATCCCTAAATTCGGATTAGGACAAAGCTCCCAATTGGATCACAGACAGGCACAAAAGCAAAACCAGCCCACTATCTGTTAGTGCCAACTTAGTGAAAAAACACTTGGAAGAGCTGGATGTATTTAAGTCAGCAGGCCCGGATGATCTTCACCCAAGGGTACTGAGGAAATTGGCTAGTGTCATAGCAGAGCCAGCAGCATGGCTGTTTGAGCACTCATGGTGTTCAGGTCAGGTCCCAGAGGACTGGAAAAGGGCTAGTGTGGTCCCTATTTTCAAGAAGGGGCGGAAGGAGGATCTAGGTAACTATAAACTGGTTAGTCTCAACCCTATTCTCAGGAAGACCTTTGAAAAAAATATTAAGGATCTGTGGAATAAATCAAACTTTGCATTGTGGTTGAATCAGAACTGACAGAGCCAGCTTTTCTTTATTTAGGGCTATACTGTGATCACAGGGAGAATTCCAGACAGCAAGAGGAATCACCCACTTGTCTGTTTCAAAGGATTTCTCAGACTCTCTAAGTTTACAAGCATATTTATACTAAAGACCGAGAAAGAGATAAAAAATACACCTTGGAGAAACAAAACAATAGTAAATTACACAGAAACTTGGAAAATTTACTTAAACAACTATCTATGCATAGGGCTATCCCAAGGCATGCAGGAATGCACAGGGCAAGATATCAAGATAACCCAAGGAATGCAGGAATGTGGATTCCTTATCTCAGAACATTTGAATTAAGCAGTATCAGCACTTCTGGTCTTTGTCTGTTTTTTTCCTAGTCAAGTAAGCCAATTACTTCTACAGATCACATTTGTGAGAGTCCAGCAGGAAAAGCGATGCTAAAGGGCAACCAACACAAATTCGTAGCAGGTAGATCCTGCCTGACTAACCTTATTTCTTTATGACCGGGTCACAAAATGCTTAGACGCAGGAGTCAAGGTAGATGTCATCTACTGGGATTTTAAGATGGCCTTCAGTATGGTATCTCATTCTATTCTCATAGATAAACTGATAGACTACGAGGTAGATGATTACAAGGTCAGGTGGGTGGAAAATTGGCTTAGGGGGTCACACCCAAAAAGTGGTGGTGGATGGGTCAGTATCAACTGTGAAATATGTGGGCAGTGGAGTGCCACAAGGCTTGGTCCTTGTCCGGTGCTGTTCAATGCCTTCATCAATGATTTGGATAAGGGCATGGAAGGCACTCCGTCCAAATTTGCAGATGATACCAAATTATGGGTAAAGTTAACACACTAGTGGGTAAGGAATGAACAAAGGTGGATCTAGACAGTTTGGAAAAGTGGGTGGAGCAGAATAGGATGCAGTTCAATAAAGACAAGTGCAAGGTGCTACATCTAGGAAGAAGGAATCGCCAGCATGCTTACAGGCTGGGGGAAGACCTTTTCAGCAGCTCTGTGGCAGAAAGGGATCTTGGAGACATAGCTGACTCCAAGACAAACATGAGTCAATGTGACGAAGCGATCAGTAAAGCTAACTTCACTTTATCATGCATTAGCAGGTGCATGACAAATAGGTCCAGAGAGGTGATACTTCCCCTTTATACGGCACTGGTCAGGCCGCAGTTGGAGTACTGCATCCAGTTTTGGGCAACGCACTTCAAGAGGGAGGTGGACAACCTTGAGAGGGTTCAGAGGAGGGCCACTCATATGGTTAGGGGCCTGCAGGCAAAGCCCTATGAGGAGAGATTGGGGGCCCTGGATCTCTTCACCCTCCACAAGAGAAGGCTGAGAGGTGATCTTGCGGCTGCCTACAAATTCATTGAGGGGCTGGGGCACAAGGAATAGGATATGCTCCATTTACCAGGGCACCCCTTGGAGTAACTAGGAACAATGGCCACAAACTGTTGGAGAGCAGATTTAGGTTAGACATCAGGAAGAAGTTCTTTACGGTGAGCATTGGCAGAATCTGGAATAGGCTTCCAAGGGAGATGGTGCTCTCCTCTACCTTGGGGGTCTTTAAGAGGAGGCTAAATAAGCACCTGGCTGGGGTCACCTGACCCCAGCACTCTTTCCTGTCCAGGGCAGGGGATTGGACTCAAGGATCTGCAACAGTCCCTTCCAACCTAAACATCTATGAACCAGATGGCCACTGTTAAGGCCTCCTGATTTGCTCCTAGGGAGAACAGACTACCCATTTACTTCCAGCTATGGGAGCAAACTCCAGGCCAGTCAACATCTCCTCAAAGTCTGCTCTGGTAACCTTCTCTGATCCTGTGGTCTACAATTTCCTGGTTTCCTGACCCTACTAGCTCTGTTCCTGGACTCTGGCTTTTGGGTTTGCTTTGGATCTGGTAATTTGGTCTCTGACTCCTGAAGTGTAACTCAGCATATGACTTCGACTCTGCCTCTGGATTTTCCCTTGGATATAGTAATTTGGTATCTGAGTCCTGAGCTCAATTTGGCCTGTATTTTAGTCTCTGACCTTGCCTCTGGTACTGCCCTAGTGGCCCAACCACTAGGCCAGACCAACTGCTACCCAGTCTTTACAGTCTGGCTGGCCTTAGTTTCTCTTAAACTGTCAGCATCTTCCCATGGTGGACCCAGCAAACACTAGGGTTTCCCTGAAGGATGAAAGGCTATTTGCCAAGACTTTTAGCAAAGGGTCAAAGCACTGCAGTGTCAACATAGATGAAGACCTTCCATCAAGAGCGATAAACCCTGAGAGCCCAGGCTGCTGTTCATAATACCTATTCAGCATAAACCTTTCAGACCACCTATGAGCTGGGAGGTGCCTCTGCTTGAGTGCTGTGTGATGGCCAGAACCAAAAGGGCTAATGGGCAACTTACAGCAAAAGAAATCTGCTTTTTGAATATCTGAAAATAAAGCTTATGAAACTGCTACCTGTAAATGTTTCCTGCCTGTTTGGAGTATAACCATAAAGAATATATACATAACTGTTTGAACCAGTCATAAGACAAACATAAGTTTTTAAAAAGCAGAACTAAAGTGAAACTGCAAACCTAGCTGATTTAATAAATTTTTGCTTAGAGTCAGTAAAATTAACGAACCTAACCACAAGGTATAACATAGTGGGTTGAACTTGGGTGGGAACATGCTAATTTCAGATCCCAAAGTGATGTGGTGTGATTTGCTTATTGGGTAAACCCAAGCTTGGGCAGTAACCTATTTATTATAATTTCTAACAAATTTTAACCCCATAGGGTAACAGCTATACGGTAAGATTGTGAGTGGGTCTAAAGCCAACAGATTAGCATAAACAGGATATGAAAGAACACACACGTTAAGCGACCAGCAGGAAGGATGGAACAGAATGGTCATTGCTGTCCCATGCCACCCAGATCTCTTACTCCCAGTGTGAGCGAGGACCAGATCCTGACTGAGGGACCTTCCCTGGTATTTTTCCTCTGACAGCGTGGATCTGGGATGCCTGACTTCACTGAATCAACTTGATGTGTATCTGACACTGAGGGACTATCAATAAGTTGCTAACCAAGTGGGAACTCTTTGTTAATTTGTCTGTCTATTTTTATTATCACTGCCAATTTTTAACTTTTATTGTTATGTTGTCTGTTTATTAGCTTAACCTTTTTATTAACTGCTATATGTGCAAACTATATCTTTTGTTGTTATAAGTCAAATTCATTTTACTGTCATAAGTGAAACTTGTCATTGCTTCCCTCCCAACATCACCTCCCCGATCCCAAACCAAACAGCCCAGTGACTGATACAGTTGCAGTACGCAGTCAGCCTGCAACTAAATTGATAAATTCACAGTGGCCAGCTGACCTGTGACAGTGCTGTCATGGCAGCCTTGGGAAATTTGTAGGGTTTCTTCAACAGTGACACCACCTATTTTATACATGTCCTCAAATCTATCTTTGTGACAAGGTGAAGATTGGCATTATACCATGACCTTGGCTAAAGGGTTTTGCTCCTCCACTCAGGGTTAGATCAATCACTGTTTGGAAACAAGAAGAATTTTTTACCCCATGGTCTTACTGGTATGCACTATAGGGATTTTGCCTTCCTCTGTAGTGGAGGGGATGAGGGGAATGGCATTGGGTACTCTGGGAACAGGACTGTGGCTGAAGCTGTCCTCTGATTCTCTGGAAGCAGGGCTGGAGCAGGCTGGGGGCCCTGCCTAAGCCCTTTCAAGACTATCCTGGATGGCCTGGTTCAGAAGGGGTCAAACTCCTCTGCCATGGCCTGGATAAACCTATCCAAGTTATCCAAGAAGGGACTTGACCCATCCAGCAAAGGGCATGTCCAATTCAAGGTATTATCTGGATCTAAACCCTGGAGATAATGGGGAAGATGAATTTGTAGACAATAGACCAAGACCTGAGAGGCAAAGGTGGAGAGGCATGGAGGGTTAGGGGAGGGCACTTTAAGACAGCGTCACAGAAGCGGGATCAGACAGAAGCTCCCCACAAGGGTAAGGAACAAGAGCCCAAATATAAGGGGACAGTTAAACCAGGAAGTCACCCCCTGAGAGACTGCAAAGTTGTAAAATGTGGCTTCTCTCAACAACAGGGGGCAAGATGGCAAATTGTCCCATATTAGAATCCACAGGATATTATCATGGACTACAGATAGTTAACCTAGGTCAAAGAGATGACTGTCAACCTCTTAGGACTTGGAATCTACCTGTGGTTCAGGAAGGATGAGGCCCACTTGTTCATCCTACTGGAGAAGGAGGTGATCAGGTCTCTGAGCTCTCAGAGACCAATGAGATGTAAAACATATTCAATGGGACACTAAATATGAGGACTTTTATAAAATAACACTTACAGGCTTGGAATAAATGCTTACTTCCCTGTTTTATGCTTATATGAGGGGTGATGCACATCTGGCCCATGGACCAGATTCAGCCTATGGAACTGCTCTATCCAACACACAGAATATGGGCCTCTGGATCCTGATGGACATGGCCATCAGTGGCAGGAGGGTGAGTCAACACTGAAACAGTTCTGGTCACCCTGCAGGTGTTTGGAGAATCACTACTACCACTAATGCTTTTGTCCTATCGCCATATGCCCTGGTAGGAAACTGGAGCTAGAGCTGCTTCAGTTGCATGCCGTGCACTAGAGCCAGAGCCAGAGCCACTCTGCTCTTCCCTTTGGCCTTTACCCCAGGCTTGAACTGGAGCTGGAGCTGGAGTGTGGCAGGGCACTGCTGGTGCCTGCCACTTTAAGGGTTGAGTCAAGCAGCCACCAGGTGCTTGATTACAGTGGCCATTTTAGATCTCTGGCTGTCTATATAATCAGAACAGTTCACTGCTGGCAGACCAAGCAGAAACATTCACTGCTGGCTACAAGGCTGAATGCAACATCCTGGAAGTAAGGGCAGGAGCTGTAGGGGATGGTTTGGAGGCTCCTGGTCCTGGGCATGACCTAAAACTGCACCCTTCTGGGAGTGGGTGGCCTGGTAGGGCTCCCAGGGGCATGGGAGGAAATATCAAGCCAATTACCACCCCAGTAAAAGGTGGGTCGGGGCACTTTAATAACCCCAGCTCCCACAACCAGGTGGGTTACCCCATAGAAGGGCCAAGAAGGCAGACCCAGGGTAGAGAGTGGGCTAGTGGCTCATAGGCCTGACTCAAAACACCTTCACCTGGTCAATGCTGGGGCCAGGACCAGAAGAGTCAAAAGAGCCAGGGACCCACCGTGAGGGATGCCCAGAGCTGAGGGCCTGGGGTTCCTAACTGGCCTTAGAGGTGAGGCCAGGGCCTGTGTGGCTGAAGGTCCTGGGGGGACCACACCCGAGAGGGGTTGCTAGGGAGCCCAGAATGAGGGTGGAGTTAAGCTGCCTAATTAGAGGGATCCAATTGGGGTCTGGATTGGAGGATTCTGGGGCCCAGTGTGAGACTGGTGATTTTAAGATCTGTGGATGCCATCTGCAAAACTTAGGCTGCAGTGTAGGGGAGGAACAGAGCTGCAGATAGCACCCCTGAGCATTGGGGCAAGAAATGGGCAGCCTTCTGCCTAATTAACAACATAATTATATACCATCAAGGCATGGCAAGAATGGAGGTGGGCAGTTGCCCATAAAAACAGGCAGGTTGGCGGGCCTGCATGAGATCTGGCCCCAAGGGTACCCTTGTTACATGGAGCAACTGCCACCACATGCCCTGGGCTGAGTCCTGAGCCACTATGGCCCTAGGCCAGGACCACAGACACTGCTGCCACTTGTCCCAAGCTGCAGCCAGGACCAGAGCCAAAGCATCCATGTACCACAAGCCTGGCCTAGAGCCACTGCATGCCCCAGACTGGAGTATGGCTACAACAGTTTCCACCAACACATGCCCTAGGTCAGAGCCACCATATGCTCTGTGCTGGATCCAGGCAGCAAGGACCCCTGGAGTCCAAATCTGCTCCAGGCATGAAATGAGTTTGACAGCTGTAGCATATGGGAAATTTCCCTGGGAACTAATATGCTTCTGTCTTTTTAAACTTCTATGTGGTAAAAGGGGACCCCTGGACTTAGTGAGGGGAAGGAGGAAAAGTCCCTTCAGAGATGGAGTCAGTAGTATAGTTTGTACTGTTCTTTAAGGAGAGACTCATTGAATTCATGGATTTGGCCAAGGGAAAAATATCGAGCCAAGGTACAAAAGAATAAAAAACTCTGGTATGATAGCTCTATATATACCATACATAGAGCTGGGTATAGGAGCCCAGGATATGGTGCTTATACCTATGCAAGGAGACAAGCTCCAGGAAGCCTAGAAGGGGCCCTTCATGGTTGTCAGACAGCTGAACATTGCAAATTATACGTCTGAACTGTCAAATCACTCTCACTATCCTTGAATTTATCATTTGTAGAGACAGGAAGCCATGCAAATCAAGTCAGGCAGAGGGCAATGCAGTATGGCATTTTAGGGACTAATTGGTTTAGAGGCACAAGCTTTTGTAGGCATCAGCCTACTTCATCAGATGCTCTAAATGGACTTCTCCAAGATCATGCCACCAGGATATCAAAATAAAGGGGAAACTTAGGTCTCAATTTATACAAACATAAAACCTTTTTCTTGGGAGGTACTGGACCTAAGTTTTTCATAGCAATGGGAATCATAGAGGTTCAGCAAATTCCAGAAGGTTTTCAGAACTTACACTTCCATGGACAATCTACATTGGAAATAAGACAAAACCACTAGGAATATGGAACCTCAGCCCATCTGGAGTGCACTTCTAACTTGATCCAGATTAGAGAGTGTGCTTGGTGACCTGCAAGCACTTATGGACAAAGTCTTTCAATGCCTCCTTAACCTTCTGGTTTCTCATGCTGAATATGAATGGGTTCAGCAATGGCATCAACGCTGCAGTCACCAGAGAAGTGATCTTGTTGTGGTTCATTGAGCTAGCTTGTGAAGGCCTGACATAAATGAAGACGGGGTGCCATAGCCAATGGTGACCACAATGAAATGAGAACACAAGTAGAGAAGGCCTTCTGCTTGCCTTTAGCTGTAGGGATACAGATAATAGTGCAGATAACACAGAAGTAGGAAATGACTGTCAATAGCAGGGAGCCCAACAGTGCTGGCAGAGAGACAATGAAGTCAATGAACTCCACCAGTTGGGTGTCAGTGCAGGCCAGGTGCAGTAAGGGGGCACTGTCACACACAAAAAAAAAAGACTGATGATATTGGGGCCACAGTAAGGCAATCTAAGCTTTCATCACAGTGGGAACCAAGATGGGAAAGAATCCACCCATCTATGAGCCTGCCAGTAGCCAGATGCAGAATCTTCCAGTCATAATGAGGTTGTAGTGCAATGGATAACAGATGGCTACATACTGGTCATAGGACATCACAGCCAATAGAACATATTCTGAGATGCCCAGCAAGAAATAAAAGTAGGATTGAGCTAAGCAGCCACAAAAGGAGATGATCTCTTTCTCCACTAGGACATTTGCCAATGTTTTTGGGATCACGGTCACAGTAAGCAAGACCTCAATAATAAAGTTGCAGAGGAAGAAGTACGTGGGTGTTTGCTGATGGTGGTCAGTGCATATCAGGGTGATGATGACAGCATTTGCAATCACTGTCATCAACAAGATGATGGTGAAGAAGAGTATGAAAAGGATATTCTCCACTTTGTAGGGATTGGGAAAACCTACCAAGATGAATTCAGTCACCCTTGTTCCATTCCATGTCTCCATATGCACCATGGATCTTATCTGCACAGAAGATAATAAAATAATAAAATTGACTCATTTCAGATTGTATTGAGTAGTGTGCTCAGAATTATAATGGAAATCACTGTGCTTAATAAATAATAGTATATAATAATCAAAATGATGAACCAATATATAACAGAAAGATTAATATTAAAGAACAAGACCATAAATAAAGAGGCAAAGAAGAAAGTGATATTTAAATTGGAATCAGTGTCTTATTCTAAAACATCAGATCCTGCTTGGCTAAACATTATCATGGGCAGTACATGAATCTCAGAATGAAAACCAATGTCTGGCAGTAGGTAAAAGCTCAAACTAGATGTTCATAATGGTCCCTTCTAGCCTCAAAATCTATATATCTAGGAAGACAAGAAACATAAATGACACTGAAAACAATTAACCAGATGATAAGGATGATGAAAAATAATTAACTAAACTTGTGAAATATGAGACATTTGGTGACTGTTTGAGCCTAACATTTTCAAAAAGGAATAAAATAAATGTGAATGATTTATCTGGACAGCTTTGAGAATCTCAACCTACATCATTAACTGTTAATATTTCAGGACCTGTGCCTCTTAATTTATGCAATTTAATTCTACATGTTCTCTGTATCAAATCACTATGACTGAATTTTCCAGAGGAAAAAGGATTTTGTTTATCCAAAAGATAATAAATAGGTGAACAGAGACTGTCATTTAAGCACTTCTACAGGAGACAAATTTGTGATAGAAATTTACCATAAATGTGTAACAATGAGGGTCATTTGACTGTTGGAAGGAATGATCCAGGGAAAGGAAGTCTATACATCTCTTGAAGCCTTCAAACTGAAACAAGATGTCTTCCTGGGATATATGCTTTGGTCACATACACACAACCTCTATGAACATGGCCACTAGAGATAAACCCAGAGTGGCCTCACTAACAAGATTGAGGTCTGGAACATGACACTTTCTGTAACTGGATGAGATATGGGGGTAGATGTTCTTGGCCTTATTCTCCCTAGGATGTGCCACCATCACAGTGTAGGCAATAGCTGTGAGATCAATAGCTCACTAATTCTAACTTACTTAACTAATGCTAAGGAACATATCTCTATGTACCTGATGGCCTCCACAGGCAACTTGTTTGAGGCTAATAGCCATAACTCAGAAATGGCATTTTATTGGAAATTTTGACAATTTGCTTGCATTCTAAATTGGGACGATTTTTTTTGGTTTTTTTGCAATTTTCCTATGAAATATAAAAACAACTAATTCCAGTAATTCAGTTAATGTCATCAGTTCATGATGATGACAATGCTGATGATAGTGGTAATGGTGAAAAGACTCTAAACGTGTATGACAAAGACTTACCACATGAAGCCGGGAGGCAGCAGGACACCACACAGAGGAATGAAGCCAGCAAAAGTGAAATTACAGTGGGCAGAGATGCCACAGATACAGATCAAAGAGAAAAAAGGCAGACAAGCCGGAGGGAGCCGGGAACAGTTCCTGCATCAGCTTGGACACTTTTTATACAGGCATGCTGGGGCCGATTGGCCTGTCAGATGTCTGGAGCCAGGCAAAAAGGCCTGGTGGAACAACAACCTGGGGGACTGAAAGTAGAGTCCCCAGTGTAGCAGAGAGGGTGAGAGCCCACAAGTAATCTGCAAGGGAAGCCCTGGTGGGCACCCCAGGAAGGGGTTGCTCCAGGACTTCATAGGCAGCCAAGATCAGAGGTGCCATCCACAGAGCCAGTGTGGACAGCCTCAACCTCCAATGAAGACTGGAGCCCAGTGGGACCCAGCAGCACAGCAGGTCAGCCACTGGTGACAGACAGCCAAAACCAAGCCCAGAAGAGGGGCAAGGCACTAGAGAATAGGGTGGTGCCAAGCACGGATTCTATATAGACAGGGAGAGAGTGCCACCAGAGACACTCACGAGGAAAGGCGGCATCACTACAACCATCAGACCCAGTGGACTCAAGCGCTATGAAAACCTGGAACACCATCCTCGACAACGAATGGTTCCATCATGGTTGGAGGTAGGTGGGGTGTAGGGGAGGCAGAGCCGCAAAGGGAGTGATAAGGAGGGAAGCATCAGGGGAGGCAGGACCAGAACATCGTCCTCCCAACTGAAATAAATCGATCATCAAAGACGTGGCAGCAAGGTTCTTGGTGCACCACCCCAAAGTCACCCAGCAACTGGCCCATCTGTCCCAAAGAAGCCACAGCAAGACTCGAGCAGAAGTCGCACGCACGACATCCATTGGAGAGACAAGGGAGATTACAATATGACATGACATATATTGTGCATTACAGCTATGGAACTGTCATAATATAAGTGATCTCAGAGTAAAAGATATCAAAACAGGATTTAATCTCAAATTTCATTTTTCCATAGTGTAATTTTTCAAAGGAAAAAGAAGTAAATGTAAACCTTTTTTTCTCCCCTTAGTAATACACATGTACACTTTTACAAATATTTTGTTTTGCCAAAATAGATTTTTCTTTTTCCAGAAAACTTTCCAGTTAACATTTCCAACTAGCCCTACTCAACCCTTAAGCTCTTTTTGAGGATTTCAGAGCTCAGGTGAGGTGTCCATCTCCTTGAGACTTTTCTGATGTGGAAGGATAGGTCTCCCTGAGGTCAGTGGCTCTACCAACATACCTTTCCAGGATTGTTCCAAGGCAAAGATTTCTGGGAAATCTCTCATTCACCACACCTAGTGTGGGAGGTTGGTGACAAGACACAACCCATGTGAGGACACTGGTTCAGAAATTTGAGCAAGTGGGCTCATATCTAGACAGAGGCTGCTGTAAAAGCTATACTTTTCTAACTCTTCTACCTCCCTGTCAAATTTTCCAGCTTAATCATTTGATGAACATTCTAGTTATGCTTTTGTCTTTTCATCATCTCTCCAGCATTGTCAGGCCATATGGGAAAACCTGTGAGATTTTTTGCCAACTGGCTATAGATCTCTGGCTTGATGTTCATGACAAGCCTCCACTGGGCTACCAGTTGTGTCCAGTTGATTGAAACTAATGTTTCTGCCTCACTACCTCTAGATTCCTAAGTCTAGTCAAAAAGTAGTTCTCTGTGGCTCTATTCCTTTAACTTCCTACGCTGATTTCAAAGCACAACTCTCTAAGGTAAGTGACCCACTCCTCTAGACAGGCACAATGAACTGAAGAGCATAAATGCTATTTTACCACTGAAGTATGGAATTGTGGGCCTACTTTGCTGTGTTTGAGTCCCTTACAAACTGTTAATAAGGAAGTTGTGGCCTCTTCCTAACCACTTTTTGTGTCTTAGTTTTAGGCTAAGATAAAGAAATGTTACAGAAGTTGACCCCTTGATGTTTTTTCTAGAAATTCAGGCAGAGGAATAGGATTCCATTTAGGCCCCTACTTACTACTTAGACAGCATATCTAGCAGGTTAGGCTGGTTTTATGACATTTGGCTTAAGTGGTTTAATATAACAGAAGGAGGGAAAGAGAGGGAGGACTGGGGCAGTAGTCCCAGACACTACATTTGTAGGAGCAAGGTGCACAAATAGCCATGACCTATTAGGAACTGATTGTGCCACCACAGTCAGAACTGCAACAGCCAGTGCTGTTCCACATAACACGTGTGCCCTGGCTATGGAGCTACAATGCTACACCTCTGTCTGAGTTCATAGGGTTAGGATGGCATAAATACTAAGTGCTGAGTAATGGTAGAATTAATGCTAAGGAAGATCATAAGGATTTGGTCCATAGATCACAGGCCTTCTTGAACTCACACAATGATAAGTAAAACAAACAAAACCCCCCACAAAAAACAGGCAATCCAGTTTCAGGAATTATTAACACAGATATTTCTCACACAACTTTATTACCAGGAGATTAATTAAAATAATTCATTCTTTTAATGAGAGTGGAATGGGTAGGGTTATAATATACTGCATTGTTTGTTTTAACTCTCTCTCCACTCACTTTCAGAACTTTTTTTCCCCATTTGAGTTCATGAGTTTAATAAAAAGATTTCTGTACCATTCACTAGTAGGAATTGGTTGAGGGAATTATATCTCCAAAGTTACATTTATTAGCATAGACCTTTGCATGAAAGAAAAGAGAAAAACCAATTAGTTTGCAGATAATTATACAGTATCTTAAAAGTTGTTTGAAAAGTTTTCCACTGCTTGACTGACTCATACACGTTCAGCATTTTAAAGTAGTAGCAACTCCAAATTTATTAGACTAGTGTGCTAAAAAAATCTAGCTCATTATATTTTCCATTTGTCTCATTGCGCCCTTGTTTTCCACGGGTGACTGTCACTTTGGAAAGGATTTATGATGTTAGGTTCATTTTTCTGCCTGCTATCTGGATTTGTGGGTTTTACCTATCATCAGATCTGGAATAAGGACACTTGAAAGAAACCCAGAGAAGATGCACTAACTGGTATAAATGCAGCCACGGCCTCTGCTCCTAGCAGTCCAGCTGGCTGGAACATTGGAAGAAGTCCTGACTTAATTTGATAGTGTCTCTGTCTGATTGTCAGAAACCAGGGTCCTGAGATATTATTGGAAAAGGTAATGGGAAAGCTAACCAAAATGAAATGGTTGTGAAGGAGGGAAACAAGACCAGTTCAAATGCTTTTTCCATCCCCAAACATATGCATGTAAAAAAAAAAATCTCTCTGTGATTTCTGTTTTTTGGTTGATGAAAAATGTGTCTTTCTTCATTAAACACCACCTATTTATTTAAGATGGTGTTGCAGCAATGTTGGAGTGGTGATTGCCTAGGAAATGTGTGAGAGGCAACTATTTTTTTTCCAAAATATAATTTTGTGTCATACTTTTTGTCATTGCCATTGAATGGACTATAACTTGTATATTTTCTTTCCCAATGCTACACTAACAAAACTAACGAATGGCATCTATATGTGGTGTTGTGAATCCTTTGGCCATAATTATTCTGAGTTCTTAAAAGTTTGAGAAAAAATGTAACTATAACAATTATTTCTTTCAAAATTGCAGAGATTCCTTTTATTCCCTGGTATTCCCTTCAGTAGCTATTGGCATATTTATTAAATAGTTGCTATTTTTCATTTCATCTTCTTTTTAAAGAACAGTCATCAGCCATTTTCGTTCCATTTTCTTTTCACTGATTGATTCATTTACTCAGGAATAAGCTGTGATACAGTCGCTCACTTAAAATAATATTTTACGATCTGAGTGTTGCCACAATCAAAAGGGCTGCTTGTGTAATAAGGTTCTGTTCAGGCCAAGCATTATAATTTAGCCTTTGATAATAGCTTGTTATTTTGACAGACACTCTTCTCTAACTATGAATATATGTTTTCTCCAATTTTATACTTAGATTATGAGCTCTTTGAATCAGAAACTGTCTTCTTGTTCAATCTTTGTACAGCATCTACTATACTGGCTTTGTCCATGGTGCTTCTGAAACAGGGATTTAAGGTGATAGTAGTAATAATACCAAAATGAGTAAAAACTGTGACAAGACGTCATATATTCTACACATAAAGAATTGTCACAGTTTTAAGTTAGAGAGAGAGAGAGAGAGAGAGAGAGAGAGAGAATGAAATACTTGTTGTTTTGGTTTTTTTAAAATGGCTCTGTGTGTTAAACACTAAAAAAAAAAAAAAAAAATCCTGCCAGCCTGGAGGTGCTCCCTCTGTCCCCAAGCTCAGCATGCTCTACAGGGGCCAGCAGGAGGGTGAGGGTGCTACAGTGTGGAACAAGCTGGCAAGCAGCCCCAGAACTGTGACACCCATGGGTCCTAACCAGCTCTGTCACCATCCACCTGTGTTTCGCCACATGTAGCTACTCCACTGTAGAATAGTACTTATGTCAGGCAATACTATCCTACAGCTGAATTAATTATTTTAATGCATTCTAATAGTGCCGTATGCCTAGACGTGACACTTTACTGCGGAGCTAATTAGTCAGCTCCACAATAAAGCATCTCATGTAGATGCACCCACTCAATGCTGCTCTAAAGCAGAGGCATTTTTTTATTTCTGGTATTTGGCACATGCACAGAAAAAGTGAGCAGGAGGCATGTGCTTTAGGGCAGCACTCCTCAGCCTGGACTTGAGGTGCTGTAGACCTAACTACATCATTTATGTGATTTTAATTTTTTTGTCCTCAGTCACTAAGAAGCTTAAAGCTTGTATTTAAAGATTTATTTAATGTTTAATCATTAGACAGAGGTATGCGTCTTCAAAGTTAAGTTACGGTATTTGATAGCATTTTATAATTTCCTTGTATTAATAGTTCCTGCTTCCACAACCAGTGTAATTTATAACAGTCAGTCATTTGTGGAGTAGCTTGCTATTTGCTTTGAGCAAAGCTTTGGAAAGGAAGCTGCATCGCTCAGTTGATAAGGCCACTAGTTACAGAATCAGGACCTAGATTTAATCCTGAGCGTGGGCAGTGGGTTTCATTCATCCCATCCACTTCCAGTGTGGCCCTGAGGCTCTCCCAGCCTAATATGCAATATGTACCATGACCTACCAGCAAGGTAAAGGTACCTGAGGCTGGTGCCTCATATTGGCCACATCTCCTTTTTATGCTGAGTCTTAAAAAACAACAGACCTCTCTCTTAGTGGCCTGTAAATGAGACACCTGCACCTTTAAAGGTTTGAAAATCTGAGAGATCAATGCTATAATTTATCATTTGCAAGACTTAGGGTCAGATAAAAATTCAGTGAAGTTCAGTGGAGATAAACCAATTTATACCAGCTGAAGGTCTGACCTGAAGTCTTTCTTTACCAGAAGTTTTAGGATTCGTTAGTCAAAGCTTTCCTGTATATGTACAGAGATTGGACCAGAAGATCCTTGAGGTCCTTTTGAACTCTATGATTCTATGGTGTTTACATGCAGAATAAGGTCCCAGACTTGACTGATCAAACAAATACAGATCCAAACTTTTCCATCTAGAAACAGATGGTGTTTGTGTTCTTCATTCCATTTCAGATCCTTCTCATAAATTTAGAGCAAGGTGACAGCTAATGCATGCCAGAAAAGCTCCAATGATCTCCTTAGTCAAGCTAAGGAAGTATGGGCTGCATGAATGGACTGTAAGATGGATAGAAAACTGGCTGGAGCATCAGGATCAGAGAGTAGTAATCAACGTCTCAATGTCTAGTTGGCTGCCGGTATCAAGTGGAGTGCCCCAGGGGTCAGTCCTGGGACCAGTTTTGTTCAATGTCTTCATCAACAACCTGGGAAATGGCATAGAGTGCACCCACAGCAAGTTTGCAGATGACACCAAGCTGGGGGAAGTAGTAGATACATGGAAGGGTAGGGCTAGGATTCAGAGTGACCTAGACAAATTGGAGGATTGGGCCAAAAAAAATCTCATGAGGTTCAACAGGAACAAGTGTAAAGTCCTGCACTTAGGACAGGGCAATACCATGCACTGGGACAGCCTGGGGGCTGACTGGGCAGCAGCTCTACAGAAAAGGACCTGGGGGTTACAGTGGACAATAAGCTGAATATGAGTCAGCAGTGTACCATTGTTGCCAAGAAGTCTAACAGCATACTGGGCTACATTGGTAGGTATTTTGCCAGCAGGTCAAAGGAAGTGATTATTCCCCTCTATTCAGCACTGGAGTACTGTGTTCAGTTCTGGGCCTCCCACTACAGAAAAGATGTGGACAAATTGGAGAGAGTCAACAAAAGTGGTGACAACAAAAGTGGTGATGGGGCTGGGGGACATGACTTATGAGGAAAGATTGAGGGAACTGGGCTTATTTAGTCTCGAGAAGACAGGGAGGGGATTTAATAGCTGCCTTCAACTAGCTGAAGGGCGGGGTTCAAAAGAGGATAGAGCTAGCCAGGGGTCAGCAACATTTCTGGACAGAGTGCCAAAAACACTCACAACTTCAACTTGTAAGATGTTGGCATGCCAGGGGTGGATAGCAGGGGAGCCACAAAGGGCCTGATACTTCTGGCCATACAGCCCCAGCCCCTTCCCTGCGATCCACACAGAGGCATGCGTGCCAAGCAAAATGTCTTTGAGTGCCACACTTCGGCACCTGTGCCGAGGGTTGCCTACCCCTGAGCTAGACTGTTCTCAGTGGTAGCAGGTGACAAAATAAGGAGCAATGATTTCAAGCTGCAGCAAGGCAAGTTTAGGGTAGATACTAGGAAAAATTTTCTCACTAGGTGGGTAATAAAACATTGGAACAGGTTACCTAGAAAGGTGGTGGAAGCTCCATCCCTGGTGGTTTTTAAGACCTGGCTAGACAAAGCTTCAACTGGGATGATCTAGTTGGGAATAGTCCTGCTTTGAGCAGGGGGTTGAACTAGATGACCTCCTGAGGTCCCCTCCAACCCTAATTTTTTATGATTCTATAATTTTTGTGTGTTCTTTGATCCATCAGGGCTTAAATATGAAAAAGAGAAACAATGTAGAAATAAAAAAACTGCAAATCTTGCTGTACTTGATCAAGCCAATTGCACATCTAACCTGGTTTTCCTTTATCATACAGACACTCCTCAGAAAATGCCAGCTCTTAGTTTTAACTTGTTCTTATTCTGCTTGTTTATTTGTTGTTTGTTTTTAACTAAAGAAGAAACATAATCGAGCAATTCTTCTGTTGCAAAGAACTGGGAAATGTTACTACAGGTCAGAATACTTTTAACATTGTGGATTCTTAGGTGAAAACTCTGGGTTGATCTTGTGAATCATGTTTGTACACTTAACAGTGCTGGCACTTAACATTACCTGGCGTCACATGGCGCCCTTGAAATGATCTCAAGACACAAAGTTGTTATTTGAAAAGCATGTAATATCTTGGTTTGCATGGTTATAACTTGAACATGTACCATGCCATACAGGAACTTCCTTAAGTCTTGAGCCCCAGAGTTGACCTGATCAGTTGATCATTGCCTGGCTGGAACTGCTTGGGGGAATGCGCCCCAGCGTGGTCCCTGCCAGCCAACAGCAGGCCAGGGCAGCTCCAGGGATTAAAACATAGTGCCATCCTGATCAGCTAATCATTTGCAGCCAGGGACTATCTAGGAATCAAATCCTGGGACAGTCCCTGACAGCTGATGGCAGATCGGGATGACCCAGGGTTCAGACCCTGGGACCATTATTGGCAGGGATGGCCTAAGGGCTGAGCCCTGGGCCAGTCCCTGCCATCTGGTGGCAGATCAAGGGGGCCCTGGGACTCTATCCCTGGGGCCTAGCTGTCTGCATAATCTGATTGTCAAGTGTCAGTGACCTCCATTGGGTTTGAGCCAACAGCAGATCAGTTTGGCTTCAGGGTTCAAACGTTTCCCCTCCCTAACCATTAGCAGCCCCCCTACCTATCTGAAGCTGGCAGAGAAGGCCCTGGGACTCAAATCCCCAGGCTGTCCATGCCAGCTGATGGGCGATCAGGATGGCCCCAAGGTTTGAGCCCTGGGCCATCCTGATCAGCTGATTGTTGGTTGACAGGGACAGCATCTAGGATTGTGGAGTCCTAGAGCCATCTGGCAATGAGCTAACTACTAGACACCCAACCTGCTGGTGCAGGAGGAAAACTGAGTAGAGGTTTTCAGGAACCTGGGTTTGACTTAGGGCACCTAAATTCTACTTAAGACCTTTTATTAAGCAACTATACACAGATCCACAAAAGCACCTAAATACCTAAAGTGGGACACAGATACCATTTGAAAGAATGTAATCCACAAAACCCAAAAGAATGTAATCCAAAACCTTTGCCTGATCAATTATGCACCTTAGAATTAAAAAAATCTAACTTTTCAGCAGTGACTTTCCCTACACACTTTGAATGTTGCAACTGTGCATACTCAACATAAATCTGAGAGGTGCCAAGATGACATTTAAGACACTCTGAGATCCAGAAAATATGTGCATATCAACCTGTTTTGAGGGACCTAATCCAGTAGGCATGCTCAGAACACAATTAATAGATACCAGTAGCATTGAACTCGCCAGAAAGCATTGTTTCTGTGCCATTCATAGCCCTAATGGGAAGGAAGTTATCCCACTGCTGTTCAGCTATTTTAGTCCATGAATGTTCAAGGCACGGGGCAGAAAAGCCAATGGGGGCAGGAGAATGCCCAGGTTATTTATCTTCCTGAACATCATGCATTTCAGTGAGCCAGACCCACTTTAAGCTTTTTCTCTCTCTCCTGGCCCAGCATACTTTACCTTCCTGGCTGTCTTGTGGGTCAGCTTCAAGAAGAGGGCTATACAATGGCTAGTCTATGATCTAGTGCTTAGAATAGTTTACTGCCAAGTGGGATCTGTGGGTTCAAACTATGAATGAGAGGAGTCTGAAATTATGGTTGGCAAGTTCCATATAAGATTAGAAGATGGGAGAGTCCTCCTCATCCATTTTCCTTCTAGCACCTATGCATATACTTAGGAAATCCTTTTATTATCATTTTTTACTTTTTTTTTTCCTGTGTAGGCACAGACACAGAAGACACATGGAAACAGTGAATGTGACAGTGGTGACAGAGTTCATCTTGGTTGGATTTCCTAATATCCATGAGGTGGAGATAATCCTCTTCATCATATTCTTACTCATCTATCTAGTGACTGTACTGGGAAACAGCCTCATCATAGTACTGATATGCATTGATCACCATCTCCATTCCCCAATGTATTATTTCCTCAGTAATCTGTCCTTCATAGAGATCCTCATGACTTCTTCTCTGGTTCCTAAAATGTTGGTCAACTTCCTGTCTGAGAAAAAAGCTATTTCTTTTACTGGCTGCTTTAGCCAGCTCTTTTTTTACTTTTTCATGGGCACAACAGAATTCATCCTCTTTGCCATCATGTCTTATGACCGGTATGTTGCTATATGCAATCCACTGAGGTATTCCACAATCATAACTGGAAAGATATGCATTCAGTTGGTCATTGGTTCTTGGGCAGGAGGTCTCTTCATGATTTTGTCATCATTGATCCTGAAAGCACGACTGCCCTACTGTGGTCCCAATGTGATCAACCACTACTTTTGTGACAGTGCACCACTGCTGCACCTTGCTTGTGCTGATGTCCAGCTCATTGAATTAATTGACTTCATAGTGTCTCTGGTTCTGCTTCTTGGCTCTCTCTCATTGACTGTGGTCTCCTATGCCTACATAATCTCCACTATACTTAAGATCCCATCTGCACAAGGGAGGCAAAAAGCATTTGCCACTTGTGCCTCTCATTTCACTGTTGTTTCACTGGGATTTGGCATCACCATGTTTGTCTATGTCAGACCTTCACAAACTGATTCCATGAAATTCAACAAAATTCTCTCGGTTTTGTCCAGCATTGTGACACCCCTCCTAAACCCATTCATCTTCAGCCTAAGAAATGAACAAATGAAGGAGGCCTTAAAAGATGCTGTGAAAAAGTATCTGTTGATCACCAAGTGGGCCAGGATGTCATGATTATACTGTGGTTGGAAATAAATATATACTTATAAATTTGAAATGAGCTTTTAATTTATCCAGTGTGATCTTAAACACTTAGAAGCAGATTATCCTTCCACAAAGATTAAGCTGGGTGACCATACTGCATGCCATTTATGAATTTACTGTTGTATCAAATCCAGAGCTGGTGATTTGATCTAGATTTAGAATTCATACACTTATTTTGTTTAAGATGATTTACTTTCCATTAGAAGAAGAAGAATTATGTTTGGCATTCCAGACTACATGCAAAGAGAGGACTTCAGTGCCTAAAATTAAAAACAAAACCTTAAGTCAATTAAAATGGCTGGTGTCTAGATTTATATTGATTTCTTAAGAAGCTTAAGGGAATCTTAGGTGCAGTTTAGACATCTGCATTTTCCTGAGACAGAAGGGATAAAATACATTTGATGCCTCCACTTTTGACTGTGTAGTTCCCTCGGTGTGTATACATTAGGGCATCAGCACATACACAAAATAAATTCTGGTGGAATGCCTAGGTAACCAACTCCCATTAAGCTCCATTGCGATTCAAAAAGAGTTAGGGATGATCCTAAGCACAACCTAAGTTCCTGGAAAGGCCCAATCCTTTTGGCCTGCACCAAGCACACCTATTTCTTATATATAGAATTAAATTCATTTAAAACATGGAACTATTGGGTGCCTGGGCACCCATAAGGGTAATGGTGCCAGCAAGGAACCGGACAAGAGGAGCCTGACTTTGGAGCCTGTGAATGTTGCCATCCTTTGGGAAGCGGGGAGGACCTGGATTCTAATTTCTCATGTAAGGTTATTCCTGTTCTCTTAACTAAAGATAGTCTAACATGAAATATATAATCATTTCTATAGGTGGATCTAGGATTTTGAAAAGTGTGGTGCAAATGGTATGGCACATCATCACATATAACACAGTGCATATTTTTCTCCAGTTAAATGGAAACCACTTGCTTTATTAATATGCTAATGGGCTAGTAACTAAATTATTTAGTTTAAAATCAAAACAAAAATAAATATAAATTTTGGAATGTTACCAATTTTCTAAAGTATATATACAGTTAAAAAAGTAACAAAGTAGGCAAAATAGTCAATAGATACTGTGTCATTAGTCCTGTAGTTATTATAGCTAAATGTACATTCTCTTATTCAGATTAATAAAACAAAATCTAGCCTCCTTAAGCATCTTGACACTGCCTCAAATACTTCACTCTCAGTCATTTTTATGTTTGAGTTAAGATTGTGATGAGAGAGAAAAACGGTTTGCAGGTCTGTGAAATAGAATAGAGAGGTAAGCAGGAAAGGATAATAGACAACCAAAATGCTGAAGAAAGGATATTTTGAATAATAGAACATCAAGACAATTAAAAAGGAGAACGAGTAATTAACACTTGTAGAGTGGAGAGATATTAGCAGGTATCAAGGAGATGATAATGAGCCATACAGTCAACTGACTCTCCCAGCACTGAATAGAAATGCTGCTGCCCCTCCCACGCAATTGGTTTTAAGGTTTGGGTGGAGCAGGAACCAAAGCACCATTCAACTGCCCTACTATCTGCCCCTTCTCCCCTCCCTCGGTCCCCTTCCCCTCCATGGATCTGCCCCTGATCATTCCTGAAAGCAAAGACCAAAACATAGAACCCCACCCTTCCAGGTAAAAACCTCTGTGTATTGGGTTACAACCTCTGTATAATAGGCTATCTCATCAGGTACCTAGTTAGACTTTTCCTTGCTTATTTTCCTTTTGGCCCCATTATTTTTGCTCCTATCAAGCCAGTTCTACACCCTGGAACTTATGGTTATCTGCTTATGAAGGGCATAGGACCCAGGGGTGACACTCCATTCCTTTTCTGTTCATCTTTATCCTTGTACAGACATACAGTTTCTCCTGGGAGAGTTGTTGCTTTTCCAGGAGGCACATCAAGTGTACAGATGTTCAGGCTTTTTTCTCCCCAAGTAAAAATGGCTGTTCCCGGGGGGAAAAAAACCTGGGAACAACCAGAGTTAACTCATTCCTGAGAGTTTCTCCTGGGAGAGAAAGTGTCTGTACATGTTATAAGTTTTCAAATTGCCTGTACATATGTGGCTGGCATATGTAGTTGCCTGCATATAAAGACTAGGCATGTACAGTAAGATGCACACTGGATGTGAATATCTACACACCACTTATACACATCTCTAGATGTCTAAAAATGTAGCTGACCAAAACGCATGACTACCAAAACTTAGACTTAGAAACAGAGAAGGCCTAAGGAAAAGAGGGAGTTTGGATTTGGGGAACTATGACTTAACAATATAGTACTCTAAGCACCATATGTGAATCATTACAGAAGCTTCTTCCAACACTCATGGATTTCATAGACATTAGGGCTGGAAGGGACCTCGAAGATCATCAAGTCCAGCCCCCTGCCCCAGAGAAGGAAATCAGCTGGGTTTGGTCAAAGGATCCCAGCAAGATAAGCATCCAAATGCTTCTTGAATGAGTCAAGAGTAGATGCCTGCACCACCTGTGAAAGGGAGTCTATTCCAGGTCTTGGGGACTCAGACAATAAAGAAATTTTTCCTTATGTCCAGCCTAAAATGATCTTGGAGGAGTTTATGACTGTTCGTCCTTATTTTTCCTTGGGGCGCTCTGGTGAACAGACGTTCTCCCAGATCCGGATGTACGTCCCTTATATACTTATAAGTAGCCCCCAAGTCCCCCCAGAGCCTATGCTTTTCCAAGCTGAAGAGTCCCATGGCTCTCAGCCTCTCATCATAAGGCCTATTCTCTTGCCCTCTGATCATGCACATGGATCTCCTCTGGACTCTCAAGCTTCTTGTCATCCTTCTTGAATCGTGAAGCCCAGAACTGGATGCAGTACTCCAGCTGCAGCCTCACCAAGGCTGAGTACAGTGGGAGGATGGCATCCTGAGATTTACTTGAGAAACATCTATGGATGCAAGCCAGAGTACTGTTTTATTTGCCTGCTGCAATATCACATTGGTGGCTCATGTTCATCTTGTGGTCAATCATGACCCCTAAGTCCCTTTCAAGTTGTGGTGCTAACAAGCATAGCACAGCTGAGCCGATAAGCATGCTGCGGGTGTTTTCTCCCAAGGTGGAGTACTTTATATTTATCTATATTGAACGTCATCAGGATAGTATCCTCCCACTTACAAAGTTTATCCAAGTCAGACTGGATCACTAGCCTGTCCTCCAGTGTGGACGCTATGCCCCAACGTTTAGTGTCATTGGCGAACTTAGCCAATGTGCTTCTAACACCAATGTCCACATCATTGATAAAGATGTTAAAAAGAACTGGTCCAAGGACAGAGCCTTGCAGGATGCCACTGGTCACAGAGCACCATGATGATTCCCTACTATTGACCACTACACTCTGGGTCTGACCTCGAAGCTTCCTTTTGAAGCTGGTCCCTGGGCAGCCATGAAATGGACATTCAGTGGGGAAATGATAAGCCTGGGGGAAGATCAGTAAGCCAGATGATGTAGGCATCAGCAAAGTGGCTGTTGATCTGGAAGGGCAGACACACTGTGGCCTCTCTCTCTCTAAAAGACTGCCCTTCGTCCATATTTTCCAGTGACTGTTAATGACTTGCCTTCAAAAGAAATGCCAGCAAAGGTACTAAGCAGTGGCTGCCCTATGGTGTGGCCATTTTTCTGTGGTGGTGAGAAATCAATGATATCCAGGTTCAAGCCATCTTAGGAGGGGGGAGTGTCTCTGGCTTTCCCAGTGACTGCATTTGTCGCTTAGCTCAGGAGGACAAAGGTGGATGTCCCTTTTCAGTCCCCAAGTCTAAATCTGGAATAGTTTCCATTAGGATATTTGGACCTGAATCTGTTCTCATTAATTCCAGTCTTAAAACCAATAATGTCAATTTTGAATTGCTTTTCCCAAGGGAAATATTATATGTTTTTGTCAGCGAGTTCTCTTGGGGACACAAGTCGGAGAGAAATTACTGAACACCTATGGATATTGTTAGAGGAGGAGAACAAAACTTGTTTAGCTCTTATGAATTCTTCTCACCTATGAAATAAACTAAAAATAATGCAGAGTAGTTTGAAAATATAATGATCTAGTTTGTTGCAGTTTGTCCTTGTTGGTCATAGATGATGTAGCATTAGAGGAGATTTAAGATACTAGGCTTGGTTTTCTCTCTTCCATCTGACTTGCATTTTTTTTTTTTTACCTATCACCAGATCCAGACAGTTAGAAATCTGGAGAAGATGTACTAACTAATGCAAAGATGCAGCCACAATCTTGTCTCCTTACTGGAGAATTTCTGTCCAAAACAATAGTGTCTCTGTCTCTTCTCACAGATGTACGAAGAACCCAGGGCTCTGCTAATGTTCTGGAAAAGGTAAAGCAAAGGTCCAACCAAAAGGAGTAGGGATGGACTAAGGAAGCAGGTCGTACTATTTTTCCCCCAAAACATTTTAATGTGGAAAATCCCTTTTCTGTGATCTTTTGTTGATTCTAGTTCTTTTCATTAGACATCAATTTGTTTTCAAAACTTACTTTTTAAATAAGTTTTGACTGAATGAAATACAATAAAGAATGTAATGTTGGCATATTATATTTGTTTTCATGCCACCCTAGCTTTTACAAAATCCTTCTAAAAGCATAACTGTGCACAAATTTTCTTTCTGCATTTTGGGCAATACACTGCACAGATTGTTGCTTCTCACAAGAGGTTGTTGGACTTTATGGTTTACCTATCCCCTTCCAGTGTTACATTTATAAATACTTTTGTTTGGAAAAGTTAGACAAAAATGTAACTCCCTCTGACTATAAGAATCTCAGTTTTCCTAATAATGCTTCATTTTCTCTTTATTGTCTATTGCCATTTTTATTAAATAGTTCTAATTTTTCATTTATTATTTTTTAGAGAACAGACCTCAGCCACTTTTATTTCATTTAATTATTGATTCAGTATGGGTGTGTCTACATGTCACCATGCCTTAGTATTTCCTTTTGGAAGTACTAAAGAATGGTGCGGTTACTGCCCCTACTGTGCTGTATGCATGGCACGCAGTTACATTTCACTGCTACTTCCCCATAGCAGCACGCTAAAATGGGGGAACATGCTGCTACAGTGAAGTAGTTGTTGATCATCATGTGTAGACTCACATGATCACTATGTCGCTGTAGTGTGCCATACGGTGATGTAGGACAATGTGTAGACATGCCCTATTTGATGTATTAATGCAGGAGCAAATTATGATACAGTTGCTTACTTTAAATATCTTACCACATGAGTTCTGCTACTGAAAACAGAGTCTGCTTGTAGAATACGATTATACTCAGTGTACACCTCACAATCTAGCCTCTGATGTTTTGCATGGGCACTGCTCTTTGCCTCTGCACATCTGTGCACTTTTATAGGTTTTGTATTATATTAGGTACACTTACATTCTTGGTTTTATACCTAGCTTCAGAGCTCTTTGAGGCAGATTGTCTTTTTGTTCAGTGTTTATACAGAAGCTACCACACTGGTTCTTTGTTGATGTTGTTTTTGACTGAGCTGATTCAAATGGATAGCAATACTTCATGAAACTTTTTGTACAGTGAAGGGGTTGGACTAGATGACCCTTGAGGTGCAAACCTATGATTCTATTATATTTTGATTTACTTTTTATTAAAAAGTTGGCCTGCTGTATAGACAGACAAAAAACAGCCACAGTATATTCATGTGGGAAGCATTCAAAAAAAGTTGTTTCCTAAATTGTCATTAGTGTTTAAATGGATCACCTCTATTGATAAAATTA